>NC_040027.1:8155961-8187777 GCF_000972845.2 Larimichthys crocea | reverse complement strand
AATTCAGGGTTCCCAGAGGATGACTCCCAATAACTACGCTCCTCTCTTGTTTCCAGAGACCTTCGAGTCACTCGTGTCCTTCACGTCCAACTTGACCGGCACTTGTTCGACAGCGCCTACTCCGCTCTGGCGTCCGACTGTCGCCCCCTTGTGCTTCAGTTGTTCGCGGCATCAAACGCCACCTTTCCGGAGACTCGAATCCTCGCTGGACACAGCGGTGCGTCGCTTCTACAACGACCTTTCCCATTGGTCTACCGCCGCCTGCTCAACCTGGGATCGGCCACACGTCACCCCAATCCTCCTCCTCCCCCTCCACAAATCACGACGACTGCCTGCGGATGACGCGGCAGGACGTCAGCCCGTTCGGACCTCATCCTCGCCTTCTGGTCAGCAGCTTGTCCCGCGCTCTGAGGGCGGGGCGAGCGCTGAGTCGACTGCTCAGGCGGGCCGGAGAGGTCGTGAAGCGACAGGAAGGCCACGTTATCTCGAGAGTGCGGACGTGGCTTGGTGAGGATGCAGTATGTTCGCACTGCAGAGGGCTGACGCTGATACGGCCCTGTACCGGACTGTGTGTCAACGTCATGAGAGGATGTCTGGTAAGTGTAGTCATATTGTACAAACATCACGACGCTCCCTCCAACGACTAAAAGTCAGTCCCAGATTTACTCTCCTCTCTTTCTTAGCTTCCTCCCTCAACGTCCTCTTCGGTCTCTATCCTTCGCCATCTCCAGAGTTACGTTTTCCGCTCACCCAGCTCAGGTTCTGGCACGACATTCATTCTGCTTCCCGTTAACATTCCCCATGTTGACTCCACATCTCTCCGGACTGAAACCTCCACATCCCGATCCCGGCAGCAGGAGACGTAGTTATTGGGATTCATCCTCTGGGAACCATGAATGTCAGAGTTAATGGGAATGCTTCCACAAACTGGACCAGTGATGGATGCCCTGAAGGTCACTACCAAAGACAACCAAAAGTTCTCAGGTGTAAATATAGGAACACCAGGGCCAAACCATAACAGAGCAGGGTTAGACCGGACTCTTAGGGTTCAGAATCTTGATCCAGTACACTTCAACAGGACTAGGGGGAGTCTGGGAACTTCTGAGTGCTTGCTCATGGTGGGAATTGTTGGGCCTCTGTAAATAAATATGATAAAGACCTGCTCTATATGGAAAGTGTCATGAGAGAACTTTATATAAAGTAAGTCTACATACTTTCCCCACATGTACGACGTGTCATTTCCATATTTGTGCATATTCGTTTCCCCTCGTCTGTCTCACTAACCTTGGACTGACTTCATTCTGCTGCATACGAGCCGAAATAGCACCCAACTTAATTCATCCCCGAGCTCGTTTTCACCACCCTGTTATCTATAGTCAGGTGATAATGAGAGGCCCGATCTCAGGATCCACCGCTTCCTGTGTCCGACCAACCGAGCCACCGACACCGACGGCCCAATAAAGTGGACAGCACCCTTAACAGTGTGTGTGTGTGTCTATGTTTGAAAACTGCCAAGTAAAAAAAGATGATGTCAATCTGATGGCATCCTGACACACACACACACACACACACACACACACCTATCTATTTATCTGTGACTTTCAGTAACTCCGCCGATGCGATGCTTTGTTTTTCACAGCTGCAGCTGCCTGAATCTCAAAGTGTCGGCAATTTATCACAGCTGCAGCTGCCTGAATCTCAAAGTGTCGGCAATTTATTTATAAGAAATGTATGAAATAACGGGCAAATTGACTAAATAAGGAAATCATTATCACTTCCCGGAGAGAGTTTACACAACAGTGACACGGTGTTCGTTTCAGCTGTGTACATTAATTTTCACGGCGACGAAAGATGAAATGAAAACAGGACGTGGAGACACGTCTCACTTTTATGTGTTTGCATACCCACGTCCCGGCGACAGCAGCACAAATACAGACGGCATCAAGTGACACGCCAGAAGTCCACTCCGGGGTCATGTGATTAGCGCTTTACCCTCTGTGATTGGGTGACAGCTGGAGAGGGTCTTATAGTGCCAGAAGAAAGACACGCAAGCATGCAGACACACACACACACACACACACACACACACACACACACTCTAAAGTAATCCTCGGGGTGTAAATAGAGCCTGACTACAGCCGCTCTGGGCATGTCTCAGTTTCTCTTGTGGGCTTTAATCACTGTGCTTTGGAGAGACGGGGTCCGCTGAGATTCAGCTCAGCTGTCGTGCTAAATTAATTTCATTCATTAAAGGGCCGGTTCACCCAAAACAGTGTGCGGTAGTTTTCGTTTTATTTCCGCAGGTTTGGTGATTTACGGTACAACCGAAAACTTTTGACACTGTTGTTGTGAGATATATAACATTTCAAGACGCACAGGCACCAAGAAATGAATGAATGGACGTATGAGCGCTGTGGTATCAGGTGTAATTAATCGTTTTTATTATTTCCACTCAGGGTTGCAAACTTTCCATGAGAATTTATGGGAATAAACCAGGAATTTACTAAATTGAAGGTTGGCTCTTTAACAAGGAACTTAATTTAACTTTAGACATTTCACGACATACCATCTGTGACTTGTTTTTAATCTGCATGTGTGTGTAAGCTGTCACACACACCACCCTGAAAAAACACCCTGTAAGGTCAAAAACATTACCCAGACTGGAGAACTGCTTTTACCGTTTCTTATCACCTCGCTCTGCTGAAAGAATGTTTTCTATCATTTCCGTCCATTGTACCGAAGTGGCTGCAGCATTTTTTAGAGAATGATATCCATCAGTGATATCTGCACGAGAAAGAAACGCAGCAGATGTTATTGTTTTCTGTCTGTCTGTGCTGTCTGCTGTCACCTGTCGCTCTCCTGTTATCACCGGCCTGCCCTGGTTTATGCATGAAACAGGAAACTATCTGCACTGGGCTGTAGCTCTTGGGTTTATTGAAAAAAATCTGATTTTTTTGTGAACCTCTTCGTAGCTGCCGTCGTCTCCTCGTTCAGCCCTTCTCTGTGCACCGAGGGGGTTTTGCATTAATTTTACTCATGGATGATTCAACCATCCGCTGAAAGTGCAGCAGAGGAGGAGACAGTGAGAGACAGACAGACAGAAAACAGAGAGCTACATGTTTGCCATGTCTGTCTGCTGGGTTTCATCAACTCTGCCACTCTCATAATCTCTGCACTACATGCACACGCACACATTCATGCATGAACACACACACACAAGCTCTTTCTGTCACACACACACACACATGCTCACACAGACTGGTGAATAGCGTTGAGAGACAAGTGGACAAGCAGAGTATTCTTCCTCCTATTCAGAGCAGGCCGTTAGAGACCGGCTGTTGCCCACGGCAACAACACTTTGCTGCGGATACGTACTGAATGTAAACATTCTCCGTCCCTCGGCCTCTCATTGGTCATGAACAAAACCCGATTATCGCAGCGACAGAGACGGACGGACGGAGACAGAGGAAGAGGGAGCAGAGTTGTAACAAAGTTTTCCGCTGAGAGTTCGCTCTCTCAAAGACTCAATCGAACATCAGTTGTTTGTTTGGCTAGCCACCGTGGCGCCTCACAAAATAAACTGGCCTCACAGCACCGCCCTGACACACACTAACTGTTTCATGATGGACACACAAAGTGAGGATGACGGAGGGGGGTACAGGCACTTGACAGAACTGTTAAAACACCAAATTCACCACCGCCATTAAAGTCACTTTGACTCACGTCCTCGAAAACACCCACAGACATTATGAGTGCTAATTAAGAGTTAAACATAAGAACTGGAGCATCGCTGAAACATTAATTCAGGATTATTTTCATTATCGATTCATCTTAGGATGTTTTATTCTTAATTTTTTAATCGTTTGGTTCCTAAAATGTCAGAGACAGATTTTGCTGCATGGCTTTTCCTATCACTGCTTTGCACATGAAACTCTGTGTCTGTCAGGACCCCTCGGTCTCTGAAAGCCTCTCAGATATCTCCACATGGATGAAGGCACACCACCTCCAGCATCAACATCAGAATTGACTCCCCGTGTCTCGCCCTCACCAGGGTGGAGATCAACTTTTAAACTCATGTCGCCTCAGTTGCCCGGTCATGTCGCTTTGCACTTTACAACATCAGAAAAATCTGACCTTACCTAACTCAACTCCTGACACAAGCTGTGCTCATCTCCAGACTAGATTACTGCACCGCCCTCCTGATGGGCCACATGTTATTCACTAAGCTCCAGCTCATCAGAGAGGACCTCCTCTGCAACACTACCAACAACTGGACATGATACATCTATCCATCAACATCAGCCCTCAACACAGTATGAGTGTATCGTACATAGTCTACATCCCCGTCCTCCTCACCTTGATAGGCCTTCGTGTGTCCAGCGATCAGGTACTTCAGTTCGAAGCTGTAGGATCGCATCTTCTGCTGCGTCTCGCTGCGAACAGCCGCCATGTAGCTGTCCTCCATCTTACTGGTGCAGCAGCTGGGCCCGGGGTGGAGGCACACTCGGAGAGACTCATCTAAAAGAGGCAGAAGACGTGCTCATATTCACAGAGGTTTCATATTCACAGAGGTTTCATATTCACAGAGGTTTCACTGATATTTGCAGGTTCAATCTGGTCCGACACAGAGTCTGCATCCTTTAAAATGAGGCTTTGATAGAAACCTTTAGGCTTGTCCCATGGACTGCCTCATCAAGCCTTTGTTCACTGACATCTCCTCATCTTCTTGGTTACCCTGCCTGACATTTGTGACGTTAACAGAAACGATCTGATAAGTTTCAGGACTCGAGGTGAATTGTATTGGTGGATTGGAGAGATCTGTCGACGTGGACGCTTCTCTTCATAAACGTTCACTTCAGTCAGTGGATAGAAAGTGTGCAGGAGGATTCATCAATGATGCCGCCTCATTTCTGAAGAACCCGTCCATAAGTGCTCATTAGTCTACATACAAGGAACGACGTTTACCCTGAGTGGTCCGACATTGTTGTCTGACATGTCGAGGTTCCCGTGTTATTTACCTCTATCTGTTGTGTCGAGGCAGTGACTTCGGTTACCACAGTAACGGTCAGAATGGCGCCCGTCCCCTTTAACAAACTAAGATTTAACACTATCCCTGCACTGAACTCAATGCTCACCCATGCTTGACCCTGTGTAACCCCCCCGTGTGTCGAGCTTCCCTCACGGCAAACTTTGGACATAAATTGGTATTTTTGTGCGTGTGTTATGATTTATATGACTTATGATCAAACACTAAGCGATGCAGAAATGTTAGAAAATGTCACTTTAAGTCGGTTAATCCATTCAGGGACAGATAAGAGCGTTTAGCGCAGCAGACTTTATGACTTCATAGAAATAAAATGTACAATGAGCCTGTTGGGAGCTGACATGATGACAGGATATTTCACCACTTACACCAGAGTGTGTGTGTGTGTGTGTGTGTGTGTGTGTGTGTGTGTGTGTGTGAGTGTGTGTGTGTGTGTGTGTGTGAGAGATGAGAGGACTGGACTTTTCACCGGCGTCTGACCTGACACACACACTCAAAGTCTGAGCTGCTCATGTTGGCGCTCGCTGACAGTGGAACACATCACTGAGATGGTCACACAGAAACCTGTGGAGCCTCTCATGCTCATGTCTCAAAGTTATTCATGAATCTATTTTTTAAAACAAATCAAAACTAAAGATCCACTCGCTGCGGCGTGGAGTGGCCCCTCGTTTGCTCTCAGTTGTCACAGAGATGGTTCATGTCGTCACATGAAGGACAGTAAATCAAATCTCAAGCTCGGCTACTCTTAAACTCATTTCACTTGGTAACTCTTATGCAACATTCACAGAGCGACGGCCTTGTTTGTGACCAATGACTGACCGAGACAGTGATGCATGAAGAGTAGGACGTGTTTTACAGCCTTCTCGCTCAACTTACTTCATCCACAGACTCTTGTGCAGGGACGTCATGCAAAGACTGACATCTAAAATTAGCACACACGCAAAGATCACCAGCATGTATTGTGAACTGACTGCTAACAATCCAGATCTATTCGTCTACTATTCATAACTAAACAAAATAACTGCACAGCTATGACAAAGAGACAGTTAGTGTTCTGACAAGATTACAAGAAAATCAAATTTGTTGACTCGAGATCTGCATCATCCGCCACTTATCACAGGGAAATCTCAGATTTACTGCCAACAGGATGAGCCCAGATGATCACACAGTGTCACGGTGTCACGAGCCAGACCAGATCTCACATCTACAGTTAGAAAATCTTCCTCAGCACCACCACGTACAGCCAAGCACGCTTTAAAGAGCTCCACAGACGAGCTGCAGATGGTTCGCTCTGACAGAAATAGCTTCTCTCTCTCTTTCAAAGATGAGCTCTAACATGGAGAATGTGGCCGAGCGAGAAGTCACAGTCACAGTTTATTAAAAATATTTAAAGATATGAAGTTTGAAGTTTGACTTCATATCACATGGAAATACAAACATGATTCTTTTAAGTGTGTGACTTTTTCATAGATCTCTGTGACGCTTCACTGTCCTGTGGGTTGTTTGGATCTTATATAGAAATAAAAAATAATAATTTGGATCCTTTACTTGAGTTGTAATTTGTGCAAAATACTCAATTACAAGTTCTTCAATCAAAATCATACAAAAAAGTATTTAAAATAAAAGTGATGACATGTATCTCATCATGTTATTTTTAGTTATTCCTGTGCATCACAGAGGTGAGCAGCACTTTGATGCTGAGCCGGGTGGAGTCACTGCTCAGTGCATTTATAAACCTCAATATCAAACCTCATGAAATCTCCATCTGCAGAGGAATGCGCAGTAAAAACCACCTCAGGTCAGGACTTCAAGTTACATTCCACCTCTCCATGGGGTTCCTATGATATTTCCATAAGGGAGGGCTGACTGACCTGTCCCCGGCCTGTCTGGCACCAGCTCCACCGGGCCTATTTGGCGCATCATGTAGGCTGTCTTCACCTCATGACAGCTGTCCACATCGGCTGATCTGATGCAGCCGGACTCCGGCAGAAAAACTAGAAAAGAGAAGAAAAGAATCAGCCAAAACAAGTCCACGGTTTGTGAAGCTGCGCGGAACATCGCAACATCTCAGTGAGGAGGATAAAAAACTAAAAATAAAATAAAAGTCTGGATGCTTTGGATGTGGATTCCTCCTGCAGCCTCAGTGCGACTGACTGAAAACTTCATGTGCAGCCTGTGGAGGAGCTCCGTCTCTGCGCCCTCCCTCCCTCTGACTCACTTCAGCTCATCTTAATTGGCATGTGCACTCCAAACTCTTCAAAATAAAACCTCGCGAGCAGCTTAATGAGGTTAATAATGACTTATTAATCAATAAGTTCATCTTATTCTCATTTACAAAGTCATGCAGCCACAAAGCAGCTGTTTATTTTCGCTGGCATTAATCATGTGACTCACAAGTATTTTACAACAGCTGCATGCGCGGATCAGCTCCATTAAACTTCACTGATTGCTGTGAGTGAAGCTCCAGCAGGAGGAACGAGGCTTTCAAGGTGGAGCATGGGTGCCACCTGCTGCTCACTGTAGCTCACACCTGAGAGTCACCCATGAACCAGCATGTCTGAGGGCCAGAGGGACCCCATACAGATACAGGTACAACATGCAAACTCTACCTGTGACCCAAACAGTTGATTTCCATACATTTCCTTTGGCTGATCCAGGGTTGGGTCAAGGTGGCAGCAGGTCCAGAAGGGCATGCCAGACCTCCCTGGTCCTGCACAAAACAGTAATCAAGGTAAAGGCATGGAAGCAAAGGGCGACCACTCAGTCAGACAGCCAGTAAAAACAGCATTTGGAGACACTGTGGAGTTATTTAATGGTCACAAATGTGGTTAAAGGATAGAAGATAAAAAGCATAAACTCTCTTTCTTTAACGCACTTTGGCATAATACAGCTTTACACAGCTTAAACATGTCTTCACACCTGGCTTCTTTAATGTTTTTATGGTTAGTATTCTTTCAAATAGCATTGTTGGTGTCACTAATGAAGGACTCGCCATCATACAGTGAATTGTTTCTACCAGGAGAGGACGCTGTAAGACCTTTTTGTCACTGACTGAAAACTAGATATGAATTTTGCTGCTGTGCTGTCAAGACGGTGCAAAGCAGAAAAACTTCAGATTTGAAGTATGAAAGAAAGTCATGAAAACAACAGTAGTATTTCAGTACTTTATTTTTCATATTTCTTTTAAGTATTATATGTTATATTGTTGTGAAATCTGCAACAAGACAAATCAACCTGACAAAGAAACCTGGTGGTTCAAAAAATATATTTAATTACAAGGGAACAAAACATACATTTTTCACTTCCAGGTGATTCTACACTCATGAAAACATAGTTATGCATACTGAATTCCAGTTCTGACATGTCCTGTAGATAGATCTCTAAATAATGTTACAACATTCAGTCCAGAAGATCCCCAGTAAATATGCACTAAATCAATCAAAGCTGTGAGAATCATATGTGTCTATTACATAACTGACTACTTGTCCCACCTCAGCTTCACCCAGACTCCATCCCCTTTCACCCTAGATGTGGCTTTTCTAGCTCCTCTGACCATCAACTAAAGACGGCAGTGAGCAGTAAACCAAGTCCAGACTTGAAAACGTCCTTTCAGAGTCATTCTGGTGGCTTCAAAGGTGCATCCTCCATTTGGTTCTAGCAGAGGGTGAAGACTAAGAGGCCGAACAGCAGATGCATCACGTCCAGTCTGGCACCATTCGTGGCAGAATTCGAGGTACAATTCGTGGTACAATTCGTGGTACCACTCACCGAGGTAGTAACAGTAGTCAGGGTACTAGTAGTCGAGTTAGCTTCAACACTCGTCACTGTAGCAAAAAAACAAACAAACATTTTTTTTACTTGATGAACTTTATATTTTTTCAATTCATAAATAATTCATAATTCATTCATTTAGCCTCAAGTACACACGTATTATCAGACAAATGTACTTAAACTGTTCAGAACAGTTCCTCTCAGTGTCCTGAGCTTCAAATTCAGCTTCTTGTACCTGCACAAACAGTAACAACATTAAGAATGAGCAGAGTTACCTGCGAGAGCGCAGATGAGAGTCAGAGTAAGGATGAGCTTCATCATGATGAGCAGGTGAGTGTTCCCGGATGGTGAGAGTACACCTGATCTGCACCGCTGCTCTTTATATACTGATCTGGTGTTCAGTGCACCTGTATGTATGACCGATGCATGCATGAAAACATCATGGACTGGGTGTGTTCACGTTAACAGCTGATCCTATTTTTAGATCCAGTACTTTGTGTTTAAGGGCTTTAACTGGCTGACAGTGTTCTGTTCATAAATGTCTTTATCATTGACAGAGTTTTCCTAATACAGGCAATACAAATGCAAAATGTCTCCTAACTTCAGCTCCCTGTATGCTTCATTTTTCATAGCCAGCAGCCAGGCGGCTGTGGCTCAGGAGGTCATCAGAAGATCGCTGGTTTGATCCCAGGCTCCTCCATTCTGTCAAAGGGTCCTTGGGCAAGATACGCATCCCCAAATTTCTGCCATCGGTGTGTGAGTGTCTCTGCTGAGCAGTGGGCGCCTTGTATGGCAGTCACTGCCGTCACTATATGAATGTGTGAATCTGATGTGTCTTAAAAAGGCATAAGCATGTAAAATGATGAATTAACTTTATATAATATGTTCTATTTTTTTATTTATTCGGTTCTTTAACTTTATATAATATGTTCTATTTTTTTATTTATTCGGTTCTTTATCCAGGGAAACCTTGACTGAGCAAATAGCTCTTTTACAGCAATGCCCTGATCACAACAAACATAAACAATATACAATAAATAGCCCAAGCATAGTAAAACAGTTAACAGTCAAAACAAGATCAAATTAAAACCAGTTAAACCAGTTAAAACAAGTCAAAACAAGATCAAGTTAAAACACAGTTAAACCAGTTAAAACAAGTTAAAACAAGATCAAGTTAAAACACAGTTTAAACACAGTTTAAAGCAAGATCAGTTCAAACTAAATCAGTCAAAGCAAGAACACACAAGTCTAATTTCAGTGTCTCTTGCAGATGGTTCCATTTAGTGGGTGCATAAAACTGAAAAGCTAATTTCTTATTTGGGGTGTTTCTAGTGTTATAAAACCTTGTGACCTTGTGCTATATGTGTGGTGTCTAAAATTTAAAAGAGAAGTGAGGTATGATGGTAATTTGCCTTGTAGTGCTTTGTAAATAAAAAGGAGGCAATGTCTTTCCCTCCTCTCACGGAGAGAGGACCATCCTACACTCTCATATAGTTTACAGTGATGAGTTCTAAGAGGATCACCAGTAATAAAACGTATAGCACTATGGTAAACTGTGTCAAGAGCTTTCAGAGTGGATGGAGATGCATGTAAATGATATCTCCATAATCTAAAATTGATAAAATGGTTGTTTCAACAATGCTCTCAAAAGAAAGACAACACCTGATTCTATATAAGGCACCCAGCTTCATTTTTACCTTCTTTGTGAGCTGTGTTTTTAAAAGAAAGCTTATTCTCCAACCAAATTCCCAGATATATTTATAAGAGTATGTAACTCAAATTTCAAGTTTCAAGTTTTCAGCTTTATTTGTCACATGCAGGTTAAGACAGGATCAACGATACAATGAAATGTGTCGGACAAGAGGAAGCGGAGGAAGGAAAAAAGAACAATATAAAAAACTAAATATAAAACATATGAATGTTATATACACTGTACAAAGTATGACAGTATAAATAGATGTGAATAAACTAACTAAATAAAATATATTAGACTTTAAGTGACAGCTCACATTTACCATCAATCGTGATGCACAACAAATTTGGACGTTCTTATAAAATGTGAGGCTGGGACATACATTAATAATAAACATTTCAATTCTCTTGAAGAAAAAGAGTTTCTGAGTTGACAGACTGTTTTTCTGAAGTCCTTTTTGTGTCATAACAGGAAGAGGTGGCTTCACTGCTACATGAAAATTCAACAGGATTAATCAGTGACCTTTATCTGTTCACATCAAAACTTATGCAAAAGAATGAGGAACATGCGATAAGCCATAGTAAAATATGAGTGGCCAAAGCAAACGGTTATGGGAGAATTGCATAAAGGATGCTGTGGTTTCACTGGAAATGAGAGCAAGTGAAGTTATGAAAATCATTCTCATCACTGTGATCAAACAACAAACCTGTTATCTGTGAGTGTGCAGAAACTTCTACTACTGTAGATAAAACAAGCAAACACTTTTTTACTTGATGAACTTTATATTGTTTCAATTCATAAATGATTCATAATTCATTTTATTTAGCCTAAAGTACATATGTATTATCAGATAAATGTACTTAAGCTGTTCAGAGGACTTGGGCTACAAAACAAGGTTGTGAAGTGTTACTGCATAAATAGATGTGAATATACTATATAAATAAAATATATAACACTTTAAAATATTGATAGTAAGAGTAAACTGACATAGTATATCATATATATATATACTATTGTAATGATGGTTTTCTGGAGCTGAGGACTCAATGAAGAGGAGATGAGGCCAAGCTCTGAAGTTCAATGCGCTTTAATATGAGCTCGGTTTGAGTTACACAACAGGATGACTCCTTATATGGTCAGTTGATGCTGTATCAGATGTAAACACCTGTCAGGGGCTCCCTACCTGTCCTAGGTCATAGGTCACATGGTACATCATGTAAGAAAACATTTAACACCTGTTATGGAGTTTTCTATCCTTAGGTTACTTGAGGTCACGTGTGAGTCCTCAGCAGTATTAGTTGTTTGGCTTTGGTTGGTGCCAGTCTATCTCAACACTGTGGTGTCCAGGGTCACAGAGACCTGTTGCTGCCTTCATAGACATAATAGATAGCTTGTTGTTCAATCTGTCCAATCTTCGTAAACAGACATCTGTGTCTCCAGACTAGAACATGCTGACAATAACACCTCCATGGGTAAAGACATTCTCTGTGACTCATTCTGGGCGTGTAGTATTTGTGCTGTTATCTTGGGGTTTAAAGTCGATCCACCAGGATGAGTTGGGCAGAATGTGAGACCGACTCAGGCACTTCTGATGAACTTTGAGAGTGTCTCTAATTCTCCTTGGCCAAGCGTCAATAAATAATACAGCATAAGACATCAGAGGCTCTTGAACACTTTCTGAACTCCTGACCTTTGACCTTTGACTTCAGCAAGTTCTCCACAACAACACCTATCGTGTGTGTGTGTGTGTGTGTGTGTGTGTGTGTGTGTGTGTGTGTGTGTGTGTGTGTGTGCGTGTGTGTGTGGGAAATGCAAACAGTTTTTCATGAAGGACTTTACTGAAGTGAAGTTATGAAAATCATTCTGGTCACTGTGACGTGATCAGACTGCACCATCAGTGGGAAACAACAGACTGTCCATTCACAATGTGTGACTGTTGTGACTGTTGTGCTGACCAATCAGACAGACAGAGATTGTATCAGGCTGGAAACACGCACGGCTCAGACTGGACTCTCTGAACACTTTGCAATTCAAATTATTCTAAAACGAAGAAAAAAGGTCAAAATACTGAATACAGCTTCTGTTTATCATCTGTTTCTCCTCAGGTTCACCTCTCAAAGTGTCGCTCCACAGGTTCACCAGCATCGTCTAATCTCATCCGCATGCTCTCCAGCACAGGAAACTTTCTAATATAAAACTTTGAAGAAATCAGATGCTACTGGAATGTCATTTTTCAAACAGCATCAGTAGTCGAGTTAGTGTTTCTTTTCTGTGTGCTGTGTTCATAGATACATTACAGGTAGATAAAAAAGTGTAAAAATAAACATATTGACTTTTTAATGAGATTTTTTTATTTATGTGCTCTGTCCTCCCTCTGCAATCAGAGAGAACTCAGAACTGCACCCACCAGCCTGTGTCTCAAAGTAATAATAAGCTGTGTTAATATTCAAGACAGGAAGTAACATCAATGTATCACATGCATTACTTTGTGTCTTTTGGTTTCCGGCATGTCTCTTGTGTTTCACGTGTCCACAAAGGCTGTGCTGCGAGTGTGAATTATAGACAGATATAGACAGACAGAAAAGTTGGAGGAGGGGAGGGAAACGTCTTCTTCATGAGTGACAGCCACGCTTTAGAGACGTTTGGACCAGATAAGACCGACCGGCTATGAGTTTGGATAAGAGCCGACTGAAGCTGGTCAACATCTCACAACACATGTGTGCACATATTTGTTTGATTGTTGAAGAACCGTACATATCATACACTCCACAGCAAATTATAGATGGAGTAATGTTCTCGTTGTTTTTCTAACAAAAAAAGGAGAAGTTTGTTCAAGGAGGTGGAAAGAAACATTTTATCTTTTTGAGCGACAGCCAAACTTCAGAGAAGTTCTGAGCAGATAAGACAACGAGCAGCTTTCAGTGTGGATAAGGAGCCGGCCGAGCTGGTAAACATTTCACACGACACATGCTGGATTTGAACAGGGTGAGTAAAACATCTTTAAGAGTTTACTGCGTTACAAAAATAGAGAATATAAAGATCCGATAAAACACAATGTAAATATAGAGTAACTGAGAATATAAAGATCCGATAAAACACAATGTAAATATAGAGTAACTTGTGCCTCAGAGGTGAGCTGGGGGTGCTGGTCTGTTTTTTTGTCACGTGTGATTGTCCTCTTTTTGAACACAGGCTGTACGCATGAGGTCACAAAGCAGTCATCTTCACATTAACTCATCATGATGAAGCTGATTCTCTGTCTCGCTCTCACCTGGCTGTTCTTCAGCACAGGTAACGTGACTCACTATTAAGTCAGAAAAGGTAATGTGAACATAAATCGTTTGACTCAAAGATGCAGAACTCCACGATAAAGGGCTTCCTGCAGAGGCTGCAAACACACAAAGCTGTTTGTGATGTTACCTCTGAGAAAAGAGGCCGTCCTTGAAGTTTAATGAGGGAGTTAAAGAATCTATCCTGATCCTGATGAACTCCAGATTCCTCACAGTGGAGCGCGAGGTCGGGGTGGTTTGGTGGTTATTTTAGTCTTTTACTGTCGTGCTCTGACAGTTTTTACAGTGTGGAACAAACCTGCCCCTTCTATGTCAACAGTTTCTGTCATGATGGTGATACTCGGAGAGCTGAATATTTTCTGAGGTGGCTCAGATGAAGAAAGACAACCAGAATGAATGATTTTTTTATTTATTCCTTTCCTCCTCGTTGCAGGTGAATCTCAGCTTGATTGTGTGTATGAACAACTCAACACCATTTCAAACGTAACTTGTGACTACGTAGATGACCTGTGTGCAACGCTCAGCATGACCTCAGGAGGTAAATACATAAAAATCTGATTTCTCAATTCATTTACTGAGTTATTGGTCTACAGTATGTGTGTGTGTGTTTTTTAACTTTGTGCTTATGTGTGACTGAAATCAGATATGAGAGGAAGAGCTCAACAGCACATCATCAGAAACTGTGTGCAGTCCACTTTCTGCACTGAGGCGGATCAGATGTTTTCTATCAGTGAAGGTGGTAACGTGATGGCTTCATCTATCAGCTGTTGCAACACAGATCACTGCAATAATGGAACGACTCCTTGTAAGTATTTGTTTTGTTTTATGGACCTATGAAATATTCAGGATGCCAGTTGCCGGGTGTCAGGTTGAGGTTATAGGTTGAGATGCTCACGGCACTTCCTACCCAAAGCACTCATCCATGCACACATTGACACGCCACGTCGCTCTACTGTCTAAGCCACATGCCCACTCTGCTCAGGGCGGCCTCAGCGTGTCATCGAGCCACCCTTTAAGGACCGCCCACAAAAATCCTGAGACTGAAAACTGGTGAAAAACAGTTTTTAACTCCACATTTCAGTGATGTATCGTCTTTTCACGTGTTTTCAGCAACTATTGTCCAACATATTTAATGTATTTTGAAAGAAATGCCTTTACACGATCTTCACTGAAGCCTCGTTGCTCGAACATGGCACCTCGGGTCGCTAGAAGTTGCTAGGTTGGCAACACCAAGTGTGCAAGTGTTTTCTTTAATAAATGGAGTTAAATTGGAAATAAACAAGAAATAACAAGAGACAGATGAACTGACATTCAACACATTTTCTACTGTATATTGGGGGTGCTGTCTCAGTTCAAAAACTTTACAATACATAGTACTTTACAAAAATACTGCTGCCAAGCCCTGCTCGCATCAGACAGCGCTCTGAGTCTTATGCATTTCTCTTGTTCTGTTTTAGACATGGATATACAGACAGAAAATGGCCTGACGTGTGCGAGCTGTGCTTCTCACCAAAGTCCTATGTGTGAAAACATAATAAGCATAAAGTGTGTGGGAATCCAGGACCGCTGCATTGATGGAAACGGTGAGCATGTTAATGAAAGAGCGCCTTCAATCATGTGATTTTAAAAATCATATTAACTATGATTTCTTTTGTCGTCCACAGTGACAGATGGAGACATGGACTATCAGTTCCTTGGCTGTGTGTCTTCAAACCTCTGTGACGTTCTCTCCGAACGGGAAATCCAAACTTCTTTCTATAACTTACACTTCACCAGTGTGCCAAAATGTTGTAAAACCAGCCGCTGTAATTCAGCCGGGACTGTCAAACTGAGCGTTGCTCCGTTGTTGCTTGGTCTCGTTGTCCTTGTTGTCTGTTAGAAGCAGCAAGAGCGTGAGCGTGAACATAAAGAATGGACTGTGTTAACCAGTGTTATGCAATTTTCTATCCTTAGGTTATACGGGGTCACGCGTGTGCCTTGAGGTCCTCAGCAGCAGTAGGAGTTGTTTGGCTTTGTTTGATCTTCATGTTGTGGTGACCAGGGTCTGAAGGTGACTGAATGTTTCCTAGACATAACAGATAGCTTGCCAATGACGACCAGATTATTTGACTATTTCTGTATTTACCATATTTACCATATTTACTTTGAGAGTGTCTCTGTTTCTCCTTGGCCAAGCTTCAATAAATATTACCGCAGTGATACACTTTCTTCCCTTTCTGACCTCACTGACCATTGACCATTGATTTCAACAATTTCTAGCAGGGCTATCGAGGCCACGCCCCCTACCTGCACAGGTGATTTCTGTACCTGGACCACACTTTAGAGCCCAGAGCACACAGAGACTGTTGAAGACACCTGTGAGCTCGTGGACTACATAATATTGTTCAATAATAATAGTTCTGCTTATGAAATGTTTTTTTTAATTGTTTTATTTTGCATGTCTGCTGATGACAAAAGTAAATGTTTAGATTTATGTTTGGATATGACACAGTTTGTTTAAATTGTCTGTTGTTTCCCACAATTTCCAGTTAATTCCAGTTAAATTTCCATAATTGCCATGAATTTCCAGTTAATTCCAGTTAAATTTCCATAATTGCCATGAACTTTCCCATTTGGAATATTCCCAAAATTAAATGTATATTTTTATGAAAATGAAAAATCTGCCTTTGTTTGGTGACACATACAGATATATATATATATATATATATATATATATATATATATATGTATATACTGTTGCTGTGAGTTCTTATTTGATGTTCAAACCATCCAAATAAAGTGTTTGAGAATGACAACGTGTCTTTCTTTATTTAAAGGTACAACGTGTCAGATATTTACTGTATTAAATCATAAAATGAATATGTTGTATCATCAGAGATTAACGTGCTCTACTGAAATACAAGATTCTTGATAAATTACTACAGTCAGTATGTTTCTTATTTTGAAATTTGCCTTGACAATTAGAAAGAAATGTCGTATTTCTCTCTCTCTCTCTGTCTTCCTGTTGTCGTTATGTTGCAGATGTAGAAGCTGCTTCATTAAATAAACCTTGTTTTGCCCTCGTGGAGGTTCAGCGACTTCAAACCTGCATCAGCTGCAGTCTGGGGTTGGGTGGAGAGGGTGGAGAATGCTCTCCAGTGTTTTGAATTTGAGCTGCTGTGTCCAAAAGATTTCACTTTCTTTGATTTGGCGACACCTACTGTTACTGGTGGGAACAACAAATGCAGGTCACAGAATTTAGGGAAAGCAGTGACCTTTTTCTATCATTCTGTCAGTCTGCAAACATTAAATCAGTTCAGCTGTAAATACATTTTTCATTTGTGTGCACAGTGCACACAGACCTGCCGGGAACCAGACCAGTTCAATGGTGTCCTGTGATACCGAATAATGTTCCGTTAGAAAAAAAAGGACATTTCTATTTCACTTTAATTAGAAATTAATCATCCTTAATTAATAATCTACACTACACAGTAAAAAGGAGTTCAAACACGTTCCATTTCCTGTGACTCCTTCATAATAAAAGCTTTCAATGTGGAGCTGCAGCAGTAGGAAATGTTCAGTTTGCATTAGACAGAACTTAACAACCCTGCACGTCTATAACTTTTGCAATAGTTTCATCAGTGGGTCATGGACAGACATTTATTTGAATCAACATTTTCACCTTTAATCATGAAATCTGGACAAGAAACCAGCATAATAACATTGTTACAACAATAAAAGAGAGTCCAACACGTCCAGGACAGACACATAACGACACAAAACTTCAGGATGCTTTACAGTTTCTAGAGAACAATTTATAATAAAGCTTTGAATTTTTTTTTTTCATCTTGTGTTGCTCAGACCATCAGATCATAGACCCTTTATCATTGTCATATTGTCATTAACATAAATCTAACACAGATAACAGACGGCTGTCTCTGCATTTTCATGAAACAAAATCATAATGCCATGAGTCAAAATAATTATCTTATTTGCACAACTGATGATTTTCTAACCAAGACTCTTTGTGCTGTCATGTCAGCTCAGGTTATTTTACACCACAGTTTTATACACTATGTTAAGCTCAGTTGCGTCTTAGTTAGAGACTGTCAGAGTTGTAGGTTATCCAGAAACTCTTGTATTTCCCCACACATTCGGTTTCTTTGCCTTTCCAGAATCCTCCTCAGAGTTCTGATGCTGTTGTCGCGATAGGTCGATGGTACCGGTATCTCTGCCGCCCTCATGTGGTATTCTATCGACCTGTGAATCTCTTTTCGTGTGAAATTTAGCTGTTTTGCATAGTAGTTGTAAAGCACCTGTGTGTCTTCAGGACCTGGATTACCCTCTAGCATCTCTTCGTACAACTGGTCAGCTTCAACTATGCGACCTGACTTTGCGTATATGTCTGCAAGAGCTACTTTCATTTTCAGTGAAGACTGAGGGTAAAGAGAAATCACTTCCTTACAGAGGCTGATTGCTCTGTTGACCATGCCCTCCTCCAGGGGGCTGTCCACCTGAAAAAAGATCTTCATCTTGTAACTAAGTGCAGCACAGAACTTCAGATAACGTTCATCTGGATGTCTTCCCAAAGCATCCTCGGCCAAATCGATAGCCTCATCCATGGATACATGCATCCTGTACAGCATTAGCAATGGCTTGATGCCACCATAGCTGCTGACGGGCTTTTTTAAAACCCTTGGGGCCAACTCACGTGCTTCGACTTGTACGTTTTGCCCTTTTCTTGCACGTGCAACAAGGTAAAGCGCAGCAAGGTACAAGTTCTCTGGATCATGCATCCTGGCGATTCTCATTTTCTCCAAGACGGCATCCTCCAGCTCTTGGTCTCTTTGTTTGTTGAATAATGTTAAGGCGTAGCTGGTGTGCCACTCCACCATGTCCGGCTGCATCCTGATGGCTCTCTGGAAATATTCAGCAGCCTGCTGCCTTTGTTCTGCGCCGATATGCATCAGGGTCCACGCTTTTTCAGCGTAGATCTCGGATGGAGATGGATATTCATTTATTAGCCTATCAACCTGTGACAGGTAAGCCCGACTCTCTGCTTGTTCTCCCCTTTTGTAGTGCAGCCAGGCCAGGTTCCCGTAGTTTATCACCAACCAGGGACCCTCATCTGAGACAGTGTTTCTCATCTGGCGGAAGGCCTCTGCAGCCATGCTGAAGAAACGCTGGGCATCGTCGGGCAACCCCAGCTTGTAGTGGACATAGCCCTGCAGGTTGTAAATGTGACCCAGCCAACTGTAGCCCTCCTCGGTGCCGATGTCCTCCAGGTAGTCCCTGAGACGGTAAAGTTTGGACTGACTGGGGTCCAGATCCCAGGTGAAGTGGCACTCCAAGGCGTCCAGCCTGGCGTCCATCCTGTCCTCCAGCGGTAACTGACTGATTAAAAAATGACAAATATTTAAAAACACATAATGCTCTATGTGTTACGTTTAGGATAATCACAGGTCATCTCATGTGGAGGAAGATTGGAAAGAACAAGAAAGGCAGGAGTGTACAAGGGAATTTAAGGAAAATAAGGACAGCAAGAAAGTAAAATTGGAAATAAAGAAAGAGGGTATCACCATAGGAAGAAACAGGCAGGTGAGAAAGAAAGCAGGAAAGAAACAGGGCATAATTCATACTTAAGAAATTAAAAATCTTTCTGATTGCAGACAGGAGCAGATACTTACTTCATCGTCCAGCTGTAGTTTTCTGAATATCAGTCAGTGGTTTCTGCTCTTTATGTACGCTGCTGCTTTAGGTGCAGCACTGTATAATCACTAATGTTTAACCTTTATGGCGTTTTTAATGATGTCATGTTCAGCACTGCATTTGGACTCAGTGGACTTTTCTTTTCACACTAATAGAAACCTACAGCCACAATCTTCGGTCATCACACGACTGATCTGCCGGTTGTAATCTTTGTAAACGTATTAAATGTATTTAACTGCAGTATTTCTGCCATAAGGAAACATAAACATGCATCAGGGCAGCAGAGTGGTGCAGTGGACTTTCTTTTCCTACTAACAGAAACTTACAGTCACAAAAAACACAGTCATAATCTTTGGGTGCGGGAAGCATACGTCTAGTCATTCCAAATCAAAACGGCTAAAGTCCAAGTGTAGTTGTGTTCTCCTGATTTCAGAGTCCAATCCAGTTTTATTTTTATTACACAGGTCAGATGATTCTGGAGTGAGAGAGGCTCGGTGAATTGAAAGAGAACAGAAGGAAGAGGAATTTTCTCACTCAGTCAGAAACTAACAGACTTTTTATCAGGCAGTCTGAAGTTATGTCGGGCTTTCTCGGCTCAGTTGTTGATATGGGATCAAACAGCGTCATGATCACATCATAGGCATCCAGGAGAATGAGAAGTAAAGGAGCATGTTTATAGGCTTTGTATGAAGGGAGGCCCACGAGTTATACCTCCTTAAGATGCATTCAAATTATGACACCATCCACATACTTATTCTCATCGGGGTCTGAGCTGAGAGGCAGGTTACATCCTGGACTGGAAGTTACCAGTTCATCACCCTCACATTCACACCTACAGGTCTTTAGAGTCACCAGTGAACTTATAATAATAATAACAACAACAATAATAATCAATCAATCAATCAATCAATCAATCAATCAATCAATCAATCTATCAATCAATCTATCTATCCATCCAACCACCCACCCACCTACCCATTCATCCATCCATCCATCCATCCATCCATCCATCCCTACCTATCTAATCCATCCATCCATCCATCCATCCATCCACCCACCCATCCATCCATCCATCCATCCATCCATCCATCCATCCATCCATCCATCCACCTACCTACCTACCTACCTACGTACCCATCCATCCATCCATCCATCCATCCATCCATCCATCCATCATCCATCCATCCATCCATCCCTACCTATCTAATCCATCCATCCATCCATCCATCCATCCAAGGTGAGTTGGGATGGATGAAAAGATGGAATGGATGGATTAGATAGGTAGCGGAGGGATGAGTGGAAAGATAGGGGGGGGGGGGATAAATAGAGGTGATGTGTGTAGATAGATTGGATTAGATAAAGATAGAGAGATAGAGAGATAGAGGATAGAGTAGAGAGATAGATCGAATAGATAAGATGGATGGGTAGTGGGTGGATGGATGGATGGATGGATGGAGTGGATGGATGGATAGGTAGGTGGATGAATCGATGGGTAGGTGGGTGGATGGAAACGGACTGGGCGTCAGGTGCTGGATGGATTGGATGGAGGAATATGATGGATGGATAAGGTAGGTAGGTGATGGTATGCGATGATGGATGGATGGATGGATGGATTAGATATGTAATGGATAGAAGATGGATGGATAGATCATGGTGGGTGGATAAATAGAGAGATAGAATACGAGAGAATAGATGCGAGAAGCCATATATAGATAGAGATGATAGGAGAGGATGAGATGAGAGTAGATAGCAGAGCTAGGATAGACATGGGTGGCTTGGATGGGAATGGAGTGGCTGGATGGATGGCCTGGATGGCTGGATGGTGTGCTGGGTTAGCGTGGGTGTGAGCTGGCTGGATGGATGGATGTATCGAGTCATGATGGATCGGCATCGGTAGGTAGCGCTCGCGTCTGGTGCGAAATGGCTGGCTCGGCTGCGCTGGAGGCTGGCAATTGGCAGGTGTCGGTGGTGCGACTGGCTGGATGGAATGGGTAGGTGGGTGGCATGGCATGGATGGATGGACTGGTTGGATGGCTGGATGTGACTGAGCTCGTTTCGGGTAGGGACGGCGTCGGTCGGTTCGGTCGTCGGGTGGCTAGTGCTGGATGGCTGGCTGGCGGGCTGAGCTGATTCAGCCGGGGCTGGCTCGTGCTGCGGGCTCAGCCTTGGGTGGGTGGCTCCCTCGCTCGCTCGCTCGCTAGGCGCGATCGCTCGCTCGCTCAGCTTAGATCGCTAGCGCGCTCGCTCGATACCTCGCTGCTATCTAGATCGCGCGCCTAGCTCGCTCGCTCGCTCGTCGATGGTGTCGGTGCTGGGCTGGCTCGGGCGGGGGGAGGGTGGCTGGCTGGCTGGGTATGGTTTGGGGGCTGGCTGGATGGCTGGCTGGCGGCTGGCTGGCTTCCGATCTGTCGGCCTGGATGGCTGGCTCGGGGGTCGGGGGGGGACTGGCTGGGCTGGCGCGGGATACGGGCTGGCTGGAATGAGCTGGCGGGCCGGGCTGGCTTGCTGGTCTGGCTGGGTCTTGGTGCTGGCGGGCTGGCTGGCTCTGGCTGCTCGGCTCCGGGTGGCTGTTGGGTAGGATGGCTGGCGGCTGGCTAGGGTCCGCTGCGGAGAGGGATGGATGGCTGGCATGGATTGGCGTTAGCTCGTTAGGGCTGGCTGGTGGCATGGCTTCGAGAAGGGGTGGTGGGCAGCTCCCTCGCATGGTGGGTGGTTTGTGGCTGCTAGGCTGGGCTGCTCGGTCGGTTCGGTACGGCGTCGGGTGGTCTGGACTGCTCCCACACGCCGCGCCGCGCCGCCATCCCCATTCTTCGGTGTGTGTTATGTACTTGTTGTTCCTGCCTTACTGTCTTCGCCAACACAACCAGTTCACTGGTGGACTTACAAGAAGACCTGTAGCCGTGAGATGGAGGTGGGAAATTGACAACGGTAACTTCCAGTCCAGGTGTACCCTGGCCCTCCTCTGAGACAATAAGTATGGTATGGAGGTTGTCCCATTAATTTTAATGCATTCATCTAGGCGTTAAAACTCGAGGGCCATCGCTTTTCAATAGACGAAAGCTAGAACATGCACTTTGACATTCTCATCTCTACACTGGATTGCCTTATGATGTGATCATGACGCGTTTGAATCCCCAATAATCACCAAACCACTGAGCCGAGAAAGCCCCCATACTTCAGACTCTGCCTGATAAAGTCCTGTTATTTCTGACCGCGAGTGGAGAAAATCCCTCCTTCGTGCTCTTTCATTCACCGAGCCCTCCACTCCAGACATCTGACCTGTGTAATACAAATACAAATCGGATCGGACTCTGATCAGGAGAACACACACTACACTTTGACTTTAGCCTTTTGATTGGATGACTAGACGTATGCTTTCCCCACACCACAAAAAGACTTATGACTGTGTTTTTTTGTGACTGTAAAGTTTCTGTTAGTAGGAAAAAGAAAGTCCACTGCACCACTCTGCAGCCCGTGATGCATGTTTTATGATTTTCAGAATCTGCAATTAAATACATTTAGACGTTACACAATTACAACCTGCAGATCAGTCGTGTGATGACCGTGAAGATGTGGCTGTAGGTTCCTATATAGCTGAAAGAAAAGTCACAACCCTGAGTCCAAATGCAGTGCTGAACATGACATCATTAAAAACGCCATAAAGTGAATTAAACATTAGTGATTTACAGTGCTGCACCTAAAGCAGCAGCGTACATAAAGAAAGCGAAACCACTGTACGGATATTCAGAAACTAGCTGGACGATGAAGTAAGTTCTGCTCCTGTCTGCAACAGAAAGAATTTTAATTCTTAAGTATGAATTATGCTCTGTTTCTTTTCTGCTTTGCTTTCTCACACCTATGCCTTGTTTCTCTATTGTGATACCTCTCTTGTTTTTCCCATTTTACTTTCTTGCTGTCCTTATTTTCTTAAATTCCCTTGTACGCCTGCCTTTCTTGTTCTTCCAATCTTCCTCCCACATGAGATGACTGGTGATTATCCTAAACGTAACACACAGATAATTTTTGTAATTTTAAATATGTCATTTTTTAATCAGTCAGTTACCGCTGGAGACATGAATGGACGCCAGGCTGGACGCCTTGGAGTGCCACTTACACCTGGGATCGGACCCCAGTCAGTCCAAACTTTACCGTCTCAGGGACTAACCTGGAGGACATCGGCACCGGGAGGGCACCAGTTGGCTGGTCAACATTTACAACCTGCAGGGCTATGTCCACACAAGCTGGGGTTGCCCACGATGCCCAGCGTTTTCTTCAGCATGGCTGCAGAGGCCTTCCGCCAGTGGAGAAACACGTCTCAGATAGGGTCCTGGTTGGTGATAAACTACGGGAACCTGGCCTGGCTGCACTACAAAAGGGGAGAACAGAGCAGAGAGTCGGGCTACCTGTCACAGGTCGATGGCATCATGAAATCCATCTCCATCCGAATCTACGCTGAAAAAAGCGTGGACCTGATGCATATCGGCGCAGAACAAAGGCAGCAGGCTGCTGAATATTTCCAGAGCCATCAGGATGCAGCCGGACATGGTGGAGTGCACACCAGCTACGCCTTAACATTATTCAACAAACAAAGAACCAACGCTGGAGGATGGCGTGCGTGAAAAATGAGAATCGCCAGATGCATGATCCAGAGAACTTGTACCTTGCTGCGGCGTTTACCTTTAGCAACGTGCAAGAAAAGGGCAAACGTACAAGTCGAAGCACGTGAGTGTTGCCCCAAGTGGTTTTAAAAAAGTCCGTCAGCCTATGGTGGCATCAAGCCATTGCTAATGCTGTCAGGATGCATGTATCCTGGATGAGGTATTATTTGTGCCGAGGATGCTTTGGAGAAAACATCCAAGATGAACGTTATCTGAAGTTCTGTGCTGCACTTAGTTACAATAGTAAGATCTTTTTACAGGTGGACGCCCCCTGAGAGAGATGGTCCACAGAGCAATCAGCCTCTGTAAGGAGTGATTTTCTTTACCCTCAGTCTTCACTGAAAATGAAATTAGCTCTTGCAGACATACGCAATCAGGTCGCAGTAGTGAAGCGACCAGTTGTACGAAGAATGCTAAGGGGAATCCAGGTCCCTGAAGACACACAGGTGCTTTACAACTTACTATGCCAAACAGCTAAATTTCACACGAAAAGAGCATGTCACAGGTCGATAGAATACCACATGAGGGCGGCAGAGATACCGGTTACATCGAATTATCGCGACAACAGCATCAGAACTCTGAGGAGATTCTGGAAGCAAAGAAACCGAATGTGTGGAGAATACAAGAGTTTCGTGATACCTACAACTCGGACAGTCTCTAACAACGCAACTGAGCTTTACACATAGTGTATAAAACTGTGGTGTAAAATAACCTGAGGCTCACATGACCACAAAGAGTCTTGTTAGAAAATCATCAGTTGTGTCAAATAAGATAATTATTTTGATCATGACATTATGATTTTGTTTCATGAAAATGCAGAAAACAGGCCGGTCTGTATCCTGTTTATGTGTTAGATTTGTGTTAATGACAATATGACAAATACTAAAGGTGTCTATGATCTGATGGTCCTGAGCAACACAAGATGAAAAAAAAAAATTCAAAGCTTTATTATAAATGGTTCTCATAAGAAACTGTAAAGCATCCTGAAGTTTTGTGTCGTTATGGTTCTGTCCTGGACGTGTGGACTCTCTTTTGTTGTTTGTAACAATGTTATTATGCTGCTTTCTTTCCAGATTTCGATTAAAGGTGAAAATGTTGATTCAATAATGTCCATGTCACACTAGGTGCCAAAAGTTATAGACGTGCGGGTTGTTACGTTCCTCCTAATGCAACACTGAACATTTCTACTGTCTAGCAGCTCCACATTGAAAGCTTTTATTATAGGAGTCACAGGAATGGAACGGTTTTGAATCTTTCCTGTCTGTTGTATATGAAGATTAGTGAGATTATTAATAAGGATGATGCATTTCTAATTAAAGTGAAATAGAAAGTCCTTTTTTCTAACGGAACATTTTCAAATATTAGCTTGAAATTCACAATCGGACACCAATTGAACTGGTCTGGTCCCGCAGTCTGTGGCACTGTGCACACAAATGAAATGTATTATACAGCTGAACTGATTTAATGTTTGCAGATGACAGAATGATAGAAAAAGGTCACTTTAAATTCTGTGACCTGCATTTGTTGTTCCCACCAGTAAACAGTAGTTGTCGCCAAATCAAAGAAAATGAAATCTTTTGGACACAAGCAGCTCAATTCAAAACACGGAGAAGCATGACTCCAGCCTCTACCACCCAAACCCAGACTGCAGCTGATGCAGGTGTTGAAGTCGCTGAACCTCAAGAGCAAAACAGGTTTATTTAATGAAGAGCTCTACATCATGCAACCTAAACGACCTACTGATGGTAGTAAATTAGCAGGAATCTTGTATTTCAGTAGAGCATGTTACCTCGGATGATACAACATATTCATTTTTGAAGTTAAAACAGAAATATCTGACACGTTGTACCGTTAAATAAAAAAAGACAGTTGTCATTCTCAAACCTTTATTTGGATTGTTTGTAACATCAAATAAGACTCACAGCAACAGTATAATATATATATAATTTATATAATATATAAAATATAAGATATAATATATATATATATATATAATAAATATATAATATTATATATATATGTATGTGGTCACCAACAAAGGCAGATTACATTTTCAAAAATATGCAATAGATACATTTAATGTTGGGACATATTCCGAATCGGAAACTCCAGGGCAATATGAAATTTAAACTGGAATAACTGGAAATTGTGGGTAAATTTAAAATAACTGTGTCATATCCAAACACAAACTAGAACATTTACTTTTGTCATCAAAGCATGCAAAAAAAAACAATTAAAAAAAACATTTCATAAGCAGAACTATTATTATTGAACAATATTATGTAGTCCACGAGCTCAAATGTGTCTTCAACAGTCTGTGTGCTCTGGGCTCTAAAGTGTGGGTCCAGGTACAGAAACACCTGGGCAGGTAGGGGGCGTGGCCCGCGAAGCGGCTAGAAAGTTGGAAATCAAGGTGGCAATGGTCAGTGAGGGCAGGAAGGAAGAAAAGTGGTTCAAGAGACCAGCATGTCAACGAGAGAGTGCCGGGGGACCGCTGGGAACGGGCCGCGCGGAGCCGGTTGAAACATTGACTGAACAAGATTGATTGAGTGGCCAAGGAGGAACAGAGACACTCTCCATGCAGAAATAGGTAAATAGTAAACAAAAAGCAAATCATCGTGTAGTAATGCGTCGTCGTGCAAGCTATCGTTAGCCTCTGTTATGCCTAGCTGTGAATTCCTCGACCCGTCACCACAAACATCAGATCAAACAAAGCCAACAACCCACTGGCTGCCGAGGGCCCTAAAGGACACACGCGTGGCCCCGGTAACCTAAGGATAGAAAATTCCATAACACTGGTTAACGTACCATTCTTTATTCACGCTCATTGCCTTGCTCTTCTAACAGACACAAGGACAACGAGACCCAAGTAACAACGGAGAAACGCTCAGTTCTGACAGTCCCCGGCTGAATTACAGCGGCTGGTTTTACAACTTTTGAACTTGCGCGCACTGGTGAAGTGTAAGTTTAGAAGAAGTTTGGATTTCCCGGTCGGAGGAGAACGCCAGAGGTTTGTCAGACACACAGCAGGAACTGATAGTCCATGTCTCCATCTGTCATCTGGTGGACTGACAAAAGAAATCAGTTTTAATTTGATTTTAAAATCACATGATTGAGGCGCTCTTTCATTACATGCTCAAACCGGTTTCCATCAATGCAGCGGTCCTGGATTCCCCACACACTTTATGCTTATTAGTGTTTTCACCATAAGGACTTGGTGAGAAGCACAGCTCGCCACCGGGTGCAGCCATTTTCTGTCGCTATACCATTCGCTAAACAGAACAAGAGAATGCATAAGACAGGCGCTGTCTGATCGAGCAGGGCTTGGCACAGTATTCTGTAAAGTACTAGGTTTGTAAAGTTTTGAACTGCAGACACACCCCCAATATACAGTAGAAAATGTGTTGATTGTCAGTTCATCTGTTCTCTTGTTATTTCTGTTTATTTCCAATTTAACTCCATTTATTAAAGAAAACACTTGCACACTTGGTGTTGTGCCAACCTAGCTAAACTTCCTAGGCGACCCTGATGTGCCGGGTTTCGAGCACGAGCTTCATTGAAGACCGTGTAAGGCATTTCTTTTCTCAAAATACATTAAATATGTTGGACAATAGTTGCTGAAAAACACGTGAAAAGACGATATATCACGGAATGTGGAGTTAAAAACTGTTTTTTCACCAGTTTTCATTGTCAGGATTTTTTGTGGCGTCCTTAATGGGTGGCTCGTGACACGCTGAGGCCGCCCTGAGCGAGCGGCATGTGGCTTAGACAGTAGAGGCGACGGGCGTGTCAATGTGTGCTGGATGTGTAGGGCTTTGGGGGAGGAGTGCTGTAACCTAGACTAGAGAGAAGTTTAGCGCGCATGAGCATCTCAACCTAAAACTCAACCTGAACCTGGCACGGGTGAGCACTCACTGATTCTTCATGTTCTAAGGTCCATAAAACACAAAAACAACTCAATACTACAAGGTCGTTTCCATTATTGCCAGTGAATCTGTAGTTGCAACAGCTGATAGATAAGCAGCACGTTCCACCAGATCATGTATAGAAAAACACGAATCCGCCATCAGTGCAGAAAGATGACAAGTCACCTGAGGAGTGCTACGTTCGACGTGTGTCTGTAGTCTGTGACCCTCTCATCATCTGAGTTTCAGTCAACACATAAGCAGCAAAGTATAAAAAACAACAACCACATACTGTAAGTACACAATAACTCAGTAAATGAACGAGAAATCAGATTTTGTTTGTTATTTACCTCCACTCGCGCGAGGTCATGCTGACGCGTTGCACACGGGCATCTAACCAGAGTCAGACAAGTTTTTACGTTGTTGAATGGATGTCTGAGTTTGTTCATACAGACACAATTCAAGCGGAGATTCACCTGCAACGAGGAGAAAGGAAAAATAAAAAATCACTTCATTCCTGGTTGTCTTTCTATCATCAAGCCACCCTCAGAAATATTCAGCTCTCCGAGTATCAGCCATCAAAGGGTTGACACCGGTACAACTGTTGACATAGAGGGGCAGGTTTTTTCCACTCTGTAAAAACTGTCAGAGCAACACAGTAAAAACTAAAATAACCACCAACCACCCGACATCTGGACGCTCCAACTGTGAAGGAATCGTGGAGTTGAGTTCTGTTTATGATCAGTATAGATTACATTGTAACTCCCTCATAAAACTTCAAGGATCGGGCCATCTTTTCTCGGGAGGTAAACACCACAACACCAGCGTCTTGTGTCTTGCTTGGCAGTCTTTATCGTGGATTCCTGCATCTTTGTAGTCAACCGATTCATGCGTTTCACATTACCCTTCAATTCCTCTACCTGACTATAAATGGGAGTCAAATTACCTGTGCGAGGAACAGCAGGTGAGAGCGGAGACAGGAGAAATCAGCTTCCGTCCAGGATGAGTATGAAGTGTTAAGATGCTGGTTGTGGAACCTCATGCGTCACAGCCGTGTCAAAAGGAGGACAATCAACACGGACAAAAAAACAGAACCACACGCCACATGCTACCTCTGAAGGCACAAGTTACTCTATATTTACAATTGTGTTTTATCGGATCTATTATATTCTCTATATTATGTAACGCAGTAAAACTCTAAGATTTTGCTACTCACCCTGTTTCAAATCCGCATGTGCGGTGTGAAATGTTTAACTCAGCTCGGCCGTGCTCCTTTCCACACTGAAAGCTTGCTCGTTGGCTTATCTGCTCAGAACATTCTCTGCAAGTTTGCGCTGTCGCCTCAAAAAGATTAAATGGGTTCTCCACTCTTGCCTGAAACTCTCCTTTGTTAGAAACAACACATCTACAAAGACAAAACGCCATTACTCCACTCTATACATTATGCTCGTGGAGTGTATGACTATTACCGGTTCAAAACAATCACAACAACTGTGCACACTGCTGTTGTGAATGCGTATGAACCACGTCAGTCGGCTCTACTCCAAACCCAAGCCGGATCGCTCTAGCTGCGTCCCAACCGTCTCTAAACGGGGACTGTCCTCATAGAAACAAAGTTTCCATCTACCGCCCCTCCCCAACTTCCTTCTATCATGTCGGTTTACAATAAATGAAGTCTAGTCTAAGAAGAAGTGAACATCTCCTGAAGCAACGCTCGCAGCGACAGCGCGTTTGTGTGGACATGCCGAAACCAAAAGACACAAGTAATTAGCATGTTTTACATTAATGTTACTTCCGATTGTACTCTCCTGCTTAATATAACACAGCTTATGTTATCGTACGTTGAGACAAACAGGCGGGCAGTTGTCTCTCTGATTGCAGAGGCGAGGACAGAATGCCACATAATAAAACAAATCTCATATAAAAGTCGATATAATGGTTATTTGTACACTTTGTATCTACCTGTAATGTATTTAGACACAAAGCACACCAGAAAAGCAACAAACTACTCGACTATTAATTCTGTTTGACAAAAACATGACCATTCCAGCATCAGCAATCTGATTTCTTCAAAGCTTTCATATCAAGAAATTTCGTCTTCCTGTGCAGGAGAAGCGCATAGCGAATCGAAGATCCTCGACCCAATGATTAAAAGAGGGCTACACGGTATTACTGGGTGCGCCTGTGGGGCAAAACAAACCGTCGATAAACAGAAGCTGTATAGGCAGATTTTGGACCCTTTTTTCTTCGTTTAGATAATTTTGAATGCATAGGGTGAGAGAGTCCACCGCTCTGAGCGTGCAGTTTCCAGCCTGCATAAATCTCTGTCTGTCTGATCTGGCTCAGCACAACAACAGTCACAACAGTCACAATGTGAATGACATCGTTGGTGTTTCCCACTGATGGGCGTCTAGATCACGTCACAGTGACCAGAAATGATTTCATAACTTCACGTACGTAAAGTCCTTCAGTAAAAACTGTTTGCAATTTCCCACCACACACACACGACACACATCACACAACAGACACACACCCACACACACACCACACACGACACACACACCGATATGTCCGTTGTCTGTGAGACAACTTTGCTGAAGTTAACGGTCAAGGAGGTAGGAGTTCAGAAAAGTGTTTCAAGGAGCCACATCGACTGTCAATGAGGCGTCATGACATTTCGTGATCACAGCTCGCACCTCTCCCTCCATCTACCTCACATCTCCACTCGCTATATCTCTAATACCTCCCGCCTAAAACAAAATCTACATATCTCTCCATATAGGGTCGTCCAGGTAGGGGGGTCGGTCTGCGCATCGTGGTGAGCTGTCTCATTAATGCATGTTACTATACCAAACTTTACCTCCCCCGAGAGTCATCCTATCCTCGTGCTCTCGTCCGGCCAGCAGGGTTCTCAAGTGCATCCGTCGCAGCTCGACTGCCTGTGCGAGCCTGCATGACGCCCCAACTACATAGAGGATGACTGTAATCATATTCCCGACCCCACCATATCGGTTACTGTACCCAGTTTTATCATATCATTATAATTCATTGTCTTGTATCAGTCATTGTAAATTGTTACAATATTTTGTGGTGATTGTTCTAGTACCTGAACATCCATGGCACAGTTTGCCCGTCCTGGGAGAGGGAATTCCCGCCTCTGTGGCTCTTCCGTGACGGTTGGTCTTTCCCACAGGTTTTGTCCCTGTTAATGTGTTTTGTGGGCAAGTTTTTTTCCTCACGCGACCGAGGTCTAAGGACAGAGGGGTCACTCCCGTGTACAGATTTGGTAAGAGGCCCTCTGAGGGCAAATGTAAGTTGTGACTTTGGGCTATACAAATAAATTTGATTTGATTGTGAGGTGAATTTAATTTAATTTGACTCTGGGCCAAGGAGAATTAGAGACACTCTCAAAGTTCATCAGTAAAGTGGCCTGAGTCGGTCCTTGGCATGAAACTCGTGATGGTTGGATCAGATCTTTAAACCCAAAACCCCAAGAGAACCACCACCCCACCCCCCAGCACCCCCACCCACCACAACATACTACACCACTACAACGCCCAGAATTAAGTCCAACAGAGAAATGTCTTTGTAAAGCCGGCATGGATGGTGTTATTGGTAAGCATATGTTCACCCTCCACAGAATCTAAGGAGAAACAAAAATCCCAACAAGAAAATGTTCAGCTGTTAGGTGTGGTGGTAACGAACCAAAGCCCAACAAGAAAAATTAAAAAAACCCCCCAAATACTGTACTACAGCAGAACATTGGA
>NC_040027.1:8036960-8155931 GCF_000972845.2 Larimichthys crocea | reverse complement strand
CCTACCTACTTTCCTACCTACCTACCTACCTACCTACCTACCTACCTACCTACCTACCCATCCATCCATCCATCCATCCATCTATCAGAGGTAGTTCCTCCACCCTCCTGTTGGGGGCGGTGGCGGACAGACCTACAGAAGAAGAAGAAGCAGAGGAAGAAGAACGGTGACGTCATTCGCCTCGCGACAGAAACACGGTGCATGTAGCATGTAGCATGTAGCATGTAGCATGTAGCTGCTCTCCGCCGGTTACCGGAACACACCGAGATGAGAGTTCACCTGCCGAGTCACCTGTGAGTGGGAACGGTACTATCTACCTGTTTATATGTTTATATAATGAGAGAGTCTGAACTCAGCGAGCGGGAAGAGAGAAAACAGCTGGTTAGCCACCGCGAGCTAACTTTGTGTGTGTGTGTGTGTGTGTGTGTGTGTGTGTGTCTGTGTGTCTCAGCGGTGTTTGTGTGGTGGAGGAGGCGGAGGAGCGCAGGTGGAGGAGGAGGAGGGTGTGAGCTCTTAGTCCCCGGGATGGAGACCTGGACCCCTAACCCACGAGCCAAGCCGTTCATCCCGCGCCAACAGAGGAGCCTGTACCTCACCTGGAAGTACAAACTGACCAATAAGAGGACGATCCGCCGCTTCTGCCAGGTGAGACCTCAACAGAGTCAGTCAGAGGCAGGTTTCAGGTTGCCAAGCAACCAGGGTCAGCTGCAGGTCAGAGCTGTAACCGCAGCTGTGCTCTGTCTGTGTGTGAGTGACTGCTGAGAGACACAGAAAATCTCTAAATGAAGCCCCTCCAACTAGTGGACACTAACGCCAAACGGTAGGTGGTATCAAAAAGCCCAAATGACCGTGAGCATCCTCATCTTGTCGACCATGTGAATGCTGAATTTCAGTGTGTGAAGTTAAAAAATGTGACCTGGGGAGAGAGAGAAAGAACAGGTGCCCCGTGCTCCTTTGGGAAATTTCTCCTCTCCAGTTTAACATGGGAGTAGATGGGGCTGTCGGTGGGTGATCCTGGCGCATCAGCGCGTCTCCCGCCAAAACTATAAGTCTGACAGCTTCAGCAGTGATATCGCTGCGTAGCCCACGAATTTTCCTACGTTTGCATGTATAAATTATTTCTGTAGAGTGACATTTGTGGCCACGAGAGCCGTTTGCGAATGTATTTTTTGAAAAATGTTTCTCTAGCTCTGGAACATTCTACCAATACACACCCATTGTAAACTTTAACCGTGGTTTTTGGCGATTTTTGGCAAAACCGTTTGGCGAAACTCTTAGAAAAGTCACAGCACACCATTCCCGGCCGAGCCGGTCGTTTTGATACCTTATTTGCACTGCCATGTGACATTAACACGCGTGTCAAACAGACCGAAGAGAGCCCTGATTAGAAATGATACACAGTGAACATTGTATTGTATGCTACTGTAAATACTGCATTAACTGTATATATTGCACTTCGATTTTGCACTTCTGATTAGATGCTAAACTGCATTTCGTTGCCTTGTATTTATACATGCGTAATGATAATAAAGTTGAATCTAATCTAATCTAATCTATTTGTCCCTCCGTCCTCAGGCTGGCGCCGTGCTGTTTCTGCTCATAACGGTCATAGTCAACATTAAACTCATCTTGGACACGAGGCGAGTGGCTAACGAAGATGCAGCTGCTCAAGAATACGGTGAGAAACGTTTCTTCATTTGTTATGGCCACGTTCTGTTTTAGTGTTTGGTCAGTCTGTCAGCCTAACTCCAGTTTAACCTCCTTAAATAGCCAGATGTTCACATGGAGCTTTGGTAACGGGCCTGACTCGCGACATAACGTCTCACACCTTAACATTTTGTCTCTGTTCCGAGTGGACCCTTCAGACATTCAGCGTTCCTGTGATTTCTAGAGCAGCTTTCTTAAATCTCTAACACGTTTGATGTTTTTGTATTTTATATATTTTCTGCACTGTGACATATTTATTTTGTATGAGCTGATTCAAGCTCTACAGTATCTTTAAAAACCGTTCTTTGAACAGTGTAGTGAGTTTGAACGATGCTTAGTCTAAAAATGAGAAGCTGGACCTCGGTCAGTTTTTCTGGCTGTGATTGAGGGTAAAAGTTTTTCACAGTTTGTTATTGTTGAGACTCTGTTGTTGCTCCTGATCCTGGCTTTACTGTGGAGAACCTAATCTTGGTTTTATGCTCCCTTTTTTTTAGAGGACGCGTTGCCCAACATGGAGACTCCACGCAGGCCGGCTAACGGACGTAAGGCCCTGGACATCGAGGTGTACTCCAGCCGCTCAAAGGTCTACGTGGCGGTGGACGGCACCACTGTGAGTTCAACTGACTTAACTTAATTCCAAATCCAAAAGTCTTATTTTCAAATCTCTTGTCATCTTTTCAGTCAGTAATAATATCTTTTTACTTACCAGCTTCATATCTGAGGTCTGGGAACACAGTGACAGGACAGGCAGGAAGCAAACCTCCACATGCCTGCACACGTACATGCAGTTTGAAGTTTGTCTTTTATGTCAGCTGTAAATATGAAAATATAAAAATGAAAAACTCGTTCTTCAGGGCTTAAAGAATAAAATCTTTCTTTTAACAGACAGAACCAAGCTCATTGGTGAGCGGCCATCTGCCACAACCAGTTGAGTTAGAGAGGGAGAGGTGACAGACGGACAGATGAACCTTAATGAAGGCATCATTTCCTTTAAGTTTACAGTTTTTCTTGTGATGAAAGCTGAAATATGTTGGCTGGACTTTAAATTTAGATCCTTTAGATGTGATTTGATCATGTTCAGCTTCATGATCTGGAGCCGTCACCACAGACAGGCTGGAAAAGAGTGTGTTGTTGTTTTCTGTTTCTGAGTTTTCTCTAAGGACGCTTTCACACCAGCGCTGTTTGATCCGCTTTAAACAGAGCAGCGTTCGTTTCCTCGGATAGTCCGGTTCGTTTGGGCAGGTTGTGAAAGCTCATCTGAACTCTGGTCCGCCTGAAAACATGGGTCTCGGTCCGGTGAACCCTGGTGCTGTTTGCTTGAAGAAAAGCAAACAGACTGTCGAGAGAAGCAAAGATCAGAAAGACAATCGATGAGCCGAGTTTTCTTCTTCCTGCAGCTGTTGTAACTGCGTGACATCCAGCCGGTTTGTGCAGTGTGAAAGTGAACCGAACCAAACAAAGGGGTTTGGCATTCTGCGCCCGAATCGAACCGATCGAGTCCCCCGGACTATCCTGGTGTGAAAGCAAAACTTTTGGTTCAGGCGCCTTGAAGATTTAAGTTTGAACTAAGCCTAAACACTCACTGAGGCTATATTTGTACCAGATATACAAATATACTTACACCTTTAACTGTAACGTACAGGTGAGTTAGATCTCCTCATTGTTTCTTGCAGGTGTTGGAGGATGACATGCGGGAGCAGGGCAGAGGCATCCATGTGATCGTTCTCAACCAGGCAACTGTAAGAATTTAATATATTGTGTGTGTGTGTGTAATTGATGTTTTAAATGTTTCTGGCTGTGCTGTGATATTTAACAAAACGACAGGCGTTGAATTAAACATTTTGCATTCATTGAATAAAATGAAAGAGCCAGAAATAATCTTTTTATTTTTATTTAAATGAGGTCATATCAGAAAGGTCAGACGAATCAGTCACTGTCTGTGGTCGTGGGTGCGTTTGTTTCAGGGTCACGTGATGGCCAAGAGGATCTTTGACACCTACTCTCCCCACGAGGACGAAGCCATGATCCTCTTCCTCAACATGGTGACCCGGGGTCGAGTCCTCATCTTCACCATAAAGGTCGGTCACGATGATTAATCGGACGAGAGTTATTCATGTTATATTCATGCAGCGCATCAGGTGGAGAAACGTGTTTGTGTCCCGCAGGACGAGGGAACGTTCCACCTGAAGGACGCTGCCAAGAACCTGCTGAAGAGTCTGGGCAGCCAGGTGTCTCTGAACCTCAGCTGGAGGGACATGTGGACGCTGGTGGTGAAGAAAGGAGGTAGCAAACTTTCAATGTCTGTTTGGTTCTCAATGTGTTTGAGAAGGCGTTAGTTATAGATTGCTGACCTGACACAGAGAGTAGAAAGTGTGAATGTGCTGTGTCCTCGGTGAGAGTCTACAGAGCGTCAGCTGATGATGCAGTAAGGTACCAAGCACACGTCGTACAGTGACGCAGACGTGACAAACTCAATGTGCTCGTGCTCATCAAAGCTGTAAAGTGTTTTGCATGTGCAGTTTAATTCAACACTGTAGACCGCCTCCACCTCAACCTTCATCCAGGGCCCATCCAGGAACCTTTACCTCTGCCAGATGTTCGTGCCCCTGGTAATCTGTCCTTGCAGAGCCAGTGTTGGTGTGGTGCTTTGTTAGAGCTTTGCCTAGGCCCGCTGGAGCATGCTTAAGGCCGATGACGACAGTGCTGTTTTTGGTCTAAAAGACCAGGACGAGTCATGCTGCCCCCTCCAGTTTAACACCACACTTCACATTTCACGTTTGTTTTACCTGCTGGTTGTGTTTGTGGTTCCAGGTCAGGTGTATGGAGAGAAACACTCAAAGTCTCCAGCTCTGTCCACCTGGGGAGACCCGGTGCTGCTGAAGACTGAGGTGCAGCTCACCGCCTCTGAAGGTAAGATCCAGTTTTATTTTTGGACATGTATAAAATATGTCTAATTAAGAAAAAAACAGTGATGGATGTGACTGTCCGTCCTGCAGAGGCAGAGTGCCACTGGGCGGACACCGAGCTCAACAGGAGGAGGAAGATCTTCTGCAGCAAAGTGGAAGGATACGGCAGCATCTGCAGCTGCAAAGACCCGGCACCCATCGAGTTCAACCCCGACCCGGTAAGACACAACGCAGGACTGTTTACTCACTGTTCAGGCTGTTTGTTTCATCAAGCTGCTCATAACAGAAGAAGAGCCTCAATATTAACGAGGGAGCAAAGCCTGACACAAAGATTTTCATGTTAAAAGCCTTCAAATGTAGTCCAGGTTAGGTACTACTCTAATAAAATGAGCACCATGAAAGTAGAAATTACAAAAAGTAGATAAAAATAGACGAAGTCTGTAAAAATGAGAAAAAGAATTCACTGATTCAGCGAGCCTCGTCTCCTCGGGCAGGTCGTTGCAGAGGAAAAGGCGCGATCAGCTCTATTTTTTTAGTCTTGACGCCCGAGGAGCTCATACAGGGTTAGGATTTATTTATCAGGCTTTAAAAGTGATCAGTAAAATGTTAAAATCAATCCTAAAATCACCGGAAGCTGATAGAGGGAAGCTAAAATTGGACGTCATCCGGTAACAGACATGAGTCGTATCCAGAGATGTATAAAGTACTGGAGTAAAGGAGTGGAGCAGAAGTACAAGCGCTATATCAAAAAAACCGACTTGAGTAGAAGTTGAAGTGTTCTTTAAACACCATACTTAAGTGAAAGTACTAAAGTATTCAAAATGTTTTGTACTTAAGTATTGCAAGTAGAAGTATGTAAAAAATTGCTACTCAAGTACTGAAAGTAAAAGTAAAAGTAAAAGTACAAGTACTGTTGTTTATATTATTTCAAATATTTATTAAGGCACAACTTCTAATGTTACAGTGTTACAATGTTCATGGTAGAGTTCTGTGATTTCCCATGGTCTGTGAATGCGTCTGAATGAATGCCAGAGCGAGGGGGCGGGGCAGCAGGTGAGAGAGCGCACCTGGGTGAGTCAGGTGTATGACGTACGGCGCACGAGCGAGGTTGATGTGAGACCGGGACTGTTCAGTTGTTTTTTTGGCGTGGTTCCGGCCGACAGTCACCGAGTCCTGTCAACAAACCGTTCAGCAATAAATGCAGTTTGTTCAATAACGCCTCGTCATTCATCACGTGTCCGACTGGATGCTACAGTAGTAACGAGTAACGATTCAACACATGAAAAATGTAAAAGTATTAAATTCATCAAAAATATGTAGTGCAGTAAAAGTGGAAGTTGGGGGAAAAAAATAATACTCCAAAAAAGATACTGCATTTTAGTACTTAAGTACAGTACTTAAGTAGTTCCACTTCGTTACTATACATCTCTGGTCGTATTGGTCTCCTCTTTTAACTCCAACATCAGATCAACCCCCCAAAAAACAAACATATGTAGAAAAGTGAGGTGGCCTGTCCATCTAAAGTTCTAAAAGTTCTAAAAAATCTATCCAGAAGTTTCTTTATGAAAGTTTTGAACAAACCAGGTCACGTTTCATTTAACAACAAAGTCTTCTTGTAGTAGTGGAAGACGTGCTGAGACGTTTTAGTTCAGTCAAAGTAGAAATACTTTGTCCTGCATTAAAACACACTTAAAAGTGCTCATGTAATGCTCATTTGCATAATGTATATTATTGGATAATCATTATTAATGTGGCAGCTGCTAAAAACAACAACAAGCTCATTTTAATTAGTTAATTCATTGGTTGTTTCTTCCTCCAGTTGCCGATCAATAACGTCTTCGGCGTCCCCGTGGCTGTCATCGCAGGGAACCGACCCAACTACCTGTACAGGTAAAATGTGAAAGTTTGTTATCCTTATTCCATGACAGGAAGTTACTCAGTTCTCAGTTCCCTCCCACACAGGAAATTCAGTTCACGTTTAATGAATTTAACTCATCATCTAATCAGATATTTTTTTGTTATTTGTTGGTGTGCGCTGAAACAAATGAAGACGAACGAGGCGTAAAGACGATAAAATGTTCCTCAGAGTAAATCAGTCGCTGCTTTACGTGACGTTTTAAATTGGTTTTACAGGAAATAACAGACGGAGTGACGGCTGTAATGAGCTTTATTGTGAAAGTATGATGAAGAACGATGGCCGCCCCTCCCTTTTTTAGAATTACATTTAGTGTTAATTTGACATCCCAGCTGTCCACGGTTTGTTAGATTGGAACAAATCACGGTTGTACAGCGACGCAGATCGCCCTCATTCGTCTCCCGTGCCTTAAAATAAAAAATGAAAGGCCGCTTGTCGTTTGTTTTCAGGATGCTGAGGTCACTTCTCTCGGCTCACGGCGTCAACCCGCAGATGATCACAGTCTTCATCGACGGCTATTATGAGGTACCAGGTTTTTGTTTCCATCGTGTCTGCTGTCGGACAGTTCTTCACTTGTACTGACTCTGTGTGTGTGTGTGTGTGTGTGTGTGTGTGTGTGTGTGTGTGTGTGTGTGTGTGTGTGTGTGTGTGTGTGTGCCAGGAGCCCATGGATGTCGTCGAGCTGTTTGGACTGAAGGGCGTTCAGCACACGCCCATCAGCATCAAGAATGCCAGAGTGTCCCAGGTAAACAGAAGTTAGCAGGTTGCAGAGAAGTACTGGAGTAAAGGAGTGTGGAGTAGAAGTACAAGTGCTATATCAAAAAACTGACTTGAGTAGAAGTAGAAGTGTTCTTTAAACACCATACTCAAGTGAAAGTACTAAAGTATTCAAAATGTTTTGTACTTAAGTATTGCAAGTAGAAGTATGTAAAAAATTGCTACTCAAGTACTGAAAGTAAAAGTACAAGTAAAAGTACAAGTACAAGTACTGTTGTTTATATTATTTCAAATATTTATTAAGGCACAACTTCTAATGTTACAGTGTTACAATGTTCATGGTAGAGTTCTGTGATTTCCCATGGTCTGTGAATGCGTCTGAATGAATGCGAGAGCGAGGGGGCGGGGCAGCAGGTGAGAGAGAGCACCTGGGTGAGTCAGGTGTATGACGTACGGCGCACGAGCGAGGTTGATGTGAGACCGGGACTGTTCAGTTGGTTTTTTGGCGTGGTTCCGGCCGACAGTCACCGAGTCCTGGAACCAAACCGTTCAGCAATAAATGCAGTTTGTTCAATAACGCCTCGTCATTCATCACGTGTCCGGCTGGACGCTACAGTAGTAACGAGTAACGATTCAGCACATGAAAAATGTATCCGAGTAAAAGTATTAATTTCATCAAAAATATGTAGTGCAGTAAAAGTAGCAGTTGGGGAAAAAAATAATACTCCAAAAAAGTACAGATACTGCATTTTAGTACTTAAGTAGTTCCACTTCGTTACTATACATCTCTGGCAGGTTGACGCAGCACTCTGCCGATAACGGTGACAGTGTTTCATGTGACACGTCCAGCTGCTGTTCAATACGTTTGTTTCTGTCTCCGCTCTCTGACGCAGCACTACAAGGCGAGTCTGACGGCGACCTTCAACCTTCACCCAGTGAGTACAATCAATCAGTTTCCCCTTCACATCATGAATGAATGTACGACGTGTGCAGTGAAGCCTAAATGTCTTCATTATTACGTGTTAACTGTCACTGACATGCTGAGCATGTGGCGTTTCTCTGTTTCCATCAGGAAGCAAACTTTGCCATCGTGCTGGAAGAAGACCTGGATATCTCCATCGACTTCTTCAGGTGCGTCCTGCAGAACACACACCCACCACTGAAGACAGACTGATACTGAGACATTAATACACATGCAGTGCTGTTGTTTCACTCCGTCCTGTTTCATGGAGGCGACTGAAGCTGAAGAGCCTGACTGAGTTTGATCAGGTGGTGTTCTCCAGGAAATGAAGCGTCTCTAACTTCCTAACCTTTAAAATTAAAATCCCTCTGGTGTTTCATACACAGTGCAGCCACATAAAAGACTCTGACCTCATTCTTTGTTTTATGAATCATGAAGTGATCAAGTGTTGTTGCCAGAATCAGCACTAGGTGGCAGTAGATCCACAGCGATGAAGCCGCAGTCGGCCTCTCTTTGTTGGACAGACTCAGCTTTGAACCGTGTGTTTGCTGCTCCCCTCCTGAGCTGAACGGCCCGTTTGAAGCAGCGACTTCAAATAGTTGAGAAGGACTCTCGCTTCGTTTTAATGCCAGTTTGTTCTCTGAAATGAAACATCAAGCTCTCTGTAAGAGGGAGTGGGGAAACCAAAGCGTGGCCTCCTGTCGACAAAAACAAGGCTGTTATTTTTGTTTATTTCTATAGACTCGACTCTTCAGCGTGTCGGGGAGTTCGACTCTTTAACCTCCATTACAAAAACTGACTTACTGGGTTTATACTGACCTCCTATGCCTGCAGGTTCCAGGTCCCACTTAGTCCCAGTCAAAGAAAATCACAGCATTAGTGAGCTTCCCACTTTGCCCCTTTGATGGAAAACCTGAAATCAGAAGAAGGAAAGTCTAACAGTCTAAACGAAGCTGTCGGTGCTGCGTATCCTCTTTTGCTCAAAATTTAATAAATCCTGCGACAACCAGAATGCACTGGGCCGCAACGGACCAATAAACACTCTCCTCTGCGAGGCGCGGCCTGATCAAAGGCGGGATTATGAAATTAATTAATTAAAATGCACACACCACCAACTGGGTGGAGGGAGGGTCGTCTGCTACAGCTGGTCTACTATTGATTGTAATGTACTGAACGTGCACGTAACTGTTGCTTCTCTGTTTTTCCGGCAGCTTTCTGAGTCAGACCATCCACCTGTTGGACGAGGACGACAGCCTGTACTGTATCTCGGCCTGGAACGACCAGGTGAGCACCGGCTGTACCTGCCTTCGTCCTAAAACCTCCGCTCTTTGACATACGTAACTGGTTCAGACAGAACCCAGCTCGACGAGCTTGTTGAGATGCTGGTGTGTGTGTCTTTAGATGTTAACAGTTGTGTAACCGGCCTCCTGAATGTCGAAACATCTCTGGAGGTTTTCGGATTGTTCGGAGCGACTTCAACAATAGAACATGCGATGAGGTGATTTATCAGTTTTCTTTTGACCAGAGGGCGTAACATGACATCGTCCACAGAAACCACAGGACAATTCTTCCACTCTCTGGTTTCATTTTCCTCCCCACTGGATGACCTGCAGGAAGAAGACTTGATGCCTACCAAAGAGTTGCACGTGTCACTGACAGCTCTTGTTTTTGCTGGTGTTGCAGGGCTACGAGCACACGGCAGAAGACCCGGCGCTGCTGTACAGAGTGGAGAGCATGCCCGGCCTGGGCTGGGTGCTGAAGAAGAGCCTGTACAAGGACGAGCTGGAGCCCAAGTGGCCGACACCTGAGAAGGTGCGGGACTTGTAATGAACCCTAACCAGAGCTTCTAGATGTCAGTCAGACATTGTGCATGTTTGTATCTCTGCTGACAGTTTTCCAAATCAAACCTGGCAGATTTAAAAAAACTTTCTAGTCGGGGAAGTTCATTTATTAATTTATTGACTTCTGTAGATAGTTAGTCGGCGAGCTGATGAAGAAAGTGGAACCGTAAACACCTAACTAACTTTTCTGGAGAAGGCGGAGCAAACAAGAGAATCAATATTTAATTTTTTTCTGGTAACTTATCAAATGTTTTTACAGCTTGTTGCGCCACCAAGTGGTCAAAAACTTAAATAATGCAGCTTCAAATGTTCACTGATCGATCTGTCTGCAGCAAGTTTTAAATCTCTGCAAATTAATTGAACCAAGAGCTGCTTTAACATCTGATATCATTTAGAAAATGTAACTCTGTGACACTGAAGATGTTATAAACTGTGTGTGTGTGTGTGTGTGTGTGTGTGTGTGTTGTAGTTGTGGGACTGGGACATGTGGATGCGAATGCCCGAGCAGAGGAAAGGTCGAGAGTGCATCATCCCCGACGTGTCCCGCTCTTACCACTTCGGCATCATCGGCCTCAACATGAACGGTTATTTCCACGTAAGATCCGAAAGAATTACATTTTCTCCACGATGCAAGAAGTTACAGATGTAACTCTGGACGACACAACTCATTCATCAAACTCTGTATCACAGTTCACCGCACTTTGTTCAATCGGCAGACAAAGTATTGTGTTGTGATGTGTTTCTTCAGCCTGCCCTGTCTCTTCTGTCTCGTAGGAGGTTTATTTCAAGAAGCACAAGTTCAACACTGTTCCCAACGTGCAGCTGAAGAGCGTTGACAGGTGTGTACACCCAGGTTAGGAGTTCTTGAACTGTACACGGAAAATAATTTGTCAGCACAGTGACAGTCTCGATGTCCTCGATGTCTTCACAGCTTAAAGAAAGACGCGTATGAAGTGGAGATCCAGAACCTGCTGAAGTGAGTCCGATACAGACCGAAGCCTGGAGACCTGGATTGAGGTTACGTTAAAAAATTTAGATAGATGTTGCTCAACTTATGGTGTGTGTGTGTGTGTGTCTGTGTGTGTGTGATCCCAGGGAAGCAGAGGTGTTGGACCACACTAAGAACCCGTGTGAGGACTCATTCCTGCCAGACTCCGAGGGGAAGACCTACGTCATGTTTATTAAGATGGAGACCGAGACGGACACATCCACCTGGACAGAGCTCGCCAAGGTACTAAATTAAGTACACGCCAGGTGTTCTGGAAGTGACGAGGACAAACTAGTGTCAGTAATGAAATGTCTTCCTCTCTCTGCTCAGTGCCTCCATGTCTGGGACCTGGACGTGCGAGGATACCACAGAGGCCTGTGGCGGCTCTTCAGAAAGAGGAATCACGTCCTCGTGGTGGCCGTGCCGATCTCCCCGTACTCGTAAGTAAAGCTACGCGTCCACGTGTTCCCAAGACTCTCTTAACATGTAGTCACGCTGCATGGATCCACCTTTCCAGTCCTAGTCAGACAGATCCTGGGTTAACTCGTTATAGTTTTAGTGCCACAGTTTGCCTGGTTAAAGGTCCGGTGTGTCACATTTAGGATGCAGAAATGGAATATAATATTAATATTCATTCATTAGCATATAATTCCCAAGCAACATCCTTGAGAATGAGAAAAAGGAGAAAGCAGGACCTCATGTTGAACCACCTTGCTCCTACACTCCTGAGTTGAGGGGTGTTCAGTTAGCTGCAATCTGCAACTTTACCACTAGATGTCACTGAATCCCACACACTGCTCCTTTTTAAATGAGCGCAGCCTGAAATATGTAGAAGTTATTCACCGAGCTTCCGCCCGTCTCTGTCTCCTGTGCAGTGTGAAGAAACCAGCCACTGTCACCCCCATTCACATCGAGCCTCCGCCCAAAGAAGAGGGAGCCCCGGTGGAGCAGATGTAGGCCTGATGTTACACTCAAACACACACACACACACTTGAACCAGCCCAGGCCTTAACTCGTCTTCTCGACTAATAATCCAGCCTGGGACACACACGGCGACAAAAACTGACTTTTCCTAGATGTTGAACTCGTGTACGAGAGGATACCTGGGAAACGGAGTCCTGGTTGTTTGTTTTTTTTGTTTTGTTTTGTTTTGGGATTAACAAACAAACTGCATCCGTCCGACAGCTTGACGAGGAACAGCCAAATGTGACTGTACGACCAAAAAACGGTACCTAACAGCTGTCATTTCTTTGTTTCCGTGACAACTGTGGGCTGATCAGCTGCTTCAGAACATCACACACACACACACACACACACACACACACACGGTTTTCCTTTCAGTTTGTTGTGTCATTTTTAAAAACTACTGAGTGCTCTGATCATTTTGTACATACGTTTTAACTTATGTCTATTTATTTTACATCGATCGATCAAACGAGAGTTCAGTGGTTTTGTTTTTTTGCATTTTTTTTAAAACCACTTTTATCGAGATAAGAACATTTTTTAAGAGCCTAACGTTTACAGATAACGAGATAATAATGTATATACATGCCTATATATATTTTTTGATGAAAAATCTTAAAGGGTCAGCATATTTTTCAGCATTCGATACGTTCGAGTTTGAGTGGACAGCCCCTGTGGGTTTTTTAACTGCTATCGACCGGCTCGGATCAGTTTCCTGCGTCAGGTTCAGCGACGGCAAATTCTACAGTGGCTGAAAAGAGACAAAAATGGGGAAATATTCACAGATGTAACAGCATATACTCCAATTAGAAACATCAAAAACAAGTCATGGTTTTACGTTTTAATCTTGTGGCTCCTTTTTTGTCAAATGAAGAAAATTTATTGGGAAAATATTTAGTGTTTTTTAAAGTTTGGCTCCAGGAAAAGACAAAATATAGATTTCTATTTTAAATTTGGTTCATACTTTTAGCTTCCATGACAAATTCTTCTTCTTGCGTCATTTTAAAAATGCTGCTTTTATTCTTCATAAAAAAATTTTAAAAACACACCGGTCAGTTATTGAAGGCTCACTGCAGCGCTGTTTTTTGCAACATGTTCCTGAATGCATCGTTTGTGATTAAATCTGTGCACACTAAGAGAACAACAGATCTTTCCATTGTTTCGGCCTCTTTTAGCCACCGTAGCAGCTCGAGGCTCCAAAGCTTGAACAAAAACAACAAAAAAAGACAAAGCTCATCTGGGTGTTTGCAGGCGACGGGTCAGATTACTCTGCTGATATTTAAAAGGTTCCTCGTGTGTCGACTCTGTGAGGAGGATTTGTTATGTTGCCTTTTTTTTTCGTCATCTGTGGTAAAAAGTTTGATTCTCCGACGTGTGACTGAAATGATGAAAACGATCGAGGCTGCTGCTTTTCAACAAGTCCGTTATTTCAACTTCAATATTTTTCTCTTTTTTAGACCTGTTATTTTCATGAGAGAAGTTTCATTTCTGAGATTCTCGTGTTTCGTTTTAAAACCATTTTTCCAACATAAACTCGTAAAGGACTCATGATTATAATAATTACTGAAGTCCTGAATAAATATTTTCACACCACAAAAAGAGACTGCGAATAAAATCAAAACACTAAGAAGTTTATAACACTATAAACGTATCTATAAGTCTTTATTGATACATGTATGTAACAGTTCTATAATTGGAAGGAGAAAATAAAATTGGCCTCATCGTAAATCTGGACAAACTTCTTAATCGGCTTTATTAAATACTCGATTCTGATTGGTCAATTAAGGCACGTTACCGTCTGATTTCTGTACAACAGACGGCTGCCATGAATAACAGACCATCGCGGACACGATAAAAACATTTTTTAATTAATATTTTCAGTCAAATTTATTGATTTCTTCCGCGAGTAGCTGAATAATAACGCCGAGCAGACGGGTCATTGTTGGTCATTGATCCTGCATCACCTCGTCGAGGTGATTACATAACCTCGCACAGACAGAAGCTAATGCAACATGAGCTCTGGCAGTTTCCGCCTGTAGCACGCCACACACAGGTTGACACCTTGTTTCCTGGTTCACAGGTGTCAGTGAAGCGCCCTGAAGTGCCGAAACTTGACTCCAACACTGTCCACAAAAAGTTTTCCAGATGCTTCATACAGAAGTTCGTTATTGGCAGATACGTTATTAAACGTGCTTCTTTTTGCTCATCGACTAATTATGTATTTTTTTAAAAACTTCATGTTTGCCACCTGCAGTCAGACAGACTCACCTGTGTGAAGTCATTCGGCTGGATCGCAGCTCGGCTCGTGTCCGTCCGTGTCCTGATCGTTTCAGTTTGGTTTTAAAAGTTTGAATCTGCCTTCTGTTTCATTTCACTCTAATTTTTTTTTTTTTATGTGTTTTCTTTGTGAAATCGAGAGTGTGAAACTGAATCCTCGTCTCCTCGGCAGTACAGGTGATTTTTATGAAATGCTGTGAGATCATTTGGGAACTCGTGGACGGTACGTTGTATGTGTGACGATGAGGATCTGTGGACAGTTTGACATGTGTGAGTTCCTTAATCTTCTGTCATGGAAATAAAGATGTTTTTTACTGACGAGTCACTGGCCTACAGTTTGTTGAAATGATTCCTACAGAAGGATTTATGATTAGTGTGTGTTATTCCCAGGAGAGCTTGCAGGCAAAGCAACGGTGAGAGGAAACGTGTGGCGAGGGAAGTTTATGCAAATCCTCGTGGCTCGGTGGAGTTCTGCAACCGCCGCGGTCTACCAAGGACGAATGTGGCTTCCTGCCCTTTGAGCTCTGACTCCCATCACCTGGGCTGTGATGAAGCAGAGAACATTTGGCTCCGATCTCACACTACGTAACTTTGGGCTCCGGGTCGGGAGAAGTACGTAACGCTTTACGGCACTAAGTCACACAGCAGCAACTATTTCACTGATTCTGGTGAAACTGGATCATATTTTATGGAGGAAATGTTTTCTGGTTTTCCCTCTGATGTCCTCCGGCTGCTCCGCCTCAACTCTCTGTGATTTACAGAGTTTATGATGGACAGTGAAGTAAACTGCTGACAGCTGTAGCTGCTGTTAGCTCATGTTAGCTCAGTCTGTTAGCTGCTGTTAGCTCATGTTAGCTCAGTCTGTTAGCTGCAAAATTCTGGAAATTTTTAAAAGTTGGAAACTTTCTATGGGAATTTATGGGAATAAACCAGGAATTTTCAAAAATGAAGGTTTTCTCTTTACGGGGAACTTTAAGTTTTACTTTGGGAAAATAGATTTTATCATCATCTTGACTAAATAAACCAGTTTTCATGCAGGTCCACTTGGATATCTGCTTTTCCTCAATCTGTTGAGGCCACGCCCCCTACCTGCACAGGTGATCTCTGTACCTGGACCACACTTTAGAGCCCAGAGCACACAGAGACTGTTGAAGACACATGTGAGCTCATGCAGAATATTGTTCAATAAAATAATTCAAACTTGATAAAGTTCTACTTACAAATAAATCTGTTTTTTATTTTGCATGTTTATATTTATGTTTGAATGATAGTTGGTTTAAATTACCGTTCATTCCCATAATTCTCATTGAGTTTCCGATTTGGAATATTTCCAAAATTACCCAGCTTAACTTTCCACCCCTTCTTGTGTGACAGAACAGGAGCTGGGCTATGTAACTGAGCTCAGCAGCCTCTATGGACGTAATGGCAGAGGAGAAGAGGCCGAAGGAGTGTGAGCGATAACTCTGATGATGTCACAGTGATGTCACAGTGATGTCATCCTGGGTATCAAATTACAAGCAGCAGAAAATCTGTTTGAACCTGGAAATAAAAAGATGTGCCGCTTACCAAAATAAAACATCAGAGCCGAGTTTTAATCCAGCAGAATCAACGTGATTGAAAAGAGTTCAGTGTGCATGAACACATCACACACACACACACACACACACACAACACACACACACGCGCTGTCGTGTGCGTCTGTGTTTATGAACCTGTCCGCTCGTCAGCTAATTAAGATGGATTTTCTGACTGAATGTAGAGTGATAGCAAATTGTGTGTTACGCACTAACTGACAGTGCCGACAGGGTCAGCCAGGAGGCGTTTGTGATTGTCCACACACACACACACACACACACACACACACACACACACGTCTGTCACCACCAGCTCACCAGACCCGGTCATTTGTGCCTGTCAGTCAGAAGTCGCTGGTTCATGACGGTCTGTGTGTGTGTGTGTGTGTGTATGTGTATATGTGTGTATGTGTGTGTGTGTGTGTGTGTGTGTGTGTGTTCGCCACCTTATAAATGTCATTTTTGACCTATTGAGCATTCTGATGAGCCGAGCTCAGAGGCTGATGACTGAGATGTAGATGGAATATTGATTGTGTGTGTGTGTGTCTGTGTGTCTGTGTGTGTGTCTGGGGGTTATTGTTAAACATGGAGCTCAGCAGCTCTGAGATGATGACAGATTTAACTCTAAGCACCTCGCAGGTTTATAATTGGATGGAAGAACGAACGCGGTTTGTCTTCACGCTCCTTTTCTCTCCATTTCAGACGAGACATGACACACACACACACACACACACACACACACACACACACATCTATGATCACAGCAGTATATATTGCAGAGGTTATTTTGTATTTAACACACATCATTGTGCCTGATATACATAAACACATGAGGCTTCGCTGTACTTAATAACTGCATTTTTTGTTCCTCCTGCTATTGTCCAAGTCTGAAGATGTTTTATTTTGAAAAATGACCACATACTGTCTGTCTGCGTCTCGTGCAGGTCACGTCACCCAAACACGTCTCTGGACAAACCAAGCCAGAATTACAGACTCGAACACGTCGTCTCCTGTTACCCCTCGATGGGATCGGCTCACTAATTCAAATGTTTGTCTTTCTGTCAGTTGTATCATTTTTATTTTGTCATATTTATCCGTCACACCTCGAGGGCCAGTCTGTGGCCGGTCTAATGAAGCGGTGTGAGTTGCTCTTTCCTCTTCAGGAATTTAAACTGACAGAATCTGAAAAATGCCAGAAAATGTCAGCTGGAATGAAACGCCCTGAAAACACTGTCGGCTGACAGGCTAAAAATATGATAACTTTGGAGATACAAACGTCTTTTCACGATAATTGGATCCATTCTAATTATCTAAAAGTTATGTGTGTTCATGAAAAAGGTTGAAGAGTCCAGATGCGTCAGAAAAGGACAGAGGACAGTGAGGTCAATGCAGTCAGCGAACGCTGTTTGATATATTTTATTGGCAAATATGAAATATGTACACTCTGCGGGTGCTTATAAATCTGTTAACTATATATTAATACATCATTAACATCAGAGTGAAGCTAGAGTCTATCCTAAGTGACAGATTATTAAATGATGCAGAATAAAAAAATGAAGTCTCGTCTGATCCGTCTGAGATTTTTTGTTTTCAGCTGACTCTGGCGTCCAGGTGGCAGTACAGGTATATGGACACAGCCATGGCAGCGAGCTTTGAGGAGACAAAGATCCAAAGATACAGATGATCATAAAGGTTTTGGATAATCAGACTCATGCTGAGGAAAGCTGCCTCTAAGATATCTGATTGCCAACCTTTAACCTTTAACGTTTTACCTCTAAGCCTCCGATTCCCGATGCGATGCCTCCCACGATGTTGGCGTGTTCTTTGAGGTTGTCCAGGATGTCTTGGAAACAGCCCTGAGGAGGACAGAGTGTCTAAATATCTTTATCAGCTCAGGTCAGAGAAACAAAGCAAACGTTCACCGCGCTGGAAAGTAAAAATGTTTCAGCATCCAGGAACCTGGACTTTCATGAGGCGATCGGGTCAGCAGGAAAAACGAATGACAAGTTAAAAACTTTTTTATGGAGTTGTTGATTCGACTTTCATTTGAGCTTCTGTTGAATCATGTTGCATCTTAACACTGCAGCGGCGTTCTCCGTCTCACCTGCACGGCGCTGCGCTTCGCCTCCATGAGGCTGCAGGGGGAGATGTTGGCCCAGCAGCAGCTGGGCGGCAGGAAGCCGTTCTCCTTTTCAAACCAAGAACCCTCAAAGTCCGTGTAGTTGGTGAAACCGCAACACTTCAGCTGGGACAGAAAACACACACAGCAGAAGAACATGAGAGAACAGCGTTTAATCATAATGGATGATTAATAACCTGAATAACATTTTTCATGTTGAGATGAGAGAAGGAAGCTCCCTCTGCGAGCTTGGCTGAATCTTTTGTGCAACGGATAAAAGCAGACGAGTTTGGATTTGGATCCATACATGTCCAATAATAATAATAATAATAATAATAATATTAACAGTGTAATTGAAAAACACTGCAGGACTCCAGAGGTACCTCTGTCTGGCGGTGTTCCAGATCTTGGTGACCACAGGACCCTGCCAAACTTTCTGTAAAGCAGGAGTCGCCCACGCTTTGAGGATCCCCTCAGCCTGAGAACACACACGCACCACACACACACACACACACAACAACACACACGCTCAGGTTCATTGTCGAGTTTTCACACAGTGTGACGAATCTCCATGTTGTTTGCTGCATAACAGATAAAAAATCAAGCACAAGAAGATTAAACATATGTAAAATGTTTTTAAAGGAAACGGAATATTTTAAATAAAATCATTCAACCGCTTCAACACATTTGAAATAATAACGACAGGCCTGAAAGTCTCAACTTTCAAAAATATCCGACAAAAAACGTCCCAGTTAGTCCAAAAAAATGAAAACGATTTCCCCAGAGTTTATGTTTATCCTAGTTTGATAGCCGAGCTGCCCGGACTGCAGACCGTGCAACCAGGCTCACAGCTTCATGGACATGATGGCAGAGGAGAAGAGAGTGAGAGGAACGCGACGGAGGAAGCAAGAAAGAAAGGAGAGAGTGAGCGAGCAAGAAGCCGCCGGACAAGAGTAACTGTGGACGGACTTTTAGTGGTTGGTGAGAGCTTGGTGAAATAAAAGGCTGAAAGACAGACGCCGAGCTGGGCTGACTGCTGCTGGACTAGGCAGTGATATCAGCTGCTGCTGTAGGTTCTGGTTCTGGTTCTGGGCTGACTGCTGCTGGACTAGGCAGTGATATCAGCTGCTGCTGGGGTCTGCTTTTACTTTCCTAAACCATCCTTTATTTTGAAAATCCTCCTCCAGGCTCCATCACATGTAACAAAATGCCCAAAAGAAATCACACGTCTCCTTTCAGTCGCTATGGAAATGAGAGGCCGATACATGCAAATACACTCTGGATTTAAAAGCACATCACTGCAGCTTTTACTGTCCGACAGTCTCACACACACACACACACACACACACACACACACACTACAAGGTGAAAATAAAACACTGCAGCTGATTTCACGGGCACGAAAAGGTAATTCTCTGGGAGTCACCTATTCATCAGAAATTAAATAAATCTTTCACACAAAGCACTTGGGAAATAAACAGCGGCGGCCTGGCACCTGGAAAAAAAATGAAAATAAATCAAAAACTGGTCCGAGCCATTATTCTCCATTCTTCTTCTCCTCCTTTTTATGGCCGTAAACTCAGGAGTGAGGAGGAGGAGGAGGGGAGGAGGAGGGAGGTGGGGGGCATTTACATATATATTGATGCTCCTGATGGCTCCTGGTCAGGACACATTGTGTCCGCGATTTGCTGTTTATCCAAAGTGCAAAAAAAAATAAAAGGCAGGTTGTGTTTCAGGCAGGTGGAGAGGCTTTTGTTGTGAAAGGATTCCTTCACAAACACACAGGTTAGCCTCCACCCTCCCTCCTCCACCTCCTCCACCTCCTCCTCCTCCACCTCCTCCTCAACCTGTTTTTTCCATTTTGATTAATAATCCCGTCGCGTACAGTCACACAAAGACCCATTTGATGAGGAGGGCTGGAGTGTGTGCTTTACTGTACATGCAACCGTGTGTCTATCTGTGTGTGTGTGTGTGTGTGTGTGTGTGTGTGTGTGTGTGCAGTTGAAGGGGGGCAGGCGGTACGAGACGCCCGAGGGGATGCTGGGATACATGCCACAATTAAAAGTGCCCCCCCAAGAAGCTGGGAGAGTGTCTGAGATCAGAGAGGGTTATTACCAGCCGGCTAATTCATCACTGTCACTCGGCCCCCGCGCCTCACCGCATCCCGTTAAACACACACACACTCACGTGCTCACACACTGCTATGGGCCACCACACACACACACACACACACACACACACTCGGTGGACAGGACAAAGCCAGCAGTAACACACAGCACGGTGAGGCGGGAGGCGATAACACATCTATCAATACAGAGTGAACTCCTTCTGCACGTGATCAGAACCTTCAGCTCCATCGATCTCATTGTTTCACAGCCAACAGCTGTTTTTATCTTTTTAAATAATTATCGATATCGTTTACCGCGGCGATTGTTCTTAAGAGGAAGAGCGATAAATAAAAAACAAAATGACAGAAATAAATATTTTCACCTGCTTCACTTTGTGTCTAATTTCTTTTTGCATTCAAACCACGTGCATGAAGAAACATTCCCTCTCCTGCACGATATGAAAGAACCAGGACCGGTCCCTGATTGGTCAGCAACAAAATACCAATCAGCTTCTGGACAAACGTTATCAGCTGTCAGTATTTATGAAAAACATATTTGTGGCATAGAAACAGTTGATTGGGCCGACTTTAATAAACTGTTGTTGAATCTTTTCATGTCATGTCTTTTAGATTTGTGTCACCAAATTATGGTGAATCGTATCAATAAGTATACTGATTAATAACTGTATTAATAAACCAGTATCATATTTGGTATCGATAAAACACTGATGATATCCGTCTTTAGTAGCTGATTTGGTTTAAAAAGTTAATTGTGTATGAAAATTGCAAAGAAAGTAAACAAACATTTTTAAGTTGGTTCATGTTGAAGACGTCTCAGTTTATATTTGATCTGTAACTTTGGTTGGAAGTCTTTTATTTTGAAAAGTTGATGGAGTTTATTTTACGTACATGTGCATCGATGTGTGTCCACCTGATGTTATTCAAGTCATCTCGCTGCTGAACTCTGCTCTGGATTCACCAGCGAGTCACTAATCTGAGACTGAATCGAAACGTTAAAGTTTTCTGTCTGTAAAAACCAAAACAATGAGCTGAAAGACCCTAAAATCGTCCAGGTGTTTCCTGTTTTATTTTGTAGTTCTCCCCTCTCTGCGTAACTCTTCTTCCTGCCTTTTGTTGAGTTTCCCGCCAGTTTTGATTGTCTGATTAGCTTCACCTGTGTCCTGTCCTCACCTGTGTCCTGTCCTCACCTGTGTCCCGTCCTCACCTGTGTCCTGTCCTCATCTGTGTCCCGTCCTCACCTGTGTCCCGTCCTCACCTGTGTCCTGTCCTCACCTGTGCCCTGTCCTCACCTGTGTCCCGTCCTCACCTGTGTCCTCTCATCACCTGTGTCCTCTCCTCACCTGTGTCCCGTCCTCACCTGTGTCCCGTCTTCACCTGTGTTCTGTCCTCACCTGTGCCCTGTCCTCACCTGTGTCCCGTCCTCACCTCTGTCCCGTCCTCACCTGTGTCCTCTCCTCACCTGTGTCCCATCCTCACCTGCGTCCTGTCCTCACCTGTGTCCCGTCCTCACCTCTGTCCCGTCCTAACCTGTGTCCTCTCCTCACCTGTGTCCCGTCCTCACCTGCGTCCCGTCCTCACCTGCGTCCTGTCCTCACCTGCGTCCCGTCCTCACCTGTGTCCTGTCCTCACCTGTGTCCCGTCCTCACCTGTGTCCCGTCCTCACCTGTCTCAGAGTGTCCTGCTCGTCCAGGTCTTGGTCTTTTTCTGCTCCTGGCTTCTGTTGGTTTCTTGAACGAGCTGCAGGGTCGTCGTTGGTTTCGATTGCTGCAGAATGAATCGGACTTAATCGTCTTCCGTTACTGACTCGGGGTGATCCTCCCTCTTACTTACGCTATATTAAAACCTGTAAATCTGTACTGCATTACGTTTCGGGGGGTGCATTCCATAACTGCTCTGTGTGATTCATTAAACGTCACATCGCATCTATTTCATTAATCTACTGCGAAGTCCACATCGGTCCGGTAATAAATCTGCACCCTGGTCACTTCCGAATCACTTTGGCGGAGAAAGAACAACCATGACCAGTGACGGCGTCTCATAATGCTGCTGGAATTGCTTATTAAATCTCAGTTATTCCGACCACCTGAAGGTTATTGGCTCTTTGGTTAGATGAGCCGCGGGAGGCCGGCGGCCGGAAGGCAGATTTATGCTGCAGATGAGTAGAAGAGAACAGATCGACGCGTTATTTATTGTCTCCTCTCATTGTCTACGCCTCCGTCTTCTGGCTTATTGACACAGGCGGCTATATATATGCATATTAGATGTATATTGGCCATATTCATTATTCTGATGCTACTGTGTTTACTGCGTCTTATCAGGAGCAGGAGACGGACAGCTGCTCTCACACGTTCATATCCGTGATGGAGCTGACGACGGCCTTTGTGTTTGTAATGAACAGATGATGCTGAAGCAACAAACAGAGCGTTAAATCGACTCCAAAGCGTATCTATGATCTGCTTAAGGAAGACAAATCTGAGTTATGTCGTGCATTTCATTGAGCTTTAGACAATAGCTCAGCCTCTCTCTCTCTCTCACAGATGCTGTTTACACAGCTCGCATTGGTCAGCTCGGCTTTTGTAAATGAGATGGAGCAGATTTATCTGCAGCACACACACACACACACACACACACACATAAAACACACACTCAGCTTCTTTGTGTGAGAGCAGCAACACTTAGGACCAGAATACATGTGATAAGTAGAGAGTCTATAGCTGAGCCAAAGTGCCACAAACTGCAGTTCCTCTAACGTCCACCTGAGGCTGGCTCCAGAAGTGAGTCAGTCTCCATAAGTCCCCATGTCCAAATGTCCAACTTCACAGCAGAAATAAACATGTTTACAGCCTGGTACAAAAAACAGTTTTGGTCTCTGTAGCTAATTTCCCCGTTCATGACAACTGTACTGAGGGTGAATTTATATACAACTCACCTGTTCACATTATATTAAGGCTTAAAGTTATGCAGGATTAAGAGCGTGGACGCTTTGACTGACAGGTACGAAGGTGCCATCATTGGCCACCTTAGCTCCCGCCCACACTTGATGGCGACGGTCGGTCAGCGCGCTCACATCGGCTCTGAAACTTCACAAAGACTACGTCCCTGAAAATCTCCTTTCAACCTGTGTCCTCCGTCAGGTCATCAGCTCCGCCCTGCAGGTGGACGCTCGTTAGATTACTCTCCTCTGATTGGATAAAAACCTCTTTATTGGGATCCCAGTCTTCACTAACCTCCTTTTACAGAGCTCATTTAAAATCCTTGTAATTATTATATGTGGCACTAAATGGAAATGGAGCATGTGTGTGTGTGTGTGTGTGTGTGTGTGTGTGAGGAAGAGACAGAAGGGGGGGGCTTTATGTAAATAGACTGTTTTGCATATAAAATGCTTTAGCTTCAGTATTCCAGAATAATAAATTGCTCAAAGTTAGAGACAGCGCATGCGGCCCCCGGGCTATCCTGGAGTCATTAAGTAGCCGAATGTAGTGAGGCGGACATAAAGCCAGTAATTCAATGATGGCCGCGGCTATAATGGAGAATTTACATGGAGATAAAAGGAGGTGAGAGGGTGACGGAGGAAAGACAGGGAGGAGACGAGGAGCATTAGGAGACAAAGGAAAAAGGACTGGAAGAGGAAGAGAGAGAGTGAAAAGAAAAGAGGAAGAGGTGAAGTGGAGAACTTACAAACGAAGAGTAGGCCAGAGCGACGACTCCAGCCGCCACCTCAGCGATGAAGATGATGAGGACGATGGAGAAGAACTGCAGGGAGGGAGGAAGAAGAGTTTCATACGTGATCAAAATTCATTCATCGACTCATCAAAGAAAAGTTTTGAACAAACATTCACCGGCTGCAGCTTCTGGAAAACTTTGAGTTTTACATCTTCAACATTTTCTGACAACGTACGAACAAAATGTTCCATTAATCAGAGACAATGATCAGCAGAATAACTGACTGAAACAATAATTGTTGATGGGGCGCAATCAAGTTTTCAGACAAAGACGACAAACAAAAATTTATTTGGTTTCATTTTTACAAAATTTTTATTGGTTACGACCAAATTGAGGCTGGAACTGATGATTATTTTCATTAGTAATTAATATTCAGAATAATCTATTATTTGTTTCATCTCATGTTAAAGTCGTCAAACAGTTTGGTTCTGTTACGATCTGATCACGGATGTGTGCTCATTAAACGAGCCTTTTTTTATGATTTAAAATGACTTTTAAGTGATCTAAAAATGTTTAATTATCTTGGTAGTATAATGTGTTTTTAGATTAATTATTGTTTATATTCACATATTATTTGCTCTGATTAAGATTCCAAGAGATTTTCCTGAAACACTGCAGCGGACCTGAGACTCTCGTCCAGTTTGAGTCTAATAAAGAAACGACTTAAATATCAGATTCTACCCGACACGTGGATACACAGGCTTCTGTTTGACAGCCATTGTTGTACGAGCGTTGATTAGGCTCGGCTGATTACACAGCGGGACAATAAGGAGAAACAAAGCCCGGAACAAAGATCCCTTCTTTTCTTTATCCGGTCCATTACAGCTGTTCCTCACGTGAACCAGACGTGCCGCTGTCAGTCGTAGCATCGACTGCTGCACCGTCATCATTCAACTCAATGGGAGATGTGGACATGATGCTCGACGGGGGGGATGATGTGCCGCCTGTGGTCCTCATTAGACTCACGGCAGTGGACTAAGAGGGTAGTTAGCCCCCTCGTTAATGTGCATTATAACGTAGACGGTGCAGTTCGGGGGCTGGTGGTGTTGGCGGGTACGAATGAGGCAGGAGGGGCGGATGTGGATATTGGCTGCGCTGTTGATGAGCCGGGTGGAAATGCAAATAAATGCAACGATGGGTGAGATGCTGAATGTGAAGCAGCTCATGAAGCCACGCTGATCATTGGTGCTGTTTTACATTGTCAGCGGTTGAACTCTGAGACACAGTACATGAGAAGACTGTTGGCTTTACTGCATGGCTGCTTTTCCATCTTCAGTCTTACAGAGAGAGACGCCTCCGCCTACGAGAACATCCAGCAGACACCGAGCAACGTGTCCTGATGGACACGTGCTCTTTTGACCTCCACCACCTCCTGAGGGAAATAAAAGTAAACCTCACCTCTGACATTGTTGCACACCTTACCGTTAGCAGCAGACACTTGCTCTCCTTTTGGGCCCCGCAACAGCCGAGGAGCCCCAGCAGCACCAGCGCCGCCCCGATGGCGATGCAGAAGAAGCCCACGTTGACGAACTGCATGCCTTGGCTGGAGAACGGACCCAACAGCTTGAGGAAGGAGCCCCCGTCCACGCTCACCCAAATCCCCATGGCGAGCAGCGTCAGGCCGCCCAGCTGCAGGAGGATCCGGGAAAACATGATCGACATGTATTCTATGCAAATTCACGTAGGCGGCGCACAAATCCCTGACATTTCTGAAAGTGGACCCGGCTTTCCAGAGGATGTAATCCACACTTAGCGTGGAGTCAATCATGTGTTTGCCTGCCGGTCCTTCAGGTGGGGTCAACGGCTCTTGAGGTTGTAATAGGTTTTGGAAATGAGAGGCCATCTTACATCACTAACCCCCTCTTACCTCGCGGTGACACCGTGACACCTCCATATTGTTAACTCCATTCAGAGTGGAGGATTCCTGCCTCAGGCTTCCCATCACGTACGAGCAAAAAGACTCGGATCAGTTTTACTCTTCTGCCCTCCGTGATCGCCTTTACTTCCCCACTCATGTTCATAACAGACAGAAATCCACTCAGGCTGTGGGATTAAAGCACGGACAGTTTAGCAGGTTAAGACGGTCACTGTCCTCTAAAGACGTTGGAATCTTTATTTTTTTCAGCTCTGCGATTAAATTCTGCAAGTTTTAGCAGGAAAAGACGTAATCAGTATTTCCACTGGCATGCTGGGAAACAAGCTCACAGTTGATTTGATTTGCCGCTGAACGTTTCATAGCGGCAGTGTTGGAAATCAAATCATGGAAGTGTTCAAACTTTTGATTCACGGCAGAAAAACATCAGACGTCATCGATCATTGAGGCAGCGTTCAGACGCCTGCACCGACGGCCGGACACAAACTGGGACATTTGTTTTTAATTATTTGGAGACGAGGTCTGAGATAAACATCGGCTGTGCTGTGACGTCATTGCTGTTATTGATCGTCCAGCTGATTCCAGCTGTAAAAATCAATCATGATTATGTCGGCGTGACTGGATCAGAAGGCAGAATGATGTAAACTGAATTTATCGGCATGATTCTGTTTCCTTCTTTCAACACTAACGGACCCAGACGAGTAAATTCCACGAGTGCTCGGTTATGGTTAGTACGGAAGAGGACCACGTGAAAAATGTATTTTATTCTCACTTTATTCTCAGAGTTTCAAAGTCAGAACTCAAATAAATCTTTCACGTGTGGCTCTAATCTTCCTCAGGTTAGTGAGTTGTGTAATCGTACCGTGCATCATCCTCCAAATGAAAGTCTATGTGACTGTATTTTACAGGAGGACGCCTGCTGCGAGTCTGGAGAATGAGCTGGATGAGAATTTAGTGATTAAACGTTGTTGGACCAAAGTGCGTTCATAGAAATCTTCTTTCAATCTCTCAAACCTGTAAAACCTGCTCGGAGCAAACAACATCAGAACTGTGTCACATGTTTCACATTACAGTCGGTAAACCACCCGATCCCTCCGTCATTATCTCTCTCCGCCTTCCTCTCCCTCCTCATCTCTCCACCTCTGACCTCCTCTTCCTCTTCTCCTCCACCCTTTCCATCCCCCTCCGTCCCCTCTGTGTATTTCACCCTGCGCTGCTCGTACTGAGTGATTTCTTGGTTCCTCCTCCTGCTGCAGAAACCATGTTTGAAACCTGATTTTGTCTGTCAGGCTCCGTCGACTCGTTGCAGTCAGGGGCCCCTCTGCTCCACATCTCCTGTCAGACGCTGACGTCTCCCACGTGGGAACCCCCCTCCACCTTCTTTTCTTTGTCTCTACCTTTCCTGGTACCGCTCTTCCTATCAATTTTTTACTTTCCGCCGCTCCCCACCTTCATCGACTCTTGAACCTGCTCGCTGCCATCATTGCACTGCAGGCTAAATGTGAAACGACAAGCATATTCCCCCTCTTACTCCACGCGTGCCACCGTCATCCCTCACCAGGTATAATTATAGCTGGCACACTGTCTGTTTTCTTTTTAAGACGGCTAATCCCTTTAATGGCGTGCCATAACGGAGCAGGTGGCTGTCAGCTGAACGTCCAAACGGCAAACGGACTGGGAGTAAATCAGGATCTTAAAGAGTACGAAGCAGTGTCCCGTCTATGAAGATGGGAAATATAACCTGTTAGGGTTAGAGGAGGGGGGATAAGAATAGGAGGCTGTGGCCTCCTGAGAGGGGGAGGTGAATGGAAAGATAGAAAGATACGGGAGGGAGCAGAAAAGAGGACGGGGCCCGTCCCACTCCAATTGAAATGGAATTGGTTCTCTTTGAAAGGGCTGGAATGAGAAAGACGTCAGCTGAGAGTATAAAACCCATCTTCATGGGTCATATTACCGGAGAGCAGACAATCTGATTAAGACCTGACACTCGCCTGTGGACCTGAGCACACAGAGCATGCACGGAGACACTTCTAATTTCCAATGAATTTAGATCGGATCCGAGGAAACGGAAAACCCAAACCTCCCGACAGAGCGGACAAAAAAATCACAGCGTGTCGTTTTGCATACTTCTACACAAATGTTACTGTCGACTCTCGTCACAGATTTCAATGTAAATATTGTCTGAATGTTGGAAAGTGGTTCATCGACCGTGTGTGGGCCGGGTCAAGGCAACGATGGCGCCGTTTGTACGATGGCACGCCACATGTCGTGGTGCCCATGGATGTATCGTATGAAGGCGTGCATGTGTTAACCACAAAGTCTTACCGTTAAACGCCACCACCGCACTAATTCATTCATTATTTGTATAACTGTAGGCGGCAGTGTTTATCACTGTCGTATAACCTTTCTGTGTGATGGGCCAATGAGATCTGGGCCACAGAAGGACGGTCGGTGTAAGTGCATTGTGTTTTGCTCTGTGGGTAACACGAACGATAACGAGTTCATCACGTGTCACACAGCTGAGTCTCTGAGGTTGAACGCCTGGTGAAAACACGACCATGGTCGCAGGAGACAACAAACAGACGCTGGGTCTCAGTCCTCACACGTGCATCAGTCAGTCGGTGTACTGTGAGGACCCGGATGCTGCACTCATAACAGTTTAAAACGGCCTCAGTGGTCGCCGTGGTGCAGAACTCCTCCCTCGCACCAGACAAACTTGATCCCTTTAACATCACCCTCATGGTAAACTGCTGTCAGCTCCTGTAGAGGGGACGTATGGGTTTTTGTATTTCCTCGAAGGACAGATCCTCTGATGAAGAGGAGATGATAAAGTTTCCACACCAGACTTGAAATGCAGCTCCGCGTGCGTCTGAAGTGTTTTAGCGTCGACATTAAAGCTCCGTCTTTATGAGCTGCAGAGAATGATTTTATCATTCTGCTCTGCTGGCTAACATTTCAAACGCTGTGATGGGTGGGTGGGGGGGGGGGCGACATCGTAATCAATGCGGCGCTGTGACTTTTAGAGCTGCCGCCTCAGATTTATCAAGCAGCGGCGCTCAGGCAGAAATGGGAAATGTGAGGAAAAAATGATGAGTCGGAGCCGGGAGCTTCATCTGTGACAGCGGGAGAGCAGGTGGGCTCGACTCGCCGGGCGAATTCAGCTTACCCACGCCGAAGTTTCTCTCCATTTCACAAGCCACATTAGGTATCAACATTAAGCCGACGATGGAGGTGGCAAAATTAGAGCCTTCGAAAGTTAATGAGATGAAAATTGCCACGGTGGAGGAGAAGGTGGAGGAGAAGGTGGAGGAGAAAGGAAGGAGCGTCGCTTTAGGTCTTCTGGCTCAGTGATCTGAAATGTTTGTGTAACGTCTCTGTTTGCATCGATCGGAATGATTCTCTCCGCCGCGTTGGAAGCTATTGTTTGTTTTTTTGTACTTACTCATGTACTTACACACCTCCACCACCACCACCACCTCCACCACCCAATGCAATCAAAGGGCAACATACTCACAAAGATAAGCAAGTTGAACAAGACCATCATCATTTTGACGAATGTGAAACAGCCCATTTTTAATCTGTAATAAAAGGAGAAGATAAATTATAGCGTTTCTTCTTTCATCAGCCGAGACCTTCTATCTCCTCACACACACACACACACACACACACAGACACACACACACACACACACACTCTGAAGGCTACGAAGTCTACACGGCCAATCTTAACATGCACGCTGCGTCTATTATATCCAGCCCACATCCTGGAGAAATTACTGTGAAAATGACATCGCTGACAATGAGTCTTAATGATAACACACACACACACACACACACACACACACACACACACACACACACACACACACACACACACACACACCACACACACACAGCTGTGAGGAGCGGTAAAGATATGAGTTAATGGGGGGATCTATAGGAGAAGGAAGGAGTGTTTACATGCAGCAGAGACATTAAGGCAGAAGTCTTACCCTTTAGTGAGTTAATATGTCTTTGTATCCAACAGTACAGCAGATTTAAAGCAAAAAAAAACTGACCTGGACTTCAAAAAAGACGCAGACTTTTCTGTTCCTGCGGCTCAGGTGTTTCCAGGTGAGCCGACGTGAGCGCAGAGATGACCGAATATATAAGTACAGTGATTATATCCACGCAGGTACAAGCCTGTGGCAAAGCAGAGATCAGAAATCTGATGAGCGCTTCACCTCCGAGCCGAGGACTGGGTGTGGTCCCGGAGGTGGAGGAGGACACAGGTGAGTGCTGCTTTAGGCACACAGGTACAACAGAGGCTCGAGTGGCAGCTCTGACCCCTGCAGGTACACAGTGACACAGATTCCCAGCAACGGATCGCCACCTTCGGGGATTTGATGTGTGAAAAGATGGACGTCTACAATGTCCCATCACCTGTCAGGCTGTGAAAAGACAAAAACAATCCTCATAACCTGAGACAGGGGAGTCATGTGTTGCTGAAGACGAGCCTGTTAAGTTTGTTGTTTGTCCCTTCAAATTATTTTTAGCTTCTATGATGCAGAAGAAATCAGACACGTCCCCTGAGGTTACCATGGTTGTTTTTATACTGTTATGTTATGTCAGATCTCAATTCTCCTTTTTAAGAAGCGTTTACTGAGGAATCTGCCCTCCACACCTGCAGAGGGCGACCCCACAGGAGATGTTTGTGCTCTCAGCAGGAACTCATGGCATGAAGATGTTTCTTTCTTTTCCACCTGCTCCTGAAGGACGACAATTCCTGATCAATCAGAAAGACGCAACTGGTCGGAGATAAGCAACTTTGATGTGGACGTGTACTGAGGTCATGCTTCTCCACAAGTGGGTTAATTATTAAGTGAATTACAGTTTAATTTGAATAACTGATATGCTAATTATTATTTATGATTTAATTGAATTTAATTAGGTATAATGATACTTGTGCAACCACAGCTGAGCAACCATGAGGACGTACAACACAACATTAGCCCGACCAGCATGACCCAACATAGTAAAACTCTTTAAAACTTGTTAGTCCCAAGTGGAAACCTCCATAAGTCTCCATGTAGAGATGTTTACAGCCTGGTTCACGTAATAGTTGGGTAAAAACATTATCCACGAGCTGGTGAAGTCAGTACTAGTCAGTAGTAGTAGTTTGCATGTTCTCCCTGTGTCTGTGTGGGGTCTACATTGTCCGTAGGTGCGTATGTGCCCTGCGATAAATCTGTTTGTATGTATATTGAATGCTAATGGGAAGCTTGACAGATTAAAAAGTAACTAAGGAGGAAATGGTTGGTCTGTCTGCTGTTTGAGGACAGGCAGCTAGGCTGTAAATCCAAAACAACGAGCTGAAAGAGGCTAAAACGGTGCAGAGCTGAGATCGGTTTATTCTACTGTAATCTTCTCTAACCTGCAGCGAGCTTCAGACAGAGCTCATACATGAACACAGGCTCCAGATCTGTGAACAATAACACAGTGCAAACACGAGTTATGACAGTTTATGTAAAACTTATTTTCCAATAAAGTGCAGAGCTGTTTGCGTTAGCATAATAACCAAACGTCTGGCTCTGAATGTGAACACACTAACGTGATTAGATGCTAACTGGTGTGTAATGAATACGGTGATTCCAACACGCTTCATATTTTAAAATCTTAATCTTACTCTGTCGGTAAATACCAAAAACACTCGTACTCTCATTGAGCAGCCTGGCTATCAGCTGACTAATAATATCATACAGCTGTTAAAATCTGACATTTATTGTAATTTATACATCAAGAACAAACACATGACATACAAGACAACAGACAGTAAATCATTTAAAGTCTGTGTAAAGTCAATTCTGAGATTTCTTTCAAAACACATTAAATATGTTGGAACATAGTTGCTGAAAACACGTGAAAAGACTCTGAACGATATTCAGTGGTCCCTCGTTTATCGCGGGGGATACGGTCTAAAAATAACCCGCAATAAACGAAATCCGCGAAGTGAGTTTTACAATTATTATACATGTTTTAAGGCCGTAAAACCCCTAACCACACACTTTTATACACCTCTTACACGCATTTTGTACAGTACTCCCTTAGTTAATCAGGACGCAGAACACAATGCACGTTCATACTGTACACAGGGTTCCCACACCTTTTTCATGAACAAATTCAAGCACTTTTCAAGCACCTTCAAGCACCAGTTTTTCCATTTTTCCAGCACCTTTAAATAGGTAGCCTACTGTGTTTGCCATGATGGTCATGGGAAGCGCCGCGGTGCCACTGTATGGCATAATAATATGGGTCTAATTAGCATTATTTCATATGGTGGTAGATTGACTGTTTTGATTTTTAACTAATTGTGAATTGGCTTGTATTCTCAGCTTGTGAGCGGTGTATTGTGTAACTACCATAGCGCAATAACAGTGACAAATAGACATCACACAAATTTCAAGCATTTTCAAGCACTTCACAAAAAATTCAAGCATTTTCACAACCTTGAAAACACTGAATTGAAATTCAAGCATTTTCAAGGAATTCAAGCACCCGTGGGAACCCTGTGTACAGTACGCTGTAAAAAAAAGCAAAATTACACTAAAAAAATCTGCGAAACAGCGAGAAAAGTGAACCGCGATATAGCGAGGGACGACTGTATCACTGAACTGTGGAGTTAAAAATAGTTTTTCACCAGTTTTCAGTCTCAGGATTTTGTGGGCGGTCCTTAAAGGGTGGCTCGATGACACGCTCAGGCCGCCCCGCACAGTCCTGAAGCTGAGAATTCATTTTTACCTGATTTTGACACCTGATTTCATAAACTTTAGTTGAACTTGTTGATATTTTCCTTTGGTCTGACAAACTCAGAACATTTATTCTGACTTCACACGGACTTTAATTGTTAAATTGTAATTTGCTTATTTATTTCAGGAGCCTGTTTTCAAAGATAACCTCTTAGTTAGTTTAGTAGATTATTGTCATATATATTCTCTGATTCCGGCCTTGTTATAACTTGATATTAAATATCTGAGCTTGAGGTTTGAGTGTCTATTGTTTTATGATAAGTTGTCAAAGCAACACGAGTTGCACATTGAGCATGTGCATATTATGATACAAATAAACATGCATAATAAACGTATATTTCTCTAAATCTAATCTAAGTACACCTCTGCTTCTCCTTTGTGGCTCTGTCGCTGCTTTCTGCCGTCGACTCTTTTGTTGATCTCGTCTTCCTTTGTTCCTGTGGCTCCTGAACGCTGCAGTGACCCTCACGTGACCACCAGAGGGGAGTAGTGAACTGCAGAGACAGACGGAGCTCTCGCAGCCTCCTCCTCCTCCTCCTCCTCCTCTCTTCATTGTTGCAGCTGCAGCTTCAACTGGTGATCAACGCTCCTCTGAGTGGAGGAATGTTCTCCTCTTTGTCCCCAAGCAAGGCAAAGAGAAGAAGTAAAAGATAAATTAAATAAAATGCTGAGTTGCTCTTTTTCTTTTTGTCATGACACTGTTGATTCAGTGGTAACATCTCAAAGCCGAGTAGCAGATCGTCTAACCTGCACTCTTAGAGCTGAGGCTGAATGTCTGATTACAGATGTTGTTGCTGTTGCATGCATCAACAGTTTTTCTGCATCCTTACACCGGTGTCTTGCGGCTGTAGTGAGCGTACAGCGTCTTCCTTTGTCTCATCACTTGTTTCTTCCACAGATTCTTCTTGAGTTGAAACCCATTTCCACCGAGCTGCAGGCGAGAGAGGAAGAAAAAAACTGTTTGAAAAATGGTAGAAGCCCTCCACCCAATGCCACCTTGTTGGAGAGTTGAGCCCGTATCAGCCGAAGTCTTTCACAGTAATATCACTTTAATGGCCTTATTGTGAGTTATGACAATCTCACCCACACCGTCATTAACCCACCCGTCCTTAATCTCAGCGAGAGGAGCACCTGTCAGGCTTCGTTAGCCATTAAACCGTTAATAATCTCTGCTGCGGCGTGCACGCACACACACACGCTCAAAGAAATGATTAGACGGGCGCTTTTTCATCACCTCTGATGAAAGCAAGTGACGGGCCGCGGAGAGATCTCGGGTGAGATGGAGAAGGTAAAAAACAAGGGTCCCTTAATGAGGTCTGTTAGATTGAGTATTATCAGTGGCCCTCCAGGGCAGCTGCCACAGTTATACATCTACTGCTGCTGCTCCATGTATACCTTGTAAATCCCATGAGAGCACTGACTCATTCTTTAACTTGATTTTAAGGTTGACATAATATCATCCAGGATGTGCTCAACTGCTTCACTGGTCCTAATGCTCATTAAAAGCTCTTGGTGGACTTTGTGTGACTTGTGGTAATCAGCCTGCAAACGAGGAATCATTTCAGCAGCTATGAAGTCTCTTCTGATTCCATATTTTGTTCACCGCACTTAATTTGTTTGGAAACTTTGAAAGCCTGAAGGAAAAATTCTTGATAAAAGAATTATTCAATCAGTAATTTATACCCTCCAAATGATGACATCAAATTACCAAACTTCATTATCATATTTGACCCATTTTTTATGTCTTCATTAATAAAGTGATTATCTATAAGTTGCACACGAATGCCCGTGCCGAAAGGAAACGAGGCGGAAGCTGTTAACGAACCAATCTCTGAAGTGTCGGCTTTCGTTTGACAACAATTCAGCTTTTATTTCATTTGTCTTTAAAGTTATCTGCTTCTTAGAGATTAGCAGGTTGGCGTAGTGGACAGGACATGAGGGACGTGTCGTGGTTTCAGGTCTTATGTTTGAATTGTTCCTGTTTTACGTTGAAAGAGTCTTTCTGTGGACGTCTTGTGTTACTTTACTTCCTATCTTTGTCTTTTTCCCGCCTGTGTCACCTGTGCTTGATTAGTTAATTACTTCTCTTGTCCATGTGGTTTCCATGTTTCATTCATCAGGTCATCTCGTTGTGTGTTGTTCTGTCTTAGTTCTTCTCCCATGTGTTCCTGGACCTGCTCACAGTGGATCTCGGTTCTGTGTTTTTCGTTGTTGGGCTACAGTTGATGGTCAAACATGGTAAGTCAGTTAAAGTTCCTCTCCACTGTGCCCACCTGTCAGCATTTGTGTTCACGTCTTCATTGTTGGCATCCTTCAGCTTCCAGGGTTCCTCATGCTCTGTTTTTATCTATTCAAGTCTACGTGTCATAACAATGTGTCAGATCTCAACACTGTCTGATGTCCCAGCATTGAAACGCTTCATCTCTGCAGTCAAATCTATGAATCTATGAACACATGAGACAAGACGATGAGTAGTGTGTGCACTGTACACAACATTTGGGCACAGGTGGTAGTCCGGTTGAAGAAGTGTATTGATTGAATTTGTACTTTGATGGTATCATTTGGACTTTTGGTCGTAGGGAGTTGTTAAAGGAGGATGCAGGACTGTAATACTCACACGTGTTTAGGGTTAAAGCTTGTCATGAATAACCAGATAGAAAATAATAAGAAATAAATCTGATCCGCAACATTTTGTTGGTGGTCTGACTCTGAGAGTGTAAAACAGCCTCATGATGATCTTCCTCTAACTTTAAAGGTCCAGTTTGTAAGATTTTAGAGAACCTGGCAGGAATGTAATGCAGTATTCATTAGTGTGTTTTCATCAGTGTATAATCACCTGAAAAATAAGAATCGTTGTGTCATCTTGATATGGACTTTTGCTTTTTATGTGAATTTTGCAGCCTGAATTTTTCCTACATGCTTAAAAGGAGTATTCATTCGGTTGCAATCTGCAACTTCACAGCTAGGTGCCACTAAATCCTACACACTGGACATTTAACCAGGATTTCTGATGTACGTAAGTAAACATGAAGACAAAAATATGAATCATGCTTCAGTTGCCACAATGGGTATTGTAGGAAATCTGAATTTTATGCCACTGCAGATAACTTCTGAATGTTTCCTTTATTATTTTGATTTCACGGAAGGTGGAGGTACAACAAAAAAAATGTATTTAGGGGTCAAACTCAGACTTTTTGGGGAATAATTTGTACTTTGAAATTGAAATTACTCATTTAATGGCAAAGAAAGATTTCCCCTGAACCCCTCTCACATCCTCGTTATCTGCTGGAAGCTTTTTCTTAGGTAGCGCCTGAAAGTTGACATTGCGGACCGCGAAGATACACTGCCGGTGTGTGTGTGTGTGTGCGTGTGTGTGCTGACAGGCCCTCTGTCACACATTTTCTGATATAGACCGCAGAGTTCATGACCCTGTGAACTATAAACCACCGGTACGGCGTTACGGGGGCCTCTTGACTTTGGGACGGGCGTAAATAGCCTCTGGTCATAAAATGTGTTTGTTACAAAAGTCAGGTGATGATGATGATGAGGGTGATGATGGTGATGGATACGTGCACCTTTCCTGACCTCTCTCTGTGCACAGCCTCTGGGCAGGATGTGTCTCTAATCTGTGTTGTTGTCCTCGATCAATAGAAGGGAAAGAAAACGACGCGTCGCTCCGACGTCCCGATAATGCCTTTTGTTCATGCGGTGGCAATCACCGGCCCCGATCTTTATGAAGTGTCTAATTATTTCCATACGGCAAGCGGTATTGAGAGACTTCATCTAAACGAGCGCAGCAGTCACTTTATTATTGTTCATAATCCATTATGTCAACGTTACAAATTGATCATTTCTTTCAAGTGAGGGATGAAAACCGGGAGCCGGAGCAGCGCCGATTTAAACACCGTCGGTAGAGGAAGTGCTACCTCTGTGACCTCTATTGTGTCTCCTGCTCTTTAATTTATCACACACACACATAAGCATTGCATATTAATTCACTGCAATCCATTAGGCCATAGGAGGTCCGCGGTCTATAAATCAAAACTAAAGGGCTGGCTAATTGACTCACACACAAAGGAACAGGACGGCTTTAAAAAAAGAAAAAGAAGAGATAGGAGGAGGAGGAGGAGGAGGAGGAGGAGATGAAGGAACAGGGGATGAGGAGGAAGGGGTTAATGGAAAATTAAGTGAAGGACAGGAAAAAGAGGAGGAAGAAGAAGAGGAGCTGCAGCGATGTGCAGCGGCGTGTCGCTGCCTCTGACCCACGTGCCTCCTTTGTTCCATGACGGATGGTGCTTGGTGATGACACACATTGCTTATGAGCCCCCGTGGCCACGGGCTTGATCTCAGCACCTATAGGGCCGCGGAGCTGCAGCATATAAGGGCCAGACCTCGCAGGGCTCTTAGCGGCGCTGCTAATTAGTTAAAAGGGGTCATTTGTATGCAGCTTCTCCGTCTCTTCTGCTCTCTCCTGGTTATCAATCCATTTCCCCTCTCGTCCTTATCACCATTTGTCTCTGCGAGCGTAATTTTGTCTGGTCTAATAATTAGCGTAACTCAAGTCTAATAAGTTACCGGATTGGAGCTCAGAAAGTTTAATTTCCTCTCCCTCAGTGATTCTAATGTACTTACAGAAGTAATCTATTACTCTAATCTAATCTGTTCGGAGCCTTTTAAGGCATCATTATGTAACTTTTCTCCTGTTAAAATCCTGTGATCAGGTGAACGGTGTCTCTGTCATTCGTTCGTCTGTTCTCACACTATGTAACTTTGGGCTCCGGGTCGGGAGAAGTACGTAACGCTTTACGGCACTAAGTCACACAGCAGCAACTATTTCACTGATTCTGGTGAAACTGGATCATATTTTATGGAGGAAATGTTTTCTGGTTTTCCCTCTGATGTCCTCCGGCTGCTCCGCCTCAACTCTCTGTGATTTACAGAGTTTATGATGGACAGTGAAGTAAACTGCTGACAGCTGTAGCTGCACCGGGGGAAGTGTTGGTGTTTGTACCGAGGGCGGTTTTGGGCGGAGGTTTTCCCGGATTGCTGACAGGGCGAGAAGCCGGTGTTGTGCCAGAACCAGAGCTGGGTGAGCGAGGCAATAATGGACATAATGGCAGAGGAGAAAAGGCCGTAGAGGACTTAGACAAAGGAAACAAAGTAAGAAAATGAAAATGTGACCGAGCAAGAGCCTCTGACACTGACTTTTAGTCGTTGGTGTCCATATTTCCGGCAGTGGTATTACACTCAGGGGGCGCTAAATCACAAAAATAACAATTTCTATGCAATGTTACTTTACAAAACATGTGGTGTGTTTTAATTTTTGACTTCTGTATCGATGAGGTGTGCGCACAGATACAGGTCAGCCAGAGGAAGGTCAGGTCTCGTGGTATCCTGTTGCATGGTGTTGCGTCTTCCCGTCTTCCTCCTACTTCTTTGTTTGCTTCCCTTCTTTCTTTCCTTTCTCCTTATTTGCACACACACACACACACACACACACACACACTCTGTCCCTCTAGGCCAGACATGTCAAACTCAGGCCCGCGGGCCAATTTTGGCCCGCACTACAATTATATTTGGCCCGCGAGATGATTTCAAATATGTATTACATCTGGCCCGCCGGCCCGTTATACAGCGCACGTACCGCTAATACTACAATTCCCACAATTCTGTCCTGGCGCGCCAGACTCCGGAGCGCGAAAACACCCCCACCTCTTGTGTTGACGCTCATTAGCAAACCTGCTATGAAGCACACGCTCAAATCCACCCCTCCCGAAAAATGGCCAAACGAAAAATAGAAAACAGAAGCTTTCAAGACAGATGGGAGACAGACTAATGACACGCTCAAGTCAAAGTATGACTCTGTGCAATTTCCACCTTACCTCCCTGACACGCTGCCTGAACTCCGTGACCAAGCTGCGCAAATGCTCTCTATGTTCGGCAGCACATATCTGTGCGAGCAACTGTTTTCGTTGATGAAAATGAACAAAACACCACATAGGAGTCGTCTCACTGATGAACACCTTCATTCAGTCCTGAGGATTTCCTCTGCGCAGAGCCTGACTCCAGAAATTGATGCACTTGCATGTAAAAAGCGATGCCAAGTATCTGGCTTGGACCCATGTGCATCATCAGAGTAAATGGACACTGAAAAAAACTAAACTGGATAAATATTATTTTATTTACTGAAGGCATGGTCTGTTCAAAGTTGAAAGATATTTTTTTTAGGTGTTGGCCTTGATGGCCTGTGATGAAAAGATTTAGGTTACAATTAAAATGAATAAAGTTAAAGATATAGAGGCCTGATATTTATTTCATTTTTTGTTTTTATTATTTTCTTAAACCTGTTCTGGGTTCAGTTTTTAAGCAAAAATTCAATTGTAATATATTAAAATGGTTAATACAGTAGTTTACTGTATCTCAAAGATAATAAAAACATAAATAAATGAATGAAAATTTCCCTCGACAATGTTCTTCTTTTTAATTTTGGCCCTCTGTGAATTTGAGTTTGACACCCCTGCTCTAGGCCCTTCAGGGACCCCCCCCCCCTCTTTCTGTTTCCCGCCTTGTGTAGGGGATTGATGGAGATATGGGAGGCTGTCATGCAGTAAATAGCATGGACATTGGCTTCCCGCCACGAGATGGGAATCAAGCCTGCCTCTTGTGCTCTTAACGCTTCCCCTCTGCTCCCTCCTCTCCGTCGCTGTAACTCTCGACCTCCTCCCACCTGGAGAATAAAAAAAAAAAAAAACCGTGGAGTGCAGTGAAGCCACGATGAAACCTCCCTGCCATCTTTCACCCTGATGCACGAGCTAATATGGCATCCCTAACAAAAGCCTCTTCAAAACATAAGTCCTTGTCCTCCTTCCTGTGTCGTCCTCGCCCACCCCTCCTCTCTTTTGTCTCCCTTTCCTCACTCCTGCTCTGTCTCTCCATTTCTTTGTTTTGTTCGTTGAGTGAGTTATTTCCCTGCTCCGTTTCATCGGGCATGCAAAGCGTCTCATCGCGGCATCACCGAGACGCCGAGTCCCTCTGGCTCGTGAAAGGTTAATGCTTTGGATGATTGTAAATTGTTTGGCTATTTCGAGGGGCTGTGAAAGGGATAAGTCAACCATAAAATTTGATCTTCTACCTCCCCTCCTCTTCCTCCTCCACCTCTCCTCTCATCTGCAGCATCCCCCTGTCACTTCCCTCAATCATTCTAATTTTCTTTCTTCTTTCTCTCTTTGCTGGCCTCATTTTCCCGCTCCCTCTTCACCTTCGCAGTGCACTTCATCTTCCTTTTACCGCTCGCCCTTTTGTTACCCAAACATAAGTTCAGAGGTGATGAGACAGGAATTTCATCCCCGTGGCGTCTTCTCTGGTTTTGTCCCACATTAGGGAAAGATTCCAGGGAAAATTGCCCCACTCTCTTTATACCTTCGACCACAATTTACAGTGTGGGACTACAGTGGGGAATCATTCTGACCAAAGAAGAGTAGAATGACTTTCATGTGCTCACATGGTTATCATTAGGCCCAGCTAGAGTAGACATCGTCCTCATGTCGCCCTCCATAAAGCAATGACCCCTCAGCTCTTTGAACAATAAAGGCTGGCGTCTGGGTGGCTCAGTGGGCCGAGGCGGGTTTCTGTTTCCCTTCACTGTGTAGAGCGGACGGGACTGAAGGTATGCAAAGTTTGTCCTCTGACATGAATCGGCCACTACGTCAACCAAAATGAGAACATTAAGGTGGGTAATAGACGTCAGGTCTCCACCACACCATCGAGATCTGTATCTGCATTGTGGGGACACTTCGGTTGCGGGAAACTCTGCATGATGGATTCCCTCAAGACCTTAAGGAAGGAGAGCAAGATGTTGTAGGGTGAGGGGGACGGGTGCAGAAATACAAGTGTATTTGTAGATAGGAGGAACATTAAGTCACTCCACGTAGATTTGATGTAACCGTCCTTACATTCATTTTACGTCTTGAATGAACCACAATAGAAGATAAGCACAGTCATCTGTAGACTTCATTTAGAAATAAGACTTCGGTAAAACTGTTTTAACTGGAGATATCATACATATTTATTAAATTCATTCATATTAAGCATGTCATGAAGTGGTCAGAAACCATGCTAATTATCCCCTGCTGCTTATTTTGCTGCCTGATAACGACACTGCAATAATAGAAAAGCATCTATTTGCATTTTATTTAGCAGATTTAATCAGAAGTCATTAGGTGGACATAAACAAATAAATATGAAACTCTGCAATAAAATAAAAATAAAACAGATTCCAAAAAAGTTAGGACGCAGCGTGAAACATAAGAAGAAACGATGCAATGATTTGCTCCTCTCAGACCAATATCTTATAAAAGATATTTAGTGTCCTGATTTATTTGGAGTCAGGCTTGTATTTGAAGGTAACCGAATGATAATGCTGTTCTATGCGGACGATGGTGTCATTTATTCGACTAGTTGTCTGCCTCCTATAGAAACATTATTTAAGAGAAACGGTTGTTTCTGAAATAAACTGATTTAAGGTGGATCTGACGGTCACAGTTGCGTGACTGTGTTTTATCATATGGGGCACACAGGGGACTCTCTGAATAAAGTGCCCGGGGGCCGATAATCACCAACCTACAGAAGTGCTGCTCACTACAGTGCCAGTTCAGAGGTGTAGGACACTGCAACACATCTTAACTACACTCGTCAACACACATGCAGAGCACGCAAACACATGAATGAACCACAAGCTAGTGTGTGTGCAATAGAAGATAAGCACAGTCATGTTGATTTAGAAATAAGACTTCAGTGAAACCGTTTCAAATACTGGAGATACCATACATATTAAACACATTCATATTAGGCGTGTTATGAAGTGGTGAGAAACCATGCAAATTATGTCATAATTCCTCATTTCATGCTGGTAAATCCCAGGACAGCCCGACATACAGAAATTATGTTTGTGTTGGACGAATCTTCAGGACACAATTTATGTCAAAAGTTAATTCAGCTGCAGTGCAGGAAGCAGTGTGACATTTATGTAGCGTGACGAAAAATAATGTTAATATGTATGACGCTGACACCGTCGCTCGGCTGTCTCATGCTGCCTCAGGACAACAATACATTCCCCACAGCCTGAATCTGTTGTTTCAGTCGTTTAAAAGTTAAAAAAGTAAAATAAGGAGTTTCTCTAGAAGTGATGGAACGAGCGAATGATGGATTAAGTTTTTCCTAATGAAGATTGTTTGAAAAGACTCACGCTTAAGTTTCATGCAATCGACGCGGGCGTCCTTGATGTTTCCTGTTCAAGTTATTTATGTCATTATTATTATGTCAAACTTTATTTATATAGCACCTTTCATGCAGACATGCAGCCCAAAGTGCTTCACAGAGCAGAATAAAGACAGAAATAGACGACACTGAAGAGAGTCCGGCAAAAAAATAAATAAATTAAAAAACAATAAAACAAATAAAATGTTAAAAGTAAATTAAAACCTATGAGGTGAATAAGCACAGAGGATAAAAACTGAAACAAAGAATGATGAGGACTTAAAAACTCAACGTTATCTCGAGGTAACGCGATCATATTACAGAGATCTCACGGGAATCTTGTAATTTAAAAGCAACATTATACTCTGCAGCTGCATCTCACTTGGTACACTCCACATTCCAGAGTACACAACGCTGCAAATATTAGAAACTGAAAATTAGATTAATGAGAAACATTTCCTACGCATATCATTACGCTCCTTTTAACGTGGCCATTTTATTTCCATCCCTGCAGGCAAATAGTCTGAATGGAAGCTAGTGAAGGATGCTATAAATAACAGATTGTTAGACCTGAGGAGCTGATATTCAATATAAATTCATTACACACATATTTAATTTAACCCAAAACAAATAATAGCGTTTAACGTGCACGTAACGTCCTGTAGCAACCCCTGTGAAGTCGCATATCTTTGCAGGCATCCAGTGCGGATTAATATTGGACTCTTGAGAGGATATTTCCTTACTGGGGCCATTAGCTTCTCTCATTTTCCCTGTGGGGATTTATTTATTAAATTCATGCAGCCCCCAAAACTGACTGCAGAAGCAAATGTGGTGTACTGTAGTTATAATTACACAGCAGGGATCATGAAATGACACAACATAAAACAGCTCGCACCAAATTTCACGTTTCTCCTCCTCCAACTTTTTGACCTTCAGACTTAAACAAGATTAGATCCACGTGCTCGGAGGAGAAAAAAAAAACTGCTGCAGGCAGTAATTTATAACTACAGCGGCTCCTCAGCCCAGATGATTTTTTTTGGTGGGGGGGGGGGGACGTCGGGCGGTGTTAGAAAGAGACGAGCTGCTATATTTGGCTGCAAGATAAATGTGACAAAACGGATAATCGGTAGCAACGCACACCTGTCACACAGATTTTCATATCCTTGAACCTGACGGGGATTAATAACACTATCTAAATAGTGTAGTCGCTCCTGCAGGCAGCAGGTCGCACGTGCAATAAACTTCTCATTGTGAGAGCGAGGACTTTGTCTATTGAAGCGCACGCATGTGACAAAATATACTTACAAAGCAAATAAATACAGTTCGATTTGTGCCCTCCGGACTCTCTGAAGCCTTTGAGAACCCACCAGAGGATGAAGCCACAACAAAGGGGGTCACAAGGAGCCCCAGCGGGCCGCACTGGGCCTGAGAGGAAAATAAAATATACACTGGGCAGCAGCAGAACCGCTATCTCAAATTAAAATTTCATCTCCGGCTCCAAGAAGTATATAAGTCTGTAAAATATATATATATTTGTGATTTATTGGACATACAGAGCTGGTTGAGGGCCGTTAATCATATGCCATATATATACCCGCCATATATAGAGCCATATAGTTGAAATATGAACGCCATAAAAAGGATGCAAGACGTATGGGAGGGTGGAAAAAACACGGAGTGATGTGGGAGCTCGTCTTTGATTGCAGGGAGGAAGGAAAGGAGGCAGGGAGGGAGGAAAGGAGGCAGGGAGGGAGGAAAGGAGTTGGCAGTGAATCTCTTTGTCTCCTCTCAGTTTTTTTTATTTATTTATTTCCTGTTTCCTCCTCCTCCCCTGCGAGCGAGCCGGATCTGCCCTTGCGGCTTTTTTTTTGTTTTTTTTTGTTTTTTGTCGTGCGTCTTCTGCCGTCACCGCAGAACGTCCCCCGTGCTGCCTCGGCTACTCAACAGATGGCCAGTTGGCTCATTAACTTTAATAAATCTAACATCAATTAGACCGGAGGTAATTGTGATGCCGCGGAGGTGATTGCAAGGTAGCGGCGTTGCATACGAAAGCCCTCGCCCCCTTAATGAATGGCTCTCATCACGCCTGAAATATATGTGTGTGTGTGTGTGTGCCCAGGGACGGCATTAAAGCATGGCAGTGCCAGGAAAGGATTGAAGGATGGACAGATGATTGAAGGACAGAAGAGATTATTCCTTTCTGATGTGTGGCATCACATCAGCTGACCTTGATGGGTTCATACTCTCCATCTGTGCTCAGACACCTCCTCTTTGTCCTCCTCTTTGTTCTCCTTCTTCCCACCTTCTCCTTCAAGTCTCGTTCCTGACAGCTCGGACTCGTCTCTACTTTGGGTCACATATCTGTCCATCGTAACAAGCTCCTCTCCCGAACAGTACATCTCTCTGTCTCTCGGTCTTTCTCCTTGAACTTTCTACTTCATTACTCCTTCCTGACCTTTGGGCTAGCTTTGGGAGATGAGTATCCCTCCGATTCCTTTGTGTGCACGCTTCTGTGCATCTACACATCGTGCATGTGTAATCAAAAATGTGTTTATTCTGCGCATCATTGCTGTACTTCACGGCTTTGTCTGCACGTGTGTGTGTGTGTGTGTATATATATTAGCTGGCGGACAGATATCCATGTATCTGTCAGAGGGTTGTGCTGACTCAGCCAATCACTGCCTGTGCATCTTCCACAAGAAGCAGATGCACCTGCCAACCTGCCGGTCCGGGGCCGTAAATGTAGAAGGATTGTGTGTTTGTCTGAACGCGTACACAACATATGCCTCATTATGAATGCTTCGGTGCGGAGCGGGGACTGTACTCACACGTGATGCTCTGGTCTTTAATCTGAACAGATTGCTTTGTGTGGATTGAGCTGCGCTCGGCTCTGCAGGGTTCACGCTGAACCCGAGAAACTCGAGTCGTCTCTTCGCGTCCGCACAATTGGTCTGTCTGCTGAACAAAGCACATCTGAGCCGCTGCTGTGAGAGACGGACCTTGAAAAGCTGCAGTGCCACGACGCAGAGGGGATGTAGAACCGACGGCATCGGTTTGATAAAAAGTTCAATATACGACATTTACTGCCACTAGATGTCACGCTTAACAACAGACCAAACATATTTACACCCTGCAGACTCCTTTGACAAAAAGAATCACCATAACAATTCATTCAAAGCGGACAGACATGCTCAGATTGTCAGTGTTGCTCCACTGACAAGAACAGCCAACAGAAACAAAATACAGTTGTTGCTGTTACCTATGTTGATATGCAGAAGTTTCAGAGGTCGGGACTGACGGGATGCACGTGCATGACGAGATGTTGAGATCATTTAAATAACTTTTAAAATTTCTGCAGCTTTGCTTTCATGGCCGAGCTCTCAGAGGAGTCTAAGTTTCAAGATGGTGCTTCCTGTCTGTGCATGAATGTAGATTATTATTATTATTATTATTAAAGCAAGAACCAGATGATGATTCTGTCCTGATGGCCAGCCTGACACTGAATACTTTAGTTTCCGTTACTTTCCCTCTCAGAGTTTTGCACTTGCGTCTCATAAGATCTTTTTTTTTTTCTTAATTTCAGCTTCTGGATGCTTTCAGTCTTCATAAAGGACTGAACAGATGGTGTAAACATATTTCCATGCTTTGTTTTTACACACATGTTCTGTATATAGGATGGGGGGTGGGGGGGCTCCACCTGCACTTCATTGTTGAAGTACAGTGTAATGACGAAGCTGAGGAGGCTGGAGCTGCAGGCCGTGGAACACAAATGATTCCATTAATTTTGATATTAAAACACCTGGCGGTGCATTACGGCTCTCGTACCAGCGGCCGGCGGAACAAAAACAACGTTTAAATTCACACGACAAGTTGGCAGCTCTCCAGTTAGTCATTAGGAAAATAAACCATTAAGAGAAGCAGAATTAAACCTTAAATGCTTACCTCGGGTCTTTAGTGACCCGGGACCGTATTACATTATGTTCGTTCAATTAACTCAACTGCTGGCATCGTTCAAACTATTTGTTTTCAACAGTGTTCTGATGTCAAAGTGTCAGAAATGATGAAAAATGTTCTTTCTCTCTAAAAACGTAGTGAGCCGAGGGAAAGACGTGTTTCTTCATGCAGGTGATGGCAGCATGATGGCGCTGTCATCTCCGTTTGTATGAAAACACGCAGACACAATAACACGACGGTGCAGCACTTCTCTGTTCTTTGATATCAGAGGGTTAAGCTCCAGAAAGCGGTCAAGATACCGTCCAAGTAGGCAAAAGGTTCCCATCAACTGCCTCAACCTCACAGCTATAAAAGTGCCAGTGGGCAAATTTACAAGCTGGGAAGCCCAGAGGCCGGCCGCTGGCATGAACAACCCCAACCCCAACCCCAACCCCAACCCCAGCCTCATGTGGCTGTTTGAGGCCACAACCGAACAAGCAAAAAAATTCTTTCCATCTTCTGTTTCCAGGCTGGGTTTCTAGTTTGTCGTCTAATAAAATCTAGTTTGTTTGTGTCTGGACGCACGATGTTTGTAGCTACGTCTCGAAATATTGACCATAAAAGTCAGATGTCGATTCATTTGTCCATCTCTAGTGTGTGTAGGTGTGTGTGTGTTTTAGAACCATATACAAAATCTTCTTCAGGGCCACTAAGAGCCAGATCTCAGGTCTAACAAGCAACACCTGAAATCGTCTAAGGACCTGCAGTTGCCACATCTGTCAGTTGAGTACAAAGTGACTACGAACAGGTGACTGAATTCAGACTAATGTGGCTGACAGCTTTACGTTAATGTGATGTTAGTGTATGTTTTAATCTGCATTATGTGAGTCTGGTTGTTACAGACCTCAGATGCTTGCATACCTCACACACACACACACACATGCATTTAAGGGTAAAGTCGTCCCTTCTCGTCCTTTTGGCTAAGACATATTATATCTATATTAAATAGGTAATAGATGGAAAAGGGGCTTGCTCCGTCCACCTCACACATTGTTCTCCGGGAATAGTGCACCCCCCTCCAGTCGGTTAAAGTCCAGTAAGCACCAGGTAGGTAAGGTGTGTCATGGAGTTTTCTCTCCTGAGGTCACACGAGGTCCCGTGTGGGCCTTGAGGTCCTCAGCAGTATTAGTTGTTTGTTTTTGGTTGGGAACAGTAGGTTCCAGTCTATCTCAACACTGTGGTGTCCAGGGTCACAGAGACCTGTTGCTGCCTTCATAGACATAATAGATAGCTTGTTGTTGAGGGTCCAATCTGTGTAAACAGACATCTGTGTCTCCAGACTAGAACATGCTGACAATAACACCTCCATGGGTAAAGACATTCTCTGTGACTCATTCTGGGCGTGTAGTATTTGTGGTGTTATCTTGGGGTTTAAAGTCGATCCACCAGGATGAGTTGGGCAGAATGTGAGACCGACTCAGGCACTTCTGATGAACTTTGACAGTGTCTCTAATTCTCCTTGATCAAGAGTCAATAAATAATACAGCATAAGACATCAGAGGCTGCTGAACACTTTCTGAACTCCTGACCGTTGACCTTTGACTTCAGTGATTTCTCCACCACAAGGTGGACTGGAAGCTGGAGCGATGCCATTTTACCAAGTACTGAGGTTCGCTTGAGCAAGGCACCGAACCCCCCAGCTGCTGTCAGGACGCCGCTCTGTGTAGCTGGTCATCACTCCGCCGTCTCTGTCCACATTTGCATGTCTGTATTCTGTTCTAGTCCACCTGCTTTGCCATGTTTTGCCGCTGTAACAGTGGCTACTTTGGTATAACATGGATGTTCTTCTGAGACAGTTTTCATCTGTAAAGCTGCAAAATACCAAAGATTTAAATCAAACTGTAGAAAGAACCTCAGAGTTTATGATGCACTGAGTCTTTAGTGATTGGGGTTAAACCACATCATCATGTGAACAAAGTCACATCCTGTTTTTCAGTGGAGGCAGAGTATTACACACTCGGGGGTGATTTGCAGACAGAGGATGGTGTGCAGTGAGTGTTCCTCTGTGTCCCATAACCTGCTCTAAATATGGGAGCATGGTAACCTCCCATTCGTCTTTAAAGCCTCGCCACTGATGTACCTTATTTCCCTCAGAGTGCAGCTGGCGCAGCAGGCGAGCAAAGTCTTCTCGTCTTTGTGTAAATATCAGGGCCGGTCCCTCTGGGCTGCTGTATATGAGGATGAAGGGGGTGGTGGTGGTGGTGGTGGTGGTTATGTGTGTTGAGTGTGGGGGTGGAGGGTAAAGAAGAAGAAGAAGAAGGAGGAGGAGGAGTGGAGATGATAACCATTAACAAGGGACTAGCCGGGGTCATCGCTGATTTTATTAGACAACAGGAAATGGAATCAAGGTGCAAGGGTCGCTTTCTTTGTTCGAGGAACTTATATGGATCCAATGAAGAGCCGAAGCTCCAACCATCCCCCACCCAGAGCTCCAGCAGCTTCTCTGACTCCGAAGGGTTTTCTCCTTCATCTGTCTCCGTAAAGAGAAAAACGTTCTCTGGCTTTTGTCCATTTTCTAAGACGGATGAGTTTTTAATACTTCACTTGACAGTAAAATGTGAACACTTTATTTTAACCAAGACAAAACAGATGATAACTTTGTTAGAGTTCAGCGATATATCTTCCAGCTCCTGGCCTGTAGCATGCTGTCAAAGCTTCAGGGGAGCAGTTGGTAAAAACAAATCTATTGTTGTAGGAGAGATCCGGCCTCGTTCCAGCTTTTTAAATTAAACAAGATTAAGTTTGACACGTCATCTTCCTGAGCCAGAAACAAGTATGCTGATGTTTCCTTTAAAGCAAATGAGTATTTTTGTGATTTGTTGCCTCCAGTTTCAAAGTGTAATCCCACAACATGTTCAACTGTACTCGAGTACTTGTTCTGATTACATTACTTCTGATCAAAAACTAGTAAGTCGACAACTTTGCTACCAGCCAATCATCATCCAGGTCCCCAGCAGCAGCTGATCTCACTGCCTAGTCCAGCAGCAGTCAGCCCAGCTCGGCGTCTGTCTTTCAGCCTTTTATTTCACCATTTCTCATTTTCTTGCTTCCTCCGTCAGCGTCCTCTTCGCTCTCTTCTCCTCTGCCATCATGTCCACGTAGAAGCTGCTGAGCCTGGCTACACTGCCCACTTGTCTAGCTCCTGTTCTGGCACGACACTGGCTCAGCATTCCAAGAATGAAGTTTTAAAAACTCACGTCAGTAACTTTTCTTACTGTTCATTATTTATTATTCATGCAACTGAATTGATTCATTTGCATGTTTGACATGTGGCCAGACGTACAGTGTGTTGATTGTTATTACAGCAGCTGTAAGACGAGACTCTCATATTCATTTTGCCTCTGATCGAATGAAAAGCTCTGTGATCCGCTTGTCTTTTCTGTTTGTTCTGTTATTACGGTGTGTGGCATGAAATCTGTCTTGCATATATTGCTTTATTTGGCCCGGTGCAGAACTGTATTCCTCCAGTCTGTGTATGTACGCGTTGTATTTCTAAAGACAGCCACTTGGGAAATTAAAAAAACAACACGGATGCTTTAAAGAGCTCTTACATAAGCTGCTGCAGTTCAGAGACGATATTAAAGTCGTCACACAGGAACTAAATTAAAACTAAATTATTTAAGTGAAAAACAAACTGGAGTTATCCAAAACAAACTCCGACTTTATTAAAACTTTATTTCAGGCCATGCACAAAAAGAAGCTTATTTAGTGATGAAACTAAAACATGATGGTTACTGCTCTGGTTCCAGTGTGTGTGTTATATTTTCTTTAGTATCTACCAAACAGCGCTGCAGTAAGTTGGTAACAGATACGTGCACAGCTCAATGTGTAACCGCGATGAGCCTGCAGCCGTTTATTATGCTGTATTATAGGAATGTGAGGTGGATGTTACCTCTGTCAACACGTAGATATTAACGCCTCCACCTGCTTCCTCAGCTGATTTCTTTGTTTGTTTGCAGCAGCACCTCCACCTCCTCCTCCTCCTCCTCCTCCTTCTCCTCGTGGACCCCAAAGGGCTGTTAGTCCAGTTTTCTGTCGTCATCTCGTGAAGAGAACCAAGTTTTACTGCTTGGTGTTGGTGTGTGTGTGTGTGTGTATCCCCCCTGGATTCAGTGCAGCCCGATTATATGAGGTTTGATTCAATGTGGAAACCTCGGCGGGGATGGAAAAGGCCACTGAAGTGCTGAGGGAGAGAGTCAGGAGGACGGAGATGAAAAGAGAAGAAAGACGGCGTCTGTTTGGCAGGTGAACCCTGGTTTGTCTCCTGAGAGAGAGATTCCCTCACACTGTTGATCCCGCCTGCCTGAGTGTGAGTGCGTGAGTCATGGATAATGAGTGTCAACCTTCACATTGATCTTTATTTTGCGAGATATTCCATGTAAACGAGACTAAATGGACCATAAAGGAGCGATACATACATCACATGACCTCCACGCATGCATGACAGAGCTGCGTGGCTCTCACAGGAGGTTCAAATGTGGAATTATCTGCAGATATTAAAATATTCCTCCTTTACCTCCGAGACGCTTTGATTTTTATCACGTGTACCGACACGAAGACGCCTCCAACGGCGAGAAGCTAAATACCAAACACAAAAGTCAAAATCACAGAAATGAGCTGAAGCTCAGCAGCTGCAGAGACGCTGAAATATTCAGCGAGTTGCACAGCAGAGTCATTAACGTGGAGAGATTGTGAGAATAAACAATTTGAATGTGATTGTGAGGAGCCCCAGGCTGTGTGTGTGTGTGTGTGTGTGTGTGTGTGTGTGTGCACGCTGATTTGGTTCTGTATGGTTGACCTATCGAGAGGATGCACCAGTTTCTGTGTGTGTGTTCATGCATGCATTTGTGTGTGTGTGTGTGTCAGTGTTGATACATACCAACACAGACCCCCCCCCTCCTCCCTGTTGCCCCCCCGTCCCATCACAGAAACACAAGCCGCCTATTTGCATGCTCACTGAGTGTAAAATTGCAAACTCCCACTGAATCAAGTCTTAACCAAACACGTCTAATGATTCCACATTAGAATCTGATTGTTGCTCGTTGTTGTTCATCTGTGGACTTTAGTTCGGGGATCTGGGGATTGTTTGTTTTTGTTTTCTATTACGGGGACTGAATTAAAACCTGAGACGTGGAGAGAGAGAGAGCCGGAGGAGGTGACAGATGGAGGCGTTGGTGGATGCGTGTGTCTTTTGTTCATGAGGTTTGTTTCATGCAGAGACGTTTGGGATTTTACCTGTAGGAGGAAAGAAAAGGACTTGAATCCCCCTCGCCTCACCCCTCCTCTGTTTGGAAGTCTTCCCCTCTGTCACTCCTATTGTCCTCGCCGTGTTGGAGACTTTGACTTTGTTCTAACAGAAAGCTTCATTTCAATCCAACAGCTGGAACAAAGAAACTGGTTCACACCAGCAGGGGCTCGAATGGAGCCGTGTAGTTCACCGGAGCGCCTCTAGGGGGCACTGTAGGACATTTTTCTGCAGAGCACAAAGGATGCAGAGTACAGTATGGAGCCTATATGATGCAGAGAGAGAGAGAACAAAAGAAGAGCAGAGGCTTTCAAACTAGTTCCCTTTTCTCTGCATTCACAGCGTGTCACATTTAGTTCCTCTCGAGAGTTGAGTCAAACTTCAAAGTTTAATGTGTCGCTCTGCAAGGATCGTCAGACAAAAGGCCAACCTTCTCGTCCCCGAGCTGCACGTATGCGAGAAGCACAATAACCACGAAAAAAAAAGAGAAATAAGCTGCTGTCCTTTTTTCTTCTTTCATCCTTTTCATGCTCAGGCTTTCAGGAGATTCACTTTGTCGTCGGTAATAAGACGCACGAGCATCGGCGTCTGAAAAGAATTTCCTCGTCAAAGTATTTACACGCCGTTCTAGTGAAAAGACAGAAACTCTGTGGGGGTGCACGGGAGGAGGAGAACGAGGACGGTTTGGACTCGTACGCAGAGTTTACCTTGAAAATGAAAAACATAAAAGATGCACAGTCCTCGAGTGGAGGACATTAAAGTAATGAATGAAAAAGGTGAATTAATGTTTACTCTGTGATGGAAAACACACACTTAACACATCCCCGTGTGTGTGTGTGTGTGTGTGTGTGTGTGAGCTGCAGTGTTACGAAACACACCGCGCTGCTGTGAGTGAAAAGCAGCCAATTATGAAATGTCACATTACTGTACCGTGTTTTAAATGCCAGCCGTTCACTGGGAAACAAATGAACTAATAAAAAGCTGCTGCTGAATATGAATTACATAAACTCTGTTATTCTCGTTAGCAGCTGTGCGTCAATGTATTCTTCTTATTTTAGAGTTTGACATAATTCATAAAAAGTTGTTGGGCGTTTACTAATCTTACATCCAGTGAAACTCTTCTGACGACGCCGGAGCGGAGTGCTTCCTGTTCCATGCAGCCAACTCTGTCCTCACTGATACAACTTTAGGATGAATTCTAAATCCGTCAGCAGCAGCATCAGAACCGGGCTCAGCAGCAGAACTTTTCATGATGTTCAGACTGCTGTGTAGCAAACTGTTGTTAGCTCGGTCCGACACATACCGTATTTTCCGGAATATAAGCCGCTACTTTTTTCCCACGCTGTGAAACGTGCGGGTTATACAAAGATCTGGCTTTTCTATTGATTCTCTCTCTAACGGGAAGTGCCAAAACGAGACAGACAGGGGAAGTCAGTGCAAAGAAGAGTTGCATATGCAACACGCACAACGAATTATTAACAGCCAATTATTTTCACCCCCTCATCATGGAAAGCACACGAAAATGTTCGTATACAGTGGTCCCTCGTTTCGCGGGGGATACGTTCTAAAACTAACCCGCAATAGACGAAATCCGTTAAGTAATCAGCTTTATTTTTACAATTATTATCCATGTTTTAAGGCCGTAAACCCCCTAACCACACACTTTTATACACTTTCCTCAGACAGGCATCAACATTTTCTCACATTTCTCTTATTTAAACTCTCAAAGTTCAAACTTTTGCAGATTTAACAAAAATAAGTACAATACTGTATTAATAAATGGAACCGTATTTCACAGTGTGCCTCTCCACTGTAACGGCTTTTTCCTCCTTGGTGCAGGTGTTTTTTTCCGAGTGCAGAACATACAACGCATTTTGTACAGTACTCCCTGAGCCAATCAGGACGCAGAACACAATGCGTGTTCATACTGCACAGTACGCTGTAAAAAAAAAAAAGCATGCAAAATTACACTAAAAAAACCCGCGAAACAGCGAGGCCGCGAAAGGTGAACCGCGTCATAGCGAGGGACGACTGTAATGCAGCTTTTAAGTTGAAGGCCGTCGATCTGGCTCTCCAGGAAGGAAACAGAGCTGCTGCACGTAAGCTCCGTGTTAATGAATCCATGTGAGACCTTTTACTGCCGTGTTACAGGCACCGTTCAGAAACAATCAGTTCAGGTATATGAATAAACATTTACGGTACAAAATCTTTCTGTGTATCCGGTAAATATCATAACTTTTATTTTATTTTTTAAAACGTAGTGGGTGTATATTCCGGTGCGCTGAGCTGCTGAGTCCCCTGGAGGAGGAGCAGGTTCATTATGCAAATGACACCGTGACGCTGCTGACGGTGCAATCACAGCAGAACCTTTAGTTTTCAATGTTCCCTCTGTGACTAATGATTGATCATGTTAGCCTGTCCGACCACACACACTCCCTCCTCACGTCTCCGGCATATCAGAGTATTGCATCACGTTATCTGCATTCTATTATTGATAAATCTCACTGTAACAGGGGAGTCGTCACTCACATTATGATCGTACCTGTGCTCCCACACGCTCTGTGTGTCGGGTTGCATTATTAAGCTAACAAATCAATTTCTGTCCTGTTGTCACATGTAGATAACTGCACATGATGAAAATATGCAAACTCTTTGAAATGCACATATAAATGTGGATGTGCTGTAAGGTATGCATGTATGTATGTATGTATGTATGTATACACGTGTGCATATTTATGCTTCTCATTTTGAATAATACATCTGATTTGAAGCAGCAGGAGTTGACGGTGATTTCGGTGTAGCTGGTAAATATCTGTGTGATCCCACCAACACATATCAAAGAGATCTGTCAGAACCACAGGGTGTGTGTGTGTGTGTGTGTGTGTGTGTGTGTGTGCGCATCACTGCTCCATCTCCAGAGAAGTCTCTCTGACTGTAGTACTACTTTACTCAAGTACAACCTTTTGGTTCGGGTACTTACGTTTTTTCCTTTTTAGAGACTTGGATCCTTTTCCAACATTTCACAGATACATATCTGACCCGTCACTCGGTGCAGTTGCCTGGGCCATCAGAAACTTTACATAAACCACTTTCGGTCCTCTGTCACTTCATCAAACTCATGCTGATGTAGTTTCAGGCGTTACAAGCAGCCAGAGGCAGAGCGGGTCGTCCACTAATCAGATGATTGGCGGTTCGATCCCCGGCTCCTCCGGTCTGCATGTCGAAGTGTCCTTGGGCAAGATACTGAACTCCAAAGTGCTCCCGAAGGCTGTGCCATCGGTGTGTGAATGCGTATGAATGGTTATCTCCTTAAACTGATGAGCAGTTGGCACCTTGCATGGTAGCCAATGCCATCAGTGTATGAATGTGTGTGAATGGGGTGAATGAGATATGTAGTGTTAAAGCGCTTTGAGTGGTCGGAAGACTAGAAAGGCGCTATATAAGTACAGTCAATTTACCATTTACCATATTTGTCCATCTTTGAATCTGTTTATTTATTAATCAATCTGTTCCATACAAGCAACTGCACACTTCTGATGACGAGGCAATATTTGTATTAAAGACTACACACTATACAAGTCCAGTACCACCTACAGTGAATGATTGGTATGGAACAGTTTTGGAAATATTTAAAATTATTATTCTTTGCGGATTCAGAAGGAGAAATTCTACCATATTTGGAATAAATGGATTTAATTCATAACCCCAAAGAGAGCAGACTTTGAAGTACTACTTCCCTTTGTTGATGTGAAGAATAGAAATATAAGCTCCCTTGGTTCTATTGTATATTCTTAATTTATAATTTACTGCAGATGGACATATGTGAGAAAGGCATAGCTATGGCTGGGTTAAAAGCAGAAGTACTCTGGGATAAATGTATACAGTGGTCCCTCGTTTATCACGGGGATTCGTTCTAAAAATAACCTGCAATAAACGAAATCCGCGAAGTAAGTTTTACAATTATTATAAATGTTTTAAGGCTGTAAAACCCCTAACCACACACTTTTATACAGCTTTTTACACGCATTTTGTACAGTACTCCCTTAAACAGGACGCAGAACACAATGCGTGTTCATACTGTACAGTACGCTGTAAAAAAAAGCAAACACAAAAAAAATCCGCGAAACAGCGAGTCCGCGAAAAGTGAACCGCGTTATAGCGAGGGACGACTGTATATCGGTTGGTATGTGTGCATATATTTGTGTATATATAAATAAAATATATTATTGACAGCTGACATACTGTAAGTCATCTAGCACAAAGAGAAGTATTTATTTCTTTGTCATTGTTGCTGTTGTTCAGCTCTTGTACATGTCGGATGTAACACTCTTTGTCGTATTCGTCCCGCGCCTCCTCCACTGTGATTGGACGGCTGGTTAAAAAGTGTGAAAGTGTCTGGAGTGTGCGAACACGCAGCACTCCCAATGCAAACATTCAGGCCTCAGGAAAACATTCTTTGGCAGACATAAAATATTAACTTGCTTCTGCAGAGCCAGAAAAGGTTTAAAAATAATAAGTATCTTTTTGAATAATTGTAGTGAGGTATCTTCAGTTTTGAGATGACTGTTGGCTGCTGTAAACCCCTTGTGATGTTCAAGCTTGTGCCAAGTACCCACCAGAACCTAAAACCCTTCTGCCTACAGTTAAACTATTAATAAAAGAACGCACTCCTTGGGCAAGTTTTAATTGGCTGTGAAGCAACTCCACAAATTTACATGCAAATGACTGCTTTGTTGGGGGTAAAAAGATTCAGTGGGTTCAGAAGTGTCACCTGTTCTGATGCAACAGGGATTTCCCCCCGCTGCAATTCAAGTTGAGCGTTACGTTTATTCCTCTGCTTCCCGCTCCACCGCCTGGAGCGAGTGTTGGGAACACTGTGTTTTCAGTGACAGCAGCTAACAAGAGGGGGGCTGTTGGTACCCACCGCCGCTCCATGCATTCGCCGCCTGTACATAGGGGAGCACCTGGGGTCATGGATGAATATTTAAAACCACTTCCACATCAAATTAGATGTGACCTTGGAGTACATGGGCTTGTGCCCGATGAAGCCTAAAGAGAGCCTAATTTGCTTTCAAAGCCTCCCTCTGTCATACAAATGCCTGGAAGGGATCCCCAATGCATGAGGAAGAATTATAGAAACACCTCTGCCACCCCTGAAACCCGCTCGCTCTTCCTCTGCTTCCCCTCATCTCTAAAAATCTAGTCTGCAGAGAAACAAAACAATCTGTGAAGCACAGGAGAGGATGAAGGGGGAGGATGAAGAGATGAAGATGAAGGTTTGGAATAATGATGGAGGCAAGCGGTGGAAAGTACTTAATGCATGCACCATGTATACATTTAAACATGTTTTGATTGGTTCCTTCTCTCCAGAGACTACACTGTAAAAGACGAGGGTCAAACCAGCATGACAATGCTCATCCAAGGCTGAGATAGATGGAAGGAAACAACATCTGTAGACTGGGTAACCGTATGGTGAACACCACCATCCCTTCCATGGGTTGAGTTGTCCGTCCATCCATTTTCTTCCTCTTATCCGGGTTCGGGTCGCGGTGGCAGCAGGTTTAGCGTGGCCCTCCAGATGTTCTTCTCCTCCAGCAACACATTCCAGCTCCTCCTGAGGGATCCCGAGGCGTTCCCAGAGTAGATGGGCTATGTAGTCCCTACAGCGGGTTCTGGGTCTGCTCCGGGGCCTGCTCCCAGTTGGATGTGCCCAGAACACCCCCAAAGAAAGGTGCCCGGGGGGGATCCTAATCAGATGCCCAAACCACCTCACACGAAGAAGCAGTGGCTCTACTCCGAGCTCCCTGCCCTATCTAAGGCTGAGCTCATTTCGGCCACTTGTATCCGCGATCTCGTTCTTTTGGACCCAAAACTCATGACCATAGGTGAGGGTTGGAACGTAGATGGACCGGCGCCTCCTGGCTCAGTTTCATCTTCCCCACAACGCTCCAGTACAACATCCGGATGCTGCACCAACCCACTGGTCCATCCTACGCTCTGTGTTCCCATCGCTCACGAACAAGACCCAGAGATACTTGAACTCCTTCGCCTCCTTTGCTGTTCCCTTCGAACCGATCACATCTACCTGCACCAAAACAGGAAGGAAGTGGTAAAAGTCGTGAAGCCCATCTCTTGTTTGATTTGATTGGTTGAATGGTTTTTGCTGCCGACGTGTTTCTAGCGACGCATCCCTTGTGATTGAAGACTTTAGGGCCTAACAGGGCATCGAACCATGGTTACCATCTCTCTCCTGCATGGCTGCTGGACGGGCAGTTAAGTCAGTCAAGGAGGTGACCTGGACATCAAAATTTGAGAAGCATTCGGTATTGAAAAGAAGAAAAGACTACTGTGACTACTGTACATCTACATGACGAGTTGTTCTTAAGACTTCAGATAGTTTCTGTTAAGATGCAACAACCTGATGAAAGCATGATAATGTTACACCAACCAGTGCCAACCCATCCACCGTGCATAACATATTGAGCATAGTTTATCTGGAGTATTTTCCAGGTGCATCTTCCCTCGTTTGGTCTTCACTTGGATTTCATCTGCTGGCTGTTTACCTCTTTCTTGTCTGCTGCACTTCAGGATGGCTGTAAAACCTTTTAAACGCATCACAAAACTTCATTTGTCCACTGACACTCGGCACTCACAGGATCTACTGTACCATGCAGATGGAACAATGAGTCATGGTGACTCACAGCTGTTACATATCTACATATTTTCTTTTCTTTGCATGTGTATGGGTCACACCGGCTGCTCAGGTATTTGTCCTGTAGTGTTATTGTCACAGTGAAAGCCCACTGGGCAGCCTAAAGGACCCTGCAGAAGGGACAGGGGGCCAGGGGGGAGCTGGGGGCAGCCTTGATGTATTTCCTGTGCTGGAAAGGTTAAGAGGCTACTGGTTAATTTGTGGCAGTTCACGTGAACCGGAGTGTGATGGCTCTGCAGGACGAGCGGAGGCTGTTGGACGCATGGGACCACTGGGGCCAGCTAATGTGTGTGTGAAGGCAGCAGTGTGTGTGTGTGTGTGATTAAGAGTGTGAGTGTAAGGATGAAGGCAGAGCAGTGGCTATTGAGACTCTATTTCCCTCCATTTGTCTCCTTAACGGCCTCGCCTCAGGCCACAGCTGCAGAATGGATTGTACACTGTGACAGAGCCCATTCCCTGCTGTATGTATCTCACTGTGTGTGTGTGTGTGTGTGTGTGTGTGTGTTCATTTGGGTCAGCTGGCCCCATAAATATATATATATATTTATATACATACTTCATATATATAGGTGTGTGTGTGTATGTGTGTTTTAACACAGCGATGCCCCGTGGCGAGATTTTATTTCAACACTACATCTTATTCGCTTCTGAAACATGAAGGCGTGTGTGTGTGTGTGTGTGTGTGTGTGTGTGTGTGTGTGCATGCACTTCTGTTTGCTTTTATTATCAATGTCTTTCTTTGTTCTTTGTTCAACTGAGCATCTCTAACACTGATTGTCCACTTAATGAAGTTAAACATTGATCTCTACGATCTGCATCCTAATTAAGATTTTACAATAAGTGTGTGTGTGTGTGTGTGTGTGTGTGTGTGTGTGTTATTATTGTCTTATTTCTCCTTTTGCAGAAGAAAAATTGTGTTGTTGCTGCACTGACCCGGACCAGCAGTTAGGTTGCAGTGTGTTCTGCACACACCTGCATTAATCCAGATAAGAAATCCAGGTCTCGTGTTAATAATGAAGAAGCAAAACATCTTTATTAATCTAAACCGAGCAGTCGCCTCGAACTTTACACTCCTACGTTAGACCATAGCCTCGTCGGCCGAGACAGACTTGCAGGTTGTTTTTTAGGATTTGATGTTTGCAATGAAACCAGATTTTAATGTTTGCCACTGTAAACTCTTTAATTCTAGTTAACTGTTCTGAAACGCATCATGGTGCTTCGAGTGCAGCACTGTCGGCTTGAATTCAGGAGTAATTACTCAAATTGTTTTATTGGCTTTTGTAAACACTTTTATATAATAAAGAAAACGGTCAACAAGACCCCGAACAGCATCCAAACATATGTGACAGCGTCCGATTGTGCACCAGATACCGTCGTCCCAGCAGGAGCATCATCTTATCTGCTTGTCACAGATGTAAGAAAATGTATCAACAATCAAAGACCAAAACTTTGTATCAACTTTGAACAAGAACAAATGATTGAGGTTAGCCAGAGCCTGACAGCATCTGGATATATCCTGGTAAGCCTACTCCTGGAGTACTAGTACTAGAGTAGTACCAGTAGTGGTGGGAGGGAGAAACAACAGGAATCACACTTCAGGAAACCTTTTACTTTTTAAATGACAATGAACGGCTGTGGTCCACGTCAGTAACTCGGATGAATACCACAGGCGACGGGGAAACAAAGGACTGTGATAAAACAATACTCTGCTCATGTGTTCCTCCGAAATGTGGCTTCACCTTGTGGCTCTCGGCATCCATCAGCAGATATTGCACCGAGCAGCAGATATGCAGAAGACGACCCAATAATAGCCGGGCCATGCTCAGCAATTCCATCGAATCATATTCTCAGAGCGCCGCGATCATTATTGGCTTCTGACTGACAGCCGGGCTCGCTGTATGCTGCTGTCCTCTGGGTCTTTGTGTGTGTGTGTGTGTGTGTGTGTGTGTGTGTGTGTTCTCGTGTGCAGGTGAATCATCTCGGAGTGAAATGAAAACTACTGTAAATCAACAGCAGCTCGTTAGCGTTGATTCTCTGACAGGAAAACGTACAAATCATTCAGATTCTTGCCCGAGGTACAAAAAGACAAACGCTGCCATATTGTCATATTTCAACATGCGTGTCACAGAAAGGGGTGAGGCAGGTGGGGGTGAGTGGGTGAGGCAGGTGTTCAGCAACAAGATGTAATAGAAAAGAGAGGCGGGGAGAAAATGAAGGAAGAGCTATGGAAGAGAAATGAAAGTCTCCTCTGAGGGAAAGAAAGGAAATTGGTGTGTTGAGGTGAAAATGATTGAGCCTTGACCTTGGCTTGAGGGGCGGGAGGGACCATGACCTTGTTTTAATTTAAGAAGTGATGAGTGTGTGTGTGTGTGTGTGTGTGTGTGTGTGTGTGTGACAGCCATACTGAAGTGCCCTCAGCTGCAGTACTCCATGTGGCCACTAGATGTTGCAACAAAAAATCTCTGACACAGTCTGGATATCTGTTTAAGGACCCTGGATATCTGTTTAAGGTCCCTGGATATCTCTTTAAGGTCCCTGGATATCTGTTTAAGGTCCTTGGATATCTGTTTAAGGTCTTTGGATATCTGTTTAAGGTCCTTTGGATATTTATTTAAGGTCCTTTGGATATCTGTTTAAGGTCCTTGGATATCTGTTTAAGGTCCCTGGATATCTGTTTAAGGTCCTTGGATATCTGTTTAAGGTCCTTTGGATATCTGTTTAAGGTCCCTGGATATCTATTTAAGGTCCTTGGATATCTGTTTAAGGTCCTTGGATATCTGTTTAAGGTCCCTGGATATCTGTTTAAAGTCATTGGATATCTGTTTAAGGTCCCTGTATATCTGTTTAAGGTCCTTTGGATATCTGTTTAAGGTCCTTTGGATATCTGTTTAAGGTCCCTGGATATCTGTTTAAGGTCCTTGGATATCTGTTTAAGTTCAGTGGATGTCTCTCTTTGGCCCCTATTTTGATGTTCCTGACATATTCAGATGTTAATGATTAAACTGCATCAAGCATAAAGCCAGAGGCTTTAAATCAGTCCTTGTTGTAGGCTGATTCGATCACAGAGCCTGTGTAGTAAAGAGAGAGAGCGGACAAAGACGGTTAAAGAGTCTGCGACGGAAACTCAGAACAGAAGTGTCGGTAGTGATGATGTGCAGGTTTCCTGGGTGCTGTACCGAAAGTGTTTGATGGAAACTCAACTTCACTCTCAGCAATCAGCATCCCAATTTAACTAAAAGCAAATTTAAATGTTACCTCTTCATTTAAATGCAGAACCCACGCACCCTACCTCCCTGTGACCTGTAACAGTGTTCCCACTGTCTAAGTCTGCAGCGTTTGAGTTCTCTGTTTCAACTTTCTACATCATTAAGTTACTGCTACCCAACTACTGACTACAACAAATGAAAGATATGTTTGTTCTAAACATTCTGGAGACCTGATTCAAAACTCTCAGCTGTCAGAGTTTAGTCCAATAAAATCGTGGATTAGGACACCTCGAACATGCTTCCTGTTGATCAGCATTCTTCAGCAGTCCTCAGCCAACATTAGACTGTAAGTAACTCCTGTATATCAACGATAATATGATAAAATGATGGACAGCTGATGTGGGAGATACTGTTCCTGTGGGGGAGCTTAAGCTGAATTCAGTCCTGCTGATCCACCATAATTACAAACTATCATAAAACTACAGAGAAATCGATGGAGCGCCCGACCGTCCAATCAATAACAATATCCAACACACTGACACATCCAGCACAACGCTTCTCTAATCCACTCATTTATAATACACATCTGGAGGGGGAGACAAAAAGAACAACATTAAAACATAAATTAGAGCAGTGTGTCCATAATTACTACACCGTGTTTTTAGATTAGAGTTTACTGTGTTTGCAGTCGACATTTATTTCACCGGCTGCTAATGGAGTCTGTGATGGTTACCAGCAGTTTAAAGGGTTAGTCTGCAGACGTGCAGCAATGAAATGTATTTTAGCAGCTTAAAAATCTAATGAAACCTATGCAGTAGTGCCACAAACTGCAGTTCCTCTAACGTCCACTTGAGGCTGGCTCCAGAAGTGAGTCAGTCTCCATAAGTCCCCATGTCCAAATGTCCAACTTCACAGCAGAAATAAACATGTTTACAGCCTGGTACAAAAAACAGTTTTGGTCTCTGTAGCTAATTTCCCCGTTCATGACAACTGTACTGAGGATGAATTTATATACAACTCACCTGTTCACATTATATTAAGGCTTAAAGTTATGCAGGGTTAAGAGCGTGGACGCTCTGATTGACAGGTGGGGGTCGTTACCGGTGGCCTGTTTGAGCAACCGGGCGTCATTCGGCCCGCCTCAGCTCCGCTGACGCTCCCACGTCTTTGCCGATATTTAAATTCGACAACGGTTATTCAGAAACCTGTGGGTGATGTCATGGAGACTACGTCCATGTTTTATAGTGTTAATGAGATGAATGTACACAATCTTTAGAATATTTTAACTGCTTTACTGATGGGATTTCTAATTATTTACACTGATCTACGCTCTTCCTCGCTGCTCCTCCAAACTGGGAGCTTCTGACTCCACTACAAATAAGCAGAACTCTTATAAATATGCATTGATATACGCCGAGGTTGACCTGTGATTGAGGACAGTTTGCAGTACAACATACAGCTGATAAGAAGCGAGGAATGAATCAAACGCACCCTCTTTGTCTGAGCTTAACATAAGTAGGTCTGTCCTCGTGTGTGTGTGTGTGTTCGTGTAGATGCAGGTGTGTGTGGACGCCCTGCTATGCGGCTGCTGGACGTCTCTGTGGTGTCTGACAGATGGAGTCAGGGTGGAGGAAGGTTCGGATGGTGGATGGTGGCGGAGGCAGAGGGGGGTTCTGTGTTTGACTCGACAGCTAATCTCTCACTCCTCGACCCAGAAGGCTCCGGGGACCACGCCACGTCACATTACTCAAAGAACACACACCCCTCCTCCTCCTCCTCTCTTTCTCCATCCCTTCTTTCCGCTGTCTGTCCATACTGTACGTCTTCTTCATGAATGCATCTTTGGATGTCTCAGAGCGATCACTACACAAGCTTATATCTGTCAGGAAAATCAAACTAAGGATGGAAACACTGATAAAAAGTAAAACTGTGATTAAATTTCTCACATTTAACACGCTGAATCAAAACATACCTGATGCATGTGTTATCTTACCCTCATGTTCATTTTATTACCTTTTGATTCATATATATATATTTATATGTAAAATGCAACATTGGAAAATCTGTTTGAAAAGAGGCTTAAGACAAAGGAAAAAAGCTACTGGAAACAAAAGCAGAAAAGCTTCATTGAAGCATGTGAGATAGGAAATGATCTGTTTGGTGATAACGCCTGTCTGTGAACCAACGTACATTAAAAGAAGAAGACGATGAAAGAGAGTTTGTGTTTTAATCGGACAGAGAATATTTATGAACTGCTCTGAACGGTAAAACCTCAAATATTTAAATTAAACCCTGTAAATTTATTTCCACCAATTAATTCTTTAATTTAATGTGTTTTATAATCTAGAAGATGTTTTTCTTCATATTGCCAAGAATATATTAATCATTACACAAACACTCTGTCTTGTAGGTGTTGAAGAAATAGTTTTATTTTTATTATTTTATGGATTCTGACCTGACCCTTCACTTACTCGCCCTCCTCTTCCTCACTCCCACTATTCCTCCACTTCTACTTCTCTGGCAGTAAATTATGCTCCAATTACTCTCTGTGTCTCTCTCTCACTTGAAGATAAACAATTAAAGTCGGTGTGATCCGACAGACACATGGTGCCGCTCCTCTAATTTGATTACCGCTAAGATAGATGAGCAGAGGCCACCTGAGGGAATTCCTGAAAGCGGGAACATCTTGTGACGGACTGTCAGTGTGTCCATCCACCCCGTCTCCAGCTTTAGTAAAGTAAAGCTGCATGTTCACCTCTGGTGGAGTCACAAACATTATGCAGCTCTGTGTGCCGCAGTGCAGCCAGAATATAGACGTCATGGTATGAACATTATTCTGAAACTGTGAAAAGTTTTCCAACGTAAACAGTGGAGGTGTTATACAGAGCCAGAGGACAGATCATACACCCACACATGCAGCGAAGCAGCCTCAGCCCTGCACCACACACTGCGCACACACACACACACACACACACCAAAAAGAACGTCAATATTCAATCGACCTCCCATCACATAGGAACATAGAAACCCGATGACTCTGCCCACACACACACACACACACACACACACACACACACACACACACACACACTGCTGTATTAGAAACATGAAGCCCTCAGGTGATAGAATTGAGTGGACACTAAGTCCGACACCATTAATATAACAGTTATCAATATCAGCTCCTGGGGCAAATACAAGGTGTGTGTGTGTGTGTGTGTGTGTGTGTGTGACAGAGAGTATGATGAGGTCAGATCACACCAATCAAGCCTCTAACGACCCAGTAGGGTAATTAAGAGTCCAACTGCCCTGCAGGAACACACACACACACACACACACACAGTGTTAATTACCACATTACACCGAGATGTGACTGCTGAGGTCGGCCTGAAACAGAAATCTGATGACCACCGTGGTAACTATGTTCAGCTGTACTCGAGTATTTGTTCTGATTACATTACTTCTGATCTAAAAAAGTAAGTTCGATGTCAGCCAATGACTGTGCTGCACGTACCTACAGGAGCCCCAGAGGGTCAAAGCAGCAGGGTTACCACCAACATTCAGTATTCATGTAAATGTCACTGTTGAATAAAACAGATCTGCAGCAGCAGTGAACATGCGTTATGACTCTGGTTACTGTATACGAATGTAATGTGTCATTTACATATGTAAAATTACCAATTGACTTTTGAAACCCATTTCATTATGACGGATATTTGCTGCTGCTGCATTTTTCTGCGTCCTGACACGTCAGCTTACATCGTGAAGAATTGAACAATTTCAGAGATTTGCGGTCATCGGCGGAAAAGGTCAATTGTAAATTACTCTCATTACTTTGAGACGATTGTTCTCCCCGCGTGTTGTTCGAGTCGACTCGATGAATAGAATCCGTGGATTTGACTCAAACATGACAGAGGTACGACGGCTGTTCTGTAGGTTCGACACAAATCAGAATAAAACCTGCCTCCGCTACGACCGGCTTTTATTATCCGATAACATCGGTCACATAAAAAAACAACCAAATTAACGTGAGGGAATAAATATTCATGCTCATGTTCTGCAACCTTTTTACAAACAATCCATGTGGAGATCCGTTAAACACGGAAACTCGATAAAGAAAAGTTAATGTTGAAGGAGTCAGAGTCAAAGGTAAATCTTTTGCAGACGATGAGCTTGAATATATTTTCTGTATTTTCCGACTCGAGCTGATACCAATGTGGCTAAACGTCGTGGCTTCAGCCCGACATGATGTTTTAGGAAGGCTCGCCTCCTCGTTAACCAATAAAACCTCGTCCAGTCGCCTTTACTCAGCTGTTTTTCACTTGAGTTCTTCGTAATCGTTGTTTTTCCGTGTCCCGGGATCACCCTGCCTGTTCACCACGTCCAGCTGCCTTCAGTTGTTGGTTTAGACCTCGTCACTCGTCTGGATCGGAAGACACCTCCCAGCTTAAAGCCACCGTCACCAGTTCAACCTCTGTGACAATAAACTCTGTTAGCCTGATTGTGGCTACCTGGTCTGTGTTTGGGTTTGTTTGACGTCGTCCTTTTCTTCCACCTGAACAAATAAACCTGGATGAATTTATCCGCTGTCTGCTCAAGACACACTTTAACTTTTCATGAAACTGGAAAAATATAAAGTTTTGTGGCGTGCATGTTTTTGAGAATCAACCACGGCATCGCCGGCCTGGGCATCCTCCACCTGTGCTGTCTGTCAGCACAGACGGTGTCAGGTTTATTTTCTACCTTCAGAGACCAAACCAGTCTCTGAAGTCATCGTGTTATTGGCTGTCAGATTTTTAATTGATGGGATTACGATGCGAAACACTAGCTATGTAGTTCATTTGTTTCTCTTTTGTCCACCGGCGGTTTGCATGGGGTGTTTTATTTTGAAAATCCACCGGATTCTCTATGCTGTTTCTGTGTCTGGCTTCCTGCAGTGCACGTGTGCAGGATCGATGGTGTCATCGTCTGATTTTATTTATCAAAGATAACTGAAGAGGTTTCTGCTTCCTCCTCTGTAACGTGGAGTGAGCTTAGTTTGTGGTGCTTTAAATAGTTTCATCTAAACCGTCTGGATGAGTAGTTTCTTTGGAACTAGCTGTTGTTCTTCAGTTGTAGTTGAGCTTCAACGATTTTTAACATAAATGTCAAATCTGCATCTGGAGTTACATCAATGAAAGACAGACACGCGTGCCAAAAAGATTTCAAGTAATGAAGAAAGAGGAAAACTGTATTTTTGGATGTTTGCGGTTTCCTATAAAAATTCTTGCATCTGCACCATAAATTCCTAAATTCCTCCTCGGCCGATGTCTGACCTTTCCTTTATATTTCACTGAGTTTCTTTTTGAGATTTTCTGCAAACCAACAAACACAGTCGTGGTGAAGTGAGACCTTCTTGGCAGAGGTTGGCATGTGTTCATCCAATACGTCTCCGCTTCACTGGTGTGTCTGTGGAAAACAGATGGTATCGCAGAGGAATTGTCCCGGGTTTCATTTGTTGGGAATAACTGAAATAGTTTCTCTCTGAACAGATTTATTTATTTTAGATCGCAAACAAGAATGAGACCAAGCGTGTTCATTTGCCTCCAAGCTTTAAAACGCCACAGCTAATATGTCTACAAAGTGGTCACATATATTCAGTTATAAATCTCAAACTTTCCATCACACGACTTGTTTGTGAGAGTCGCTCTGCACCATATTTTCCCTCCGCAGAGGCCAGAACAAACTGCTCTTTGAGCTGCTTCGTAATGCACGCTGAATGATCATTATGTGGTCAGATGTGGATCTGGTGAAGGGGGCCACAGGTCATGTATGATCTCCACAGCTGGATTAATTGCTGCTGTGAGTGGTGAGGTTGCCCTGCGCTCAGCCTTATGACTCACGCGCTCATTAAAGCTCCGCCACAGCTGCTCAAACTCCTGAACTCTGCCTGCAGTCACGCTAACATTTGGCCGGGTCCGACTGCAGGGGCGTTCACCGGGGCGTGTGCACGGGGGCTCCGGATAGCGTCTGTGCACTGTGACTCCGGGTCGAGCTAATGCCGGGAGACGTGTCCGGCTCTCCACCCTTATTTTATTTTGCAGCACCATAGATACTGGCACACGGAGGCGAGAAGGGTGAGGAGGGGAAAGTGGAAAAAATACATGCATACTTTATTTGTTCCTCACAAGTCCGAATTTTAAACATCTCCATGGTTACACTGTTAGGTAAGGAGCTGTGAAGTCACAAGTTATTCTGAGCATCCAACGAAATGCAACACAAACTCCCATGGTGCACTTTGGAAAGAAATATCCAATCAGAGAGATTTAAAGTTTGTCTTTGTGGAATCGTTCTGCAGTTTGAATCGGTTCACTTTCAAATTCTGGGTCACTAATAGTGATACATTTAATTTTAAGGATGCTTTTCAAGACACCAGAGTTCACCTTTACAATAGATAAAGAACTCAGACAGATTAAAACCAGTGGAAACAAGTCAGAGACAAGATGCTGATCATTATAGTGAGGAGACCTGGTCTGGTCGTGGCATCCGTCTCCGGCGTAGAGACACCTTTTGGACCTTCTTCACCTTGATCAACCACGATCAGTTCTGACCTTAACCGGTAACCAGTAAGCACTAAAACTAACCACAGGCGTGACCATGCGACATGCCTCTGCATAGACACCAGGTGATTCTGTTTGTCACCACAGCTGAGGGTAAATCTTGGTAAACAGGGTTGTGTGTGACCCGTCTTATCTTGGACTGTTCCCACTGGTCCATCAGGACATGAACAAAGGCCTGAGAGGTCTGCACACTGAATGCATCACATGAACACAAACCTTTGTGCGATGTGTTCATGTGTTGCACGGTGCCCCGATGCTGAACCGAGCCGTCGCCCCCTCAAAACATGTGTGTGTGTTCCCGGAGCAGCTCGGGGTGTTTTGGACTTTGGTTGCACAATAAAAAAAATTCCAAATGAGTGTTTTCTTATAAATGTCACACAGACGTGAACGTTGTGATCACAGGAGAGAGATCCAGAGAACTTAATGGGGTGTTGTGTTTGGCTCCGACTGCCTGTACTGAGTGAAACAATTTATTACCCCCATAAAGTGAATTTTAATGAAAGCAGTTATTGTGTGTGACTTTTGTTATTTTTGTTTAGATCTCACATCAGAGCTGGTTTGGCGAGCGGCCTCGCTGATCGGCCCGAGGCTGCGAACGCTCTGGGAACGTCGATGTTAGCTCGAGAGCTGGCTTCTGTTTTCTCGCTTTCTCACAACCGAGAACCAGACACACACACACACACACACACACACACACACACACCACGTCTCATTTACAGTCACACATTCACAAACTGCAGCTCGACCTCGGCCACAGAGCGTTTTTTTTTCCACATGTTTGAAGTGAGAATTAATAATCTTTTAGATGTATTTATGTAGTCCACGCTCATGCTAATGGCTTCTCGCTGAAATGGAGGCTGACTCCATTAGCTCGCCGCTGCAGCGTGAGTGATGGATGTGACCCCGGTGATGAGTTCCTGAGCACCAGTCCACACAGATTACATTATCCCAGACAGGCGCATATGGTCAATCTTTCTGTATCTCTCAAGGTCTCCCCCATCTACACAAACACAATGGTTGTATTAGATTCATAACAGCAGCCGGGACAAGCAATTAGCCTCCACTAATGTCGGGCCGTTCGATTGGACTCCGCCGCCTGTTTGCAGACATGACAAACCGATCGATATCGCTCGAGGAGACGCCGACATGACATCATCACCCAGGGGCTTATGATGCGCATGCAGCACGTCGACAGAAACAGACAGAGGCTGATGATAGGGACAAAGTTTTACATGAATGTTTTAGGAGAGCTCATTATGTATCAGTCGACATGTACACTGTTGGAAAAATACATCACACAATCAGTCCACGTGGTGTAACCATAGCTGCATTTTTTAGGAGGCACGCTCGTGGGTTAGCTTTAGAGGCCATGCATGGTCTCAGAGGTCACAGAAAGCCTTTAAAGCTGCAGCAGGCGTCACAATGTGAAACCTACAAAGTCCCATCTCACCGTGGCCTCCGGCTTCAGAGGCAGCCGTGACCCATTTAACAGCCAGTAACACCCCATGTGGCAGCCTGCATGGCCACAAACTGCAGTTCCTCTAACGTCCACCTGAGGCTGGCTCCAGAAGTGAGTCAGTCTCCATAAGTCCCCATGTCCAAATGTCCAACTTCACAGCAGAAATAAACATGTTTACAGCCTGGTACAAAAAACAGTTTTGGTCTCTGTAGCTAATTTCCCCGTTCATGACAACTGTACTGAGGGTGAATTTATATACAACTCACCTGTTCAGGTTATATTAAGGCTTAAAGTTATGCAGGGTTAAGAGCGTGGACGCTTTGACTGACAGGTGGGTGTCGAGGCTTCATTCAACCAACCTCAGCTCCACCCATGCTTCTATTTTTAGGTTAGCTGGGAGCTGACGGAGGCAGGACAAGATTTTTGTCCCTACCTGGTAAACCTGCTGCTTGCACCATAACTTCAGGTTCTGACTGGCACTAGGGCACCAAATGTGGATTAATCCACCACAAAAACTAGTCCCAAACAAATGCAGCATTTCCTCATTATCTGAGTAACATTTGATAAAAACTATAATGAGCAGCTGTTATAGGTAACTACAGTTAGACAGTATCACACATTCTTCATCCGCAGATGTTCAAACTTCTGAAATTTCCAAATCCACAATCCTAAAATTCATATAGTACGGTACACAAACATAGATAAAAACGTACCCTCTCTATTTTCAACCCTCCATGTGGCACCGGAGAGAAACCCTGCGTAATAGTTGCCAAACAACTCGTATTATTTTCAACACGTCCTTTCGAGCGGTGGGTCTGGAACAGACGGCGGTTTGTGGGGAAATAAAAAATGGATTGTCAGACAGCTCTGAAGAGAGAAAACTGGCGTCTGAGCCTTCTGGATATTTTATGATGCCACATCGTTTCCAAAGACCCGGCAATGAAAGGTGGGCTTCATGAAATATTCCAGACTCCAGTTGACTCCAACACAGGAGAAAAAAACAGAGACGCAGCAGACGGGAGGAGAAAACAGCCAAATGGAGGTCCCCCCTGGCCACAGTCTGTTCAGTCAGAGCAGACTGCCAGCTGATCACACACCAACATACCTGAAGCAGCCCTGATGTATCGCTCCGTCACATGGACGAGCGTCTGTCCTCGCAGAGCCCCAGTTTGTGCCTCGCATATTTAATCATTTGAGAAACAAAGTGAGACTTTGAGGATTTAACGACGCAGTGGATTTGATCACTTTTCTCGTAATGAACTCGGAATGACGCAGCTCTTTGCTCTGTTATCTGTGACAGGCTGCAAATTACTAAAGACTGAGCTGACACGTTATTATGCGACGCGATTCGTCCAGACAGGGATCAAACATGTTTTTAAAACATGAACGCTGGCTCGGTTTGCTTTGTGTGATGAAGGTGTCAAACAAACAGGTAAATTAGCCACCTCTGCTGTTTGTTTGTCAGCTGTACTGTTCTGATTCGCTCCATCAGCATCATTTCCAGCAGCAGCAGGCTCTAATTAACTCCACCTGCCAGCACCAACCAGCAGTCAAAGAGAGCGGCTGGTCAACAGAGAAACGTTTAACAGCTTGAGACCTGGTCGGACTTCCGGTTCAGGTTCTAGTCCCCAGAAACACTCTAAATACTCTAAATAAATGTGAATGCTGGATGTAATAATAAGCAGCTCTTTGCTGACATGCTCATCATATCAGTTTGTTGAAGGGAAACATTTATCAACCTGGACTCTCACTCCCATGGTTTGTTAATTGGAGACGTGTTGCAACTTATCTTCAGGGCAACTGCTCAACGCCAAAGTACGTCCAGAGAACATTTTGAGAAGGATCCTCCAGAGATGCTTCTACAAAATAAGTCATTTCACCTTCCAACAAAAAAGTTTCTGGCCTCAGTTATGTCTGACTTTGGTGTTTTTTTTAACACTCATGACCTCCTTTGTCAAGGCCAAGTCTAGGACTAGTTGAGACCAGGTCAAGATCACTATCAAGACCGAGTCCAAGACACAAAAATGTGACATCTGTTGCACGTCTGTCCGTCCTGGGAGAGGGATCCCTCCTCTGTGGCTCTTCCTGAGGTTTCTTCCACCTTTTTTCCCCGTTAAAAGTTTTTCCTCACTTGAACCGAGGGTCTAAGGACAGAGGGTGTCACTCCCTGTACAGATTGTAAAGCCTCAGAGGAAAATGGACTTTGTGACTTTGGACTGTACAAATAAAATCTGATTTGAAAAACAGGGACAAAAGGATTCAGGTTAAAAAAATCTAAAAGTTTCCCATCAAGGAAAATCCTGTTTGTTTGTTTTGTTTCCAGCTTGTTGTGCTGGGAACAAATCAGTTAATGCCGAGTTATCTGTGGGTTTTGTTACAGGTCATACAAGATGGTGCATGATATTAATAGCATATTTCACACAGCAGCAAGTGTGAACACCAACTTACTGTCAAAGCAGCTGAGAACTGCAAGAAGACAGCGCCCGGATGATAGTTTAGCGTGAATCTGTCCGTTACCTGCAGGGCACCTGGACTTCCTGCATTCATGCATGCAGATGTTATTTTTAGAGCAGGTGAACTGAGTAAGAGCAGAGGGTGTCATACAGTAAATTTACATGTATTGTCAGACTGCATTTAATAACCGATTCGTGGAAAAACGATGTTGTTCATTGACCTGCTGCATTGTTTCTGCCTGTCAGTATCTTGGTGCGATCACTGCAGAACCTCAACATGCTTCACTTCTTTTGGCCACAAAGGCTGATTTATTCTGTGACTTTGATGTATTTTTTATTAATATATCAGAGGAAAAAACAGTGAGTACATGCAGGGTACAAGCTGAGGCAAATGTTCATAAAGACTCTCATTCATGCAAGTGGACAATCGTCCATCCCTCCATCCATCCCTCCATCCCTGCACGCTTTGTTTTATCTCTTCGCAGCAGCAGCTTGTTAATCTCAGCCTCTCTTTGTTCAGCCGTCTTCTAATTCAGCGAGCTGAGCCGCTCGTTGTGTTTGAGTCCAGCCTCTCTCTCTGACACCCATTAAATTACATCCAATACATCAAATCTCTTTGTCCGTTCACACGAGCAGCAATTATAGTTCCTTTACTCGATCTTCTCCTTCATGTACGTCACACTGATCTTCTCCTTCATGTATAGATTCAACATTAAATATGTATCAAGTTGAACAAAGTTGTCTCTGCCATCATCAGTGTTTCAGAAACAAGCCATTGTAGTGTTTAATTTTTTAATTATACAACCAAATCATTTAAATTTAATTTCCATTCTTTATTTATACAGCGACAAATCCAAACAGAAGTTTATGTCAGGACACGATAAAGCAGAACTACAGAACCAGGACCGCGGTGTAGCCACGACGATCTGTGAGAATCTGCAGGACGAGAAAGCAAAAAGACTCTGGGGAAGAAGCTGAGTTAGGAACACGCATCGATGGGACGTGAAGAGCTCAGTCCATGGGAAGTCCTACGAGGATGGTTCAGGACTGAGCCAGATGTAACTAAAGCTAAACGAGACTTTTAGGCTTGTGGAGACGTAGTCTGCCTCCAGAACCAGAACTATGTTCTACAGGAGAGGAGCTTGAGTGCCAGCCTACTTCTGGAGACTAAAGGAACCACAAGGAACCAGGAGGAACCACGAGGAACTTGGTGGACCCACGAGGAGCTTAGAGTGTTCTAGTGGTGACCTCTTTGAGATGTGATGGTGCCTGACCATGAAGAGCTTTTCTATTCTGGATCTTACATCGAGTCGAGCAGAGGAGCTAATATGGCAGAAGTATGACCTCTGATCCTGGTTTCTAGTAGACTAGTACACATGCTGCAGCATTCTGGGTCAGATCCAGAGTCCTAAGAGACCAACGAGAAGAAGAAATCAGTAAAACAAAGTCAGATGCAAACATTTAAAAACCAACAGACTGTAAACAACAAATGGACTACATCTATTTTATTTATTTTTATTTTTTTACACATTACATACATACAACAATTACACGCATTAATAAAAAACCTCACCAGACACCCTGAAGGTGCAGTGACCTGACCTCGTCTTTATGCAAGCATGTAATCTGCATGAAGACACAAAGGCTAGTAGCTCTTGAGAGAGTAACATATGCATGAGCACACATATACGCAGGACGAGAACATTTTCCTCTGCGAGTTTAAAAGGAGCAAACACTGCGTCTCCACTCGGGGCTTAATTACTCAGACTTGATGGGTTCATTTGGTCGGAAGACACGCAGAACAGTTCACCTCACATAAACCCCCCGCTGATGCTGATGCTGATGCTGATGCTGATGCTGATGCTGATGCTGATGCTGTGGCCTTACGTAAGCAGGAAGGAGAGAACTTTCTGAATACACTTTAACTCCAGCAGAGGAAAGTGTTTTACGTAACCAACAATGAAGGATGTAAGCGGAGTGTTTCCAAATTTAATCCTGAGCTTTCCCAGTTTAGCAGCCATCTGTCATGTAGAGGCAGACACAGTAGCCCTCTCCTCGGTTATTCTTGGCTTCTCCAGCAGTCAAACATCGCATTAAAGTTAATGAAGGAGACGTTTTAATGCTGGCTGTGGAAACACACTCTAAAACTTTAAAACATTCAACAGAAAATCAGGACCACTAGCTGCAGTTTCAATTTAAATATTTATTACAAGTTAAAACTTAAAGTTTCCTGAGGGATTCATTTCCAGTAAACTGCTGCGAACTGTAGATGCTGTTAGCTAGTTAGTTAGTCGGGCAGCTTCTATGGACATAATGGCAGAGGAGAAGAGAGTGAAGAGTAAATGTGGGACTGACTCCTTTTTGTATTGGACATTTCAGGAAAGAAGTTTTCAAAAACACATTCTGCAGATTGACGTAGTGAAAACATTTATATAAGTCATTAAGCAACCTGTACAAGGCTTCTTACTCCTCTGAGCTTTCTGCAGCCTCATTATAGATTTGTAGAGCCTTCACAAAGTTTCATTGCCTTTGTCACAAACATTTCTTCTGTCCAATTGTTCTTTTCTTCCGTCCTTGCTCGGGTTGTTTGCTCACCATGCTTTCTATGAGGCTTTTGTACTAACCCACTGAGGCTTTCTACCATCACAATGTGGCTTTCTGTCCTTACGAGACCTTCTGCTGTTTTCACAAAGCTGCTGGCAGCTGAATCACAGATTTCTACCGTTCTTACAAGACCTTATTGTCCACTGTGGCCTTCTGCTGCCTTCTACAAGGCTAACTTCAGCGTGACTTTCACCTTGCTTTAGTCTGTGGTCTTCTGCTGTCTCAATGTGCTCTCACAATATTTCTTTCTCTGCAGATACTTCTGATTTTATTTTGTGAAAACACAATTCAAAACCCCATTATGGACTTCTAGAGTCCTAGACCTTTGAGTGTCCTGTAATTCCTTCTTCTGTCCTTACAAAGCCTCCGTTCAGTGCTGCCATCCTCATGTGACTTCACTGGTCACATGCTCCGTTCTACTTTTCCAGCGCTGTTACTTATTCATACTTTTAAAATGCCATGCCTTCAAATATTGACAAGGATGCTTGAAGTCTATTACGTACAGCAACCATGCACAGGCGTGCCTAACATGCCTATATGTTATATATCATCCATCTGTCATGACCGCACCAGTCAAATGACCTTAGCAGACTGTCAGTTAAAGAGTCTTAATCTAGTCCTCCTGATTCTGTGCATGTGTCCAACATGCTGTATTCACTGCACCACCAGTTCACCTTTGCTGCACATAAAAGCTGCACAAAGCGTGCCTCCCACAGCTGTTGGCCATCACGGGAAGCAGTAAAGAGACTCTTAAATTGCTCTGACCTTTTTAGAGAACGTTATTTGCTCTGCATCAAACAGCCTCCTTGGTTAACTTACCCCCACACAATGCACCTGGGGCATGAGGTGTGTGTGTGTGTGTGTGTGTGTGTGGTGAGCAGATGCCACCCTGAGTTGAGCCCCTCTATCATCGGGGTTTAATAGGCCATAACAATAAAAGCGGCATATTGAGCCAGCCCAGGGGAAATCAGCTACTACTGTACAGCAACTTCAGACACGCATGCCGAGAAGAAGAAGCAAAGAAAATAGTGGTGACCTAATTTAAAGTCTGTGCTGTTGCCGCCTCTACCTCTTTTTTCTTGTTTTCAATCTCACCGGTACACCGCCAGCGTCTGATCAGAGTGAGTTACGGCTTTCAGTGGAGCTCAATCCTCCTGAACAAAGACGGCGAGCAGGGAATACTTTCTGCATATGAACATTAATTTGAAGTGATGTGTGTGTTTGCTCATGTGTAAAAGCATGTGTGTGTGTGTGTGTGTGCCCATATGTTGCATTATGCAGTGGGACTTGTTAACATCTGTGTCAGTTATGACAGTGCTGGCTCTCCTCCTGTCCGTACCTTTGCGCCTGGCTTCCTCTGCAGACGGTCGTGTTCTTACCCTCTCTGCTCCGCGACGCTTTGTTCTGTTGGTGTTTCATGTTGGTTTGTCACAGCTGGTTCTTCAGTCTTCACGAAACAAAGCCGTCCCCGAGACGGAGCTATCTCAGGGTGTTTATTTGTTCTCAATACTGCTCTGTTGAACAAATGTATTTATTTAGAGTGGCATCGGTATCAAGAAACAATTGAACAATAGAAAATCATTTTTGCAACAACAGAACTGGAAATCACACGAGGACGGTAGAAAGTCTCTTTTAAAGCCACGATGGGTTACAAGTCTCGTGAGTTCATTAGAAAACCTTGCAAGAATTAATAGAACAGTAGAAAACCACTGCAGTAGAGTTCCATGATGGGATAATGGAAAACATGGACACATAATGGGACGGTAAAGAAGCTTGTCAGGACACTTGAGGACAAGATGGGCAAGTGAAAGTCTTGATGGTTTGACTGTAGCAAGCTTTGTGAGGACAGTAGACGACCACAGTGGGACAATGGACATGAGTTGAAAGCTGTGATTGGAGAGTAACGTCCCGGGATCATTGGAAAGTCTTTTTGGGACAGCGGAAATCAATAAGCCGTGTGAGGACGGTGGAAGTCTATGACCCAGCCGTGATTGTAAAGTAACATGTCGAGGTCGGATTTGTTGTAGAAACCTTTGTGAGGGCAGCACAAAGTCAGGCAGGCAATAGACAGACGTTGTGAGGACGGACGTGAAACCCAGATGGGACATTAGAGACATTGTGAGAACAATAGAAAGCCAGAAGAGGACAGTGGAAGTACAAATCGACTGTGAGGACAGCAGGGACTCGAGACGAACAGCTGTTGAGGGATGACCTTGGAACCAGAAGATGCTTATGTTGTGTGTGATGTGGCTGAGGACAATAAAAGAACATTATTAGATGTGTATTAAAGCCTTCTGGGGCTTGTACAGAGCCACAATGGGACAATAGAACAACGTTATAGTGGAATGTCATGATGGGAGAGTAGAAAACATCGTTCAGAGCCACACAATGGGACGGTACAAAGCTTGTAAGGACACGAGAGGACAATGATGGACAAATATAAGATCATGAGTTCACTCGAAAGCCACCTCAGGATAGCAGAAAGTCAGGAAGGAAAGGTGATGACCTTTGTGTATGATGTGATGGAAAGATTATTAAATGAGTATTAAAGCCACAACAGGACCATACTGAAGATGAGCTCCATAGACAGAGATGGGATGGTAGAAAGCTCGAAGGACACTAGTTCAAACCTTGTTGGAGCAGTACAAGCAATCTGCTGATTGAAGCGTGCTTTGTGTAGTTGCTGTGGAAACCTTTTTGAAGATGTTACAAGTGGAAGACTTTTCACTCGGACAGTACAAGTCCACATTTGGACGGTACAAAGCCACGTGAGGACAGCAGAGTCCAGAAGAACAGAACAGGTGTTGAGTGATGACCTTGGGTCCGTGTGTGTGGTGTGACGGCCTTCCCGAACCAGATTTCTGACCCATAAACTCTGACGTCCGCAGTGTGTGTGTGTTATGATACACGTGAGTCATCAGGGCCGGTGTGTGCTGCAGGACACGTCTGTGTGTGTGTGTGTGTGTGGCGCTTCACAACATCTGTCATACTGCTAACACGTCGAGGAACTCATGGGGCAATTTTACACCCAGCATGCACTGTGTGCGCTGACCTGCCATCCGTACACGTTGGGCTCTAGTTGGCCTCGTGTCACGGGGACATTTTGAAGCCTCTATTCGGCTCCTGTCAATCAAATGCAGCGCAGATGATTGGCAGCTGGGGACCGACGGTGACAAATGATGTCGAGTTGATGTTAGATTGACTTGGCTTCTCACTGGCCTCATTTTCCCAACCAGAAATGTGAAATTCAGACATGGAAACATATAAACACAACACAACAACTTCCCCTTCAGCCCCTTCAGCCCTTTCAGCCCCTTCAGCCCCTTCAGCCACTTCAGCTTCATTTTCATGGAGAATACGCAGCTGCTCGACTGTTTGATGCAAATTCAAAATAAAACAGCACGTGCATCGTTTCCGATCATTTTTTTCATGATAATGGGACGTATAGCCTATCATTGCCTGATTTATTGTTGTGTCTTTATGTGTAAAACGCTTTGTTATGCAGTTTTTTGTGCTATACAAATACATTTTTTTAGTATTATCAATACACAGTGTGCACAGACAGAAAATGTGAACAGAGAAATTGACCATCTGGAGTTGCGGGTGGTCTCCTGCTTCCACTGAACCCGGTATAATCCCTCCTGACTCCCTCGCTGTCCTGTAACATCAGCTGCTGCTGCCTGATAAACATTATCAGTATTACTTTCCAATCCTTCATCCTCCAGCTCATCAGTCACTATCTTCTCACCTCGTTTATCCACCACAGTTCAGTTATTGGGGCTTTCTAAAGAAACTTCGGACACTCAGCTCAGGTGACATTTTGCAGGATATGTAGTGATACACAGGATTTAACACTACGCTAAATATGTGTGTGTGAGAGTCCCTGGTTCCTTTCTTCTGGGAAACAACGGACGAAGTCTCTCAAAACTTAAACTTCCCTTCCATCTCTGATGTTAGGAACGATAGAATAACACCAGCCTCATGCGTTAATGATCCAGTAACATTACACGACAGTAAACTGCCTCTGCTCTGGCACTTCTACCAGCTCACAAGATATTCTTTTGCTGCAGGCTGTTGAATGTGAGCCATTATTATGGGTTTAATGTCAGTTTAGTAGACTTCCATACAGTGCTGATGTACAGCAGTAATCTTTTTAAAAAGATATTATAAAGCGGGGCCACACACCTCAAACACTGATGCACACATTCATATTCGTCCGCTCATGTATCCATTAAGTCTGGAGCATTAGGGGTTGCACAGGATCCGGCGCGGACGGTCAGATTACTCCATATTCAAGGCCACGGCTCGCTTTGAACTCGCGGCTGCGAATCCCTTTTTGAATTCGCCATTAAGCGGAGAATAGGGCCGCGGGGAATGAGCTGAAGGCGACGTGTCTGCGGCGCCGGGAGCCGCTGATGGAGAGCTGACCCTCTGCATCTCTTTCAGAATCCTGGCAGAATGGAACGGTCCAGAGGTTGCAAATTGAGACCCGGCTTTGTTCGGCTGTTGATAGGATTCGCCGTGATTCATAGGTCTATTATCAGCCTCCTCAAGATGTGTGTGTGTGTGAGCTGTCTATGCTGTATCACACACAGAGTGTAATGGTCCAAGGGCCGCAAATGGAGACATGTAGTGTATGATTGTTGAGCTGATACAGGATTCACATGCACATTATGGGAGCTCTTGTGAGACACTGAGAGCTTTAATGGAAACGTCTGAGAGTGTGAGAAAAGGAGAAAAGACTCTTCTTTCCTTCATTTGTCACTTTTCTTTGTACTTTGTCGGTAAAGGCGAGAGGTGTGTGTTAGCAAGGTGGGTGTGCGTGTTTTGTTCACCCCTGTGTCCCTCAGCAGCAACCCCCGATTAGATATCATTTCACAGTGTGGGGAGAGATCTGATTGTATTACAGCTAATCCAATCCCAGCTTGGTTTTTACAGCAGACTACTGATACACTGTGTGTGTGTTCAGCCTCTGTGGATTCATTGAGTTGTTGCTGATGTGTGATCACACCGTGAGACTTAATATCAGGCTCTGTAGTTTCATTGGGCTGTTTCTCGCGGCTGTGTGTGTGTGTGTGTGTGTGTGTGTGTGATCACACCTCTTTGACGCCTGTAAAGATTTTCCATTACACGGATTAGATGGCAGCTTCGGCCCCCGAGGACATACAGAAAAAAAAAGAGTGTTTCTTTTTAATTTATAACTGAAATATCCGTCAAACCTCAAAGCAAATGATGCCGTCACTGCCTCCATCTTCTACATGTAATAAGATAAATGTTGGACTTTGACGAAGAGACGTCTCGTTTGCGCTGTGATTTAAAGAGTGTGACAGCGCCGTGAGCGCTCTGCACTGCGACCCCAATCAAGCATTATTGGACAAAGTGGGAAAAACTGTGTGACAGTGTGGATTTCAGCAGCAGAGCGAAGGTCAAAGGCCTGTTAGAAAAACCAAGAATCCCTACGTCGGTGATAATTAATACTGACCTTACACTCTGAGGGGAAGCGGTGGATCAGTTCTGCACCATTAAAAAATCCACCACATGCTGCAGAAACACAAAGACAGTTTACATCATATTTCCTAATTATAGAAAGTTGGAAATGAGAGGTGAGCCTCATCCGCAGTACATTCCTCTTCTTCTTCCTCCGCATCTTGTAGACTAGTTTTGAATGATAAAGACTTGATGGTGCTAGAGCAGTTGCAACTTGCCAGTTTACCTCCTCTACCAAACCCCTATCTACTCCCATCACTCCACCATGAGTCCATGTTTGTGCATTGTTGTTGTATTTCAAGCCTGAAGGAAAGAATTTCACATGATGAAGTAAATCTTCTTTTCAAAGAAAGGTCGGGAGAAATTAAAACAGCTGACTGTGATTTTGGTGCAGTAGCCACAGTTTGAAGCTGCACATCACATGATGGCCCTGAAAGACTTTAGGAAATTCAAAAGAAAGTATCTGAACAAATGAATTCAGTACCACATCAGATCTACAGCCAACTGTCAATAAAGACATTTGTATCAATTCACAAGTGAAATCTTTGATTCAGACAAGAGTTGCATGGCTCGTTTAATTTGCAATCCATCACCTGGTGCAAAATTGGATAGACCAACAACCAACCAGAGCAACAAACCATGCAACGTAGTGCTATTACAGCTTAGATATAGCTGCGTGTCGTCTGCATATAATGTGACCTAGAGGAAGGAATGTAGATGGAGAAAAGAACTGGACCGAGCACTGAGCTGAGAATTTTTTTATTCATATTTGATTTTAAATGAAACACGAGCTCACAGGTTTGTCTGATTCTCACGTGAACAACGTCTAAAAAAGTGTCCAACACAATTATCTCACAGTCCAACACAACGTCTTAAAATGTTTAATATTTGCTTAATTAATGACAAACAATAGTTTTTTTAGAATTGTAGTCAATTAATTCTCTGACTTACGAATCAAACAAACACTTCCCCGCAAACACACACTGTGTGTGTCTTTACACACTGTGTGTGTGACTTTACACACTGTGTGTGTGACTTTACACACTGTGTGTCTATGTTGTGTACTTTGTGCAGCCAAGAGTGTGCCTGTATGTGAGAGAGAGGAAGGAGCCGTGTCCTGCATCACATTGACAGCTGATTACATCCCCAGTCCCTCATCCCTGCTGTCCTCATGCAATAACCATCACACACACACACACACACACACACACACCTCAGATGATGAGGCCAAGAGTGCTGCATGAGGCAATGACCGGTGTGTCGTATTTCATCATAGTCCTCTCACCCTCTCGAGCAGCCAGATCACACACACACAAACACACACACACACACACACACACACACACACACACACACACACACACACACACACACACACACACACACACACACACACACATCCAAGCACATTAAACCAAATGGAGAATAAAGCAGAGCATGCTGGGATAGCACTCTGATGACACAGTGACAGGACAGGCTACTGAGACAAATGGACAACATTACTAGCAGCACCAGAAGAGTGTGTGTGTGTGTGTGTGTGTGTGGGAGGTGATATTGGAGTGTTGGAGGAAAAAGACGAATGTGTGAAACCTTTATTTGACTTCATCCTTCTTTTATCTCATCTTCATCTGCGCCACGCAACTCGTCTTTCCCTGAGAAATCTCTGGCTCTCAGGTGATTTCAAGGTCTCCTCATGGACGAAGCCTATGATGTGCTCGCTTCATCTGCTGAAGGTTTGTCGGCGTTTCACAGAAAATCAGCCAAAAGAAAATCAGCCTTCACGTAAGATGGCAGCTTATACAACAAGTAGGTCCGACCGAGCAACCTGATTGGTCAACTAGACATTTAGAATGTGCTGACATCACACCTGACTCATCACCTGTAATATGTAAACATATGTAAACAAATACGAGTAAGTTCACTGGAAGTCAACTTTAATAAATTAATACATCTGAATTTACAATTTCAGCTTTCTTTAATGGATATTCTGTGTTATGGACCGCCTCATTAATACAGGTGTGTACCTCGTTTATACTTCTGTACCTCATTTATACTTCTGTACCTCGTTTATACAGGTGTATACCTCGTTGATACAGGTGTGTACCTCGTTTATACTTCTGTACCTCGTTTATACAGGTGTGTACCTCGTTGATACAGGTGTGTACCTCGTTGATACAGGTGTGTACCTCATTGATACTTCTGTACCTCGTTAATACAGGTGTGTACCTTGTTGATACAGGTGTGTACCTCGTTTATACTTATGTACCTTGTTTATACAGGTGTGTACCTCGTTGATACAGGTGTGTACCTCGTTTATACTTATGTACCTCGTTTATACAGGTGTGTACCTCGTTGATACAGGTGTGTACCTCGTTGATACAGGTGTGTACCTCATTGATACAGGTGTGTACCTCATTGATACTTCTGTACCTCGTTTATACTTCTGTACCTCGTTGATACAGGTGTGTACCTCATTGATACTTCTGTACCTCGTTTATACAGGTGTGTACCTAGTTGATACAGGTGTGTACCTCGTTTATACTTCTGTACCTCGTTTATACAGGTGTGTACCTCGTTGATACAGGTGTTTTACCTCGTTTATACAGGTGTGTACCTTGTTGATACAGGTGTGTACCTCATTGATTATTCTGTACCTCGTTAATACAAGTGTGTACCTTGTTAATACAGGTGTCTACCTCATTGATTATTCTGTACCTCGTTAATACAAGTGTGTACCTTGTTAATACAGGTGTGTACCTTGTTGATACAGGTGTGTACCTCGTTAATACAGGTGTGTACCTCGTTAATACAGGTGTGTACCTCATTGATACAGGTGTCTACCTCGTTGATACAGGTGTGTACCTCATTGATACAGGTGTGTACCTCATTTATACAGGTGTCTACCTCGTTGATACAGGTGTGTCACTGAGGCTTGGGCTACTTCCTGGAGTAATAAACTGGGTTCCATTACATATAGGGGTCTTCTGCTGTGACTGATGTTTGTGTGTGATCAGCTCCAGTTCACGCGATGTCTGTTGACATCGAGCGTTGCCTGGAAACCTCCAATCAAACAATTCTAGGAAGTAGAAGGCGATAATGTCAGTGATGGATTCTGAGGCTCCTCATAGACACTTTTATCAGCATGAAGGACACATAATGAAGTACACAGAACATGGTGTATATCAGAGTGTGTGTGTGTGTGTGTGTGTGTGTGTGTGTGTGTGTGTTAGAGAGAGAAAACACTGCCATTAACCGTGTTTTTTTTCTTGTTCACTCTCTCCAGAAGCCAGATAGCGATTCAAAGTCTGCTTATCTGCAGTCAGTGCCTCTGGTTTCCTGCCACAAATTATCTCAGTGAGTGTGTGTGTGTGTGTGTGTGTATGTGTGTGTGTGTGTGTAGGTGTGTGTGTGTGTGTGTGTGTGTAGGTGTGTGTGTAGGTGTGTGTACATGTGCGGTCACAGGTCTGTTCAAGTAATCGTATTGATTTTGTGCAGGGATTCCTGAAGCTAAGCTAAAAACATTAAAGTGAGTGGAGGGCTGGCAGAGGGAGGAGAGCGATGTGCTGATGAGGGATTATCTGGTCTGTGGAGTCTGTTTGCCTTCGTGAGCTTTAATAAAAACCACTCCAGGTTCTTCCTCCTGTTTTTGTTCACCTTCATAATCAGCAGGATGCAGCAGGAATGTGCCCACAAAGGACATCATAATGTATTATTGTCTTATCATTATAAAAGGTAAACCTGACCCCTTAAAAATACCTCAGTATGAAAAGCACGTAATTAACAATTCATTTTTAATAGATAGGCTATGACTTTAATTAGACCACAGGGTTAATTTGTTGAGGGATTTAGAGGGTCATCATTAATTAATCCTTAATTTACTCCTGAGGTGTGTGATATTCCCTAAACAGTCAACAGTCCAGTCAAAACAATTAATTTAAAGGTTTTTAAGATTTGGTATTTTTGTTATTTAGCGCCCCCAGCAGCAGCTGATATCACTGCCTAGTCCAGCAGCAGTCAGCCCAGCTCGGCGTCTGTCTTTCAGCCTTTTATTTCACCAAGCTCTCACCAACCACTAAAAGTCAGTCCCATGTTTACTCTTGTCCGGCGGCTTCTTGCTCGGTCTCTCCATTTTTCTTATTAGCGTCCTTTGTCTCCATCTTAGATTGTTATGAGGACTCTGACATGTTCACCTTACATAGAACCAAGGTCTAGTTGTAGAGGTGGATATATTTAGTATGTCTAGATGTTGGTAGTGTTGCAGAGGAGGTCCTCTCTGAAGAGCTGGAGGTCTTCAGGAGGTTTGTGAAGGTAGAGATGGACGCCCCTGATCTGGTATGATCTGGTAGGACGTTCCACAACAGACGAGAAGAGTCTGGATTGTCCTGAGTGGAACGGGTGGCAAAGCCGAGGAGGTAACATAGAGATTTAAATTCAATGCAGGCTGCTACAGGTAGCCAGTGGCGCTCGATGAGCAGCGGCGTAACATGTGACCTTTTGGGTTGATTGAAGAGCAGACGAGCCGCCACGTTCTGGATCATCTGAAGAGGTTTGACTGTGCAGGCTGGGAGGCCCGTCAGGAGGCCGGTACAGTAATCAAGTCACGTGAAGACCACAGCCTCAGGAGTTCCTTAAGATACAGAGCAACTGTTCATTACTATAGTAACTGAGGTCAGAAAATAGGGATGCTCACTTCTCAATATGATATATGATAGAAACATATCGTGCGGTGCTTGTGTATTCTCGTGTGTGTGCCGTTGGTCTCTAAAGGAATTGTCCTGTATGTTTTGTTTGCAGCTGGTCCATGGTGGAGCTACTGTGGACCATGTTTGTCTTTAGTCAGCAGTGATGAAGGATGATGGTATCATGGTTTCAGGTGAATGGGAGACAAATTGGGCCTCATGGTTGGAGGAGATGCCCTTCACTTCTCCTCATCCTCCGTCAGCTCAGACAATCATGCTTCTGGCTGAACACAATCAATACACACACCTGCTTTCTCCACCACTTTGCTCTGTCTCTTCTCCTCACTCTCATTCCCTCTAGTTGATTTAATCTTTTTTGTTGTTGTTCGCTCATTCATTCTAACTCCATCCCAGATTCTGCAGCAGTCCCAGGAGTGTCCAGAAAAATGTGGAATTTCCTCACAGAGGTTTGACCGAACAGTCAGAGCCCAAGGACCAGAGACTCGGTCATTTGCAGGAGAAGACAGAGTCTTCACCTTGGATTGTGACAAACCAACCAAATATTGGTTTCTGCTTTGATCACCGTCTTGGTTTTTTGGAGCCAGAAGTGGCCACATTTGAACGAGGGCCTGGAGATGGTGGATGATGTGCTGTGAGTTGGGCTGCACTTGGCTTAGAGACCCTGTCAAGCAGGAAAAAATACAGTCCAGCCTGTTCAAAGATGTGCAGTCACTAAAATCTGTGGAGGAGGGAAACAGTCAATGCAGCAACAGAAAATAACTTGCCAATCATTAGGTAGCCATCATTTACTGAATGCACATCATGTTGTGTGCAAGAAGAACCCATGAGGAAACTTTACTGAGGTCATAAACCAAGTGAAAAGTTGGCTGATTTCCCCATAAGACTCAAGATAATCAAACCTTACTGCTGCATCCAATAGAGCCTCCCCCTGCTGGACATGGGAAGGACTGCAGGTTTAAGACACTTCTTAAAGTTTCAAAGTACTAAAAACTATAAAATCATGTTTTTGAGCTGAAAATTTGTATTTTGGCATCAGATTTTTAATTTTCAAAATAGATTTCTGATAAATTTCCAGACTTTTGTTTCTGTGTTTCTTTAAATGACCCCCCATTATCACAAAAATCACCAGTTAGTATTAAGGATTAACTGGGAAGGCCATTGTCATGGCTCAAATTAAGGATTAGACTCCGGTCCCCGGAGGGCACGAAGCTTCACACTGATCAGCAGCAGAATTGATTTTTGTTGCCCAGACGTGAACGAACGGACACAAAGCTTGTTTATCTGCTCAGAGACCCCAGAGGAGAGGATGAGGAGGGAGGAGGAAGGAGAGGAGGAAGAAGGACAGGACAGGAGGTGGAAAAATCAAACGTCACACAAAGAAACATTTAGTTAGTGTGTGTGTGTGTGTGTGTGTGTGGGTGGGTTGGGCAGTTTAACACCAAACTACATCAGTATGTGTGAACAAGTCGAGATGAAAGCTCTGAAATCTCCTGCACGGTGCAGAAATCGACAAGAGACTTGCATCTAGAGAAAATCATCCTTTCAAAGTCCTGCGTTCCTCTCATCTCGTCTCGCTGTAATTCCCGTGAAAAAAGGAAGCGACAAACAAAGTATCGAGCTGAGACTGCAGGTGAATACAATAAAAACACAACAAACAAATCTTCTACTTGGAAAGAGATCACATGGATTTATATTTTCCTTTATGCCAGATAAAAAGCTTCTTCTCGCAGCGGTTGTCCGACTATCAGACACACTGACAAAACAGAGGTTATTAACATGTTTGTTGAGATCAAACTGTGTGTGTGCGTGTGTGTGTGTGTTAAAGGAGAGAGGGAATACATGATGTTTCAAGCCCAAACCTCTACAGGAACCTGCAGCTGTTTAGAACGTCCAAATTAAAACAAAAAAGGACGTAAACAGAGACATCATGACTGTACCGTGTTGGACTAAAGTCTGGGACTTCTTCTTCTTCTTCTTCTTCTTCTTCTTTCGTGAAGGAGAATTAACCTGATGACTGCGTGAATACGTGACAGAGTTCTGTCAGCAGACTGCCACATGTTCTTCTACTGAAACAAACCAGAAGCTGTCGTCTGTGTTCAACTGGAATGACCTGAGTGACTGTGGGGTCGCTCCAAGGACGATGAAAACACAGCATGAGCATTGACGTGTGGCTGAAAGAGCATTCTGTAAGGATGGCAAGATGATATGAGGATTTAAGTTTTTGCTTCGTTGGAAATTCATCAGCATTTTCTTCTGGAATAACAAACAAACCGCCCGCCGGATTGGCAGGACGGCCGCTTGCCATCGACCGTAACTCTTGACAGTATTCCTTACCGTCCTGATCTCAACCACTAAATGATCTCAGATTTACTTTCTGCCGCACATGTTGGAGCAATAACCTTGTTTCTATCACAGCACGAATCAAACGCACCCAATCTAACACACCTGTACCTGTACTTCAACAATTGTACTTTTAATGGTTTAGAAACGTCAGTAATCACACGATCTTTAAGCATGTCTGCGTTCTGAGACTTCCGTCGTGCCCACCAACGCCCCTTAGCCGTTACAGTTCTTGACTCACAGCAGTGAAACACGTCCTCTGATCTAACACACACGTAGTCCTCGTGTATTTTTAGTGTCACTACAGTTATTCAGTTATTCAACAAACGATCTTTAAAATGTGGTGTTGTGTAACAGTTTTCTTAAGTTGTTTCCCATGGCAACAGATAATGTCATCACGTTGCTGTTTCCATTTCAGACTTTGGGTGTAGCTGGCAAGTTTTGTATAAGCACATTTAACACACTCACACACAAACACACACACACAAACACACGAGTGACATTTTCCCACCGTGACAATCGCATCAGCAGCATCATTAGACAACCTGTGACTCCTGGGTGTGTGTGTGTGTGTGTGTGTGTGTCTACAGTCTCACTCTGTTTCTGTGTTTAGCTTTGATCATTCAGCAATTAGTCACAGAACATTCAGTAGTAATTATAGGTGTGACAAGTAATAGTATGAGTTCATTAGTCGCTGTGCATGAGTGTGTGTGTGACAAGCTTCATGTGCAGACACACAGGAGGATTTAATCTGACATTAAATTAACTATTTGTGACATTTTTCAGCAATGTTTTACCTGCAAGTGTCACATTAGAACCGACCGTGTATTGGTGTATTTTTCCCATGAGTCCCCATGTCCAAATGTCCAACTTCACAGCAGAAATAAACATGATTACAGCCTGGTACAAAAAACAGTTTTGGTTTCCTCGTTCATGACAACTGTACCGAGTATTCAGCTCCACCCACGCTACGTAAGAAGCTGGCGAGTGCAGGACTGCCAAGGTGGAGACAACCGGAGCCACCACACTGAGGCTACGACCATGTTTTATAGTCTATGATTGATTGGTAGCAGCTGAACTTGGATGATGTGACAGAGCTGTGTGCTTCACTTCATTCAAACCTCTGACCGCCTGCTGCTGTAGTTAATAGTCCACCTGCGGTTCACAATAATCTGTGAACTGGAAGTTCTCTGACATAGCAACAGTAACTAAGGAGAGGGATGAAGGAGATGGAGTGTTTTGGATTGGTCAGTTGGTCAACGGTGCAAAATTCAGTTGAACTCAGTCAAAGTGAATCAGCTGATCGTGGTGATTTCAGTCGCATGCATCCTCGTAAAAAAAACGTGAGTTTGACTGTAGAGCTCGATCCACGCGGAGACGCGGCGTGTCACATCGCCACAGCTCTCAGACACATTATACAGAACTCGTCTCCTCAGTCACGTCTCAATTTGGCCCACAGCTTCTTCCTGTGATCCGCCGCTTCACTTTGAATTACAGGAAAGTGGAAATGATGGGAGGACGGGAGGGGGGAGGAGGAGGAGGAGGAGGTGGTGGGGAGGTCTGCATGTAATGAAGGAGAGAGAGAGGAGTTGTGTGTGTGTGTGTGTGTGTGTGTGTGTGTGTGTTTGGGTAAATGAGAGTGAAGGTGGCAGATCTGTGAGTTGAGGGGAGTCTGCAGAGCACAGATGCCTGTTGTTGAATCAGATCACTCTCCGTCACATGAACAGATGCCATCCCCGGGCTCACACACCAGTGTGTGTGTGTGTGTGTGTGTGTGTGTGTGTGTGTAAAGGTCTCAGTGGGAGGTGTCACCATCACTGTTTCCCAAATTTCCCCTGGGATTTTGGTGCATTTCACTGCCTGGAACCTGTTGCTCGTTTTTTACAGACAGATTTTTTTTTATCTCTGTGGATCATTTATTTATTTATTTATCTATTAATCATTTTTATTTCATCCCAAATTATCTGGATCAACCAGACTAATCACTAGAACCACAGGAAAACTGATTAAAACTGTGAAAACAGATGAAATAATTGCTGTTTCTTTCTGTTCTATGTGTGTGGTTCCCACCTTGTGCACATGTTTTGTAGCTTTTGCACAGCGGTGGCAGCCGTAACAGTTGGATAAGCCTCTAGTCATACTTGCATGAGGAAGGCGTGAGTGGCCAACAATTAAAATGCAGCGTCCGGAGAGACTTTCAAAATAAAGCTTCCTGAGGAGCATTTTTTGGCTTGTCACTTCACCTCGGCACCTTACGTAAGAAGTCAGTGTTGTGTTTTGGTCACACTGGACATGAAATCCAGTCTCCTGGGTCAAAGTGCCGTGTTTGTTTGATCCACTGACAGTCTTGCTCTTCATGCTATGTCGACTGACACCAACAGGACATCAAAACATTTTGCCGGAGGGGGAAACCTTTTAGTGTGAGGACCTCGGAGCACAAAGGGACTGACCAAGCTGCTGTAGCTGACGTGTGGAGCGTGAGAATGGTCCATGTGTGACGGGTTCTTCTGACTAATCTCACTAAAAACCAAACCACCAGAACAAAGCAGTGAAGTCTCGTGATGGTGATCCTGCTCCTGCATGGCTCTTCATTGTGTTGAATGTGATCCACCTCCTCCATGCTGCTGCTGCTGCTGCTGTTTGATCCACTAACACAGCTTGTCTCTCACCACATTATGAAAACATGAGCTTTGAAGTGCTCTGCCCTACATGCTTCTTACCTGGGAGGAAAATCTGTTCATCTCCCTGCAGAGAAATTATTCATGACCACCGAGACAGACACAGGGAGAGAGAGAGAGGATATGCACTTTATGTCTTGCCTTCTTCAGATAGTTTCTGGGTGTGTTCACACTGTGCATTTTAAATTCTCTGTATTTTTTGTGACACTACAGGCAAACCTCTGGGGACGGCACGGCTGAGCTGCTCTGTCCAAAGTGTTTTAATTAAATTTGGACACGACCAACCTGCAAACATAATGATGTTCCAACCTGTACTCGAGTATTACATTACTAGCCAGCTAATATTACTTACTTACACCTCGGTCAGAAGATCTCAGTTAACAGTCCAGTAACGTTAGAGCTGAACTGAGCTACATTTATCAGCAGTTTACTTCACTGTCTATTAGGAAAGTCTGTAAATCACAGAGAGTCAGGGGAATGAATCATGACATTTATCCTTCTGTCAGGTTTTATTCTCTTCATTTACACTCTGTATCAGCTGCACGTGGTGCCTCACCTGCAGGTGAGAGGTGTGTGGAGGGCTCAGGAGAGAGTGATTGGCACACCTGTATCCAGTTAGCCAATCACTCTCCTTCTTTGTAACACAGTAGCGTGTTGGACCAACAGGAAAGCAGAGAAACACAGTCTGCAAACATTTCTATGCACTGCATTGACAATAAATGTTCGATAAAAAGTCATGCTGCACAATTCTCAGGAGTAAGTTTGGACCTAAATATGGCAAATAATTATTTTCATTGTCAATCATTCATTTCTCTGCCTGAAAACGTTGGAATGTTCAAGTATCTCGGGGTCTTGACAGGAAAATGGAGCGTGAGATGGATCGGCGCTTTGGTGCGGCGTCTGCATTACTGTGGACGTTGAACTGGACCGTGGTAGGGAAGAGGGAGCTGAGCCAGAAGGTAAAGCTCTCGATTTTCACAGTCCATCCACGTTCCAGCCCTCACCGATGGTCGTGAGCTTTGGGTAGACACGGAAAGAATGAGATTGCAGATACAAGCGGCCGAAACGAGCTTCCTCCACCGGGTTGGGTCAGAAGCTTGGGCATCCGGGGGGAGCTTGGAGTAGAGCATCTGATTAGGATGCCCCCCTGGGTGCTTCCCTTTGGAGGTGTTCCAGGCACGTCCAACTGGGAGGAGACCCCGGGCCAGACCCAGAACCCGCTGGAGGGACTATATAGCACATCTATACTGGGACCGCTTCAGGATCCCCCAGGAGCTGGATGCATTCCTGGCGAGAGTGACTGCTGAACCTGCTGCCACCACGACCTGACCGGGTAAGCGGAAGAGAACCTATGGTAGATGTTTATTTCAGTTTTGTCTGTTTTAAGTTATTATTAACAGAATATTTTGGATCATTGGTCAAAGAAAATATATTAGAGAAGTAAAATCAACAAATCATTTCAGCTCCAGATTTGATAAAAAATAAAAACAGGTGTTGTAAATGTTCAGTTTTATGAGCTCACAGATGGCCCCTGAGTCTCTCTGACGTGTGAAGTTCTTTTTTCTTCCTCCCAAAAGTCTGTTAATGAAACTGGTGCAGAGCTGCAGTGACACATCGTGCGTTATTCATGAGGAACCCCCTCATCGGGACGCGGGTCAAGAGATAAGGCGTGAAATTTTCATCTCGGCTTGTTGTGTAATATTCGTCATCTGCTGCCGCGTTTCAGAGTAAAACAAAAACCCGCTTCAAGCAGCTGAACCTCACTGTTTTTAATAATGTATCAAGCCTCTGTGGTTCAGCCTGTAGTCACTGATTAAAAACTAAAGCAGAGAACATCCACCTCAGATCCTCTAACACTGCGCGAGCAAGAAAAGACGGAATAATTATCATTTAAAGCGGGACGGGACTCTCAGCTTTTGGGGTTTTTTGATGATGCTGAGAGGAAGTAGATTTATTCTTCCACTCACTCTCACTTTCGGCAAATTAGAACATGACCCAATTTCTGTCAATTTTAAAGCAGGCTCTGTTTTTTTTTCCAGCCGAGGCCATCTGTGGGAGTCAGATAAAGCTGGCTCACGGCCTCCTGGTGGGTACAGGAGTGAGTTCCTCACTCATACTGTATATACACACTGAAATACTTACCGTGCAGCTCTGTATGTTGCCCCCGAATGCTTGAAAAATGCAGAATTCACACATTCAGTATTGATAGCACATTGCATCATTAATCACCGGAGGCAAAGGAGGGAGCAGATGAAGTGGGAGGAGGGACGACTCAGGCCGAGGAAAGAACAAGAAGTCCAGTCTTAAAAAATGTTTTTTGAAGCGCGACCCGGCTCCTCTTCTATCAATCCCTCCACACTGAGCTCGACTTTCATCTCGTCTTTTCTTCCTCGACCTCCTGCTGTGCCCTCTCTCCACCCCGCCCTCCCTCCATCCATCCATCCATCCAACCGTTCGTTCATCCATCCACTCCTTTCTGCACAGCCTCACATCACAGGCATCATTACCACGGCTCCATGCTGGGTCTCGCATACTCGTCTGTCTTCTTCATCTTCTACGAGGGGAGAAAAAAGAGGTGGAGAAAGAGAGGCACGAGCCGGTGATGGAGAGGGTGAAGAGGATGAGTGGTGATGGAGATGTTGTCAGGAGGGGAGAGATGTGGGGATACAGGGCGGAGGAGGAGTTTCTCAGCTCTGAGTGACTCGTCTGTCAGGAGAACGACTGCAGTGCCCTTGGCTGAGATGAGTGGTGACCACACACACACACACACACACACACACACACACACACACACGAAAAGCCGAATGTACGCATGCACACGTCTGTAAATGATCTTGTACACTCTGATTCATTGCTGGACGTAGGAGGGCGAAGTTATGCACACACAGAAGCTCAGAAACATCCTGTTGCTCATTTCTATCGAAGCTTCAGGCGAGGAAGAAAAATCCAAACGTCGGCGATGTTTGCAAAGTATCGTGGGTAAACGTGGAGATCAGTGACATGAGACGGATTCATGGAAATAAGAAGAGCAACAAGTTTGAGATTTTTTGTCCTTCATATATTAAAAGTTCCATAAAAATCTAAATAAATACAGACATAATTAAATAATCAATCAATAAAAGTGTCCTCTCACTCGAGGCTATTGCATATATACACACTATACAGACAAAAGTATCTGGACGCCTGACCATTACACAAACAGGGACATTGTCTTCAAATCCTTTAATATGGAGTTGGTCCTTTTGCAGCTATAACAGCTCCCACTCTTCTTGGAAAGCTTTCCACCAGATGTTGGAGTGTGCCCATTCATTCAGTAGAGTTGATGAGGTCAGGCGCTGATGTTGGACCTGGCTTCAGACTCCAGGTCCAGTTCATCCCAAAGGTGCTGGATGTGGGGTTGAGGTCAGGGCTCTGTCCATGTCTTCATGTCTTCATGGACCTTTCTTTGTGCACATGAGTCATTCTTCCCCAAACTGCTGCCACAAAGTTTGAAGCAGAGCTTTGTCCGAAATGTCTCAGTCTGCTGAACACAGACCTTTACTGGAGATAAAGGGCCGAGCCCGAACTTCATACCTTCTCTAACAAGACAGCTGTGTCCAAATACTTTTGTCTATATAGTGTACATACATATACCAAACATGTTCTAAGATGAGATAACTAATATCTCTTCTACGTTGTTTTTTGTCCAAGTGACAAAAACATTATCTGGTGTTCTGTATTTATAACAGGGACGATCTTTAAGATATTTTTTTATCTGCAGGTGGAGAAAAAAAAAATATTTCTTTGTCTGGATCATTTTTCTTGTTTGTTTTTGTAATTCTCGTTCTGGCCACAAGAGGCTGTGAGGTCATGATTCATGTCGTAACAGGAACAAACACTAAAAAAAATGATCCTGTCAAAAACATATTTTGTATTTTCTTTGCCTCTCCGGGCTTCCACAGTCTCCTCAGACGATCCTTCTCTGGCTGACGCTCCACGATCAATCAGACATATTGAAAAATGACGGAAACGTCCTGCGCTCTTGTTCAGACTCGGAGGTCTGAGGCCGAACAAACAGATCTGGGGAAACCTGCGGATAACAACAAGAAGAAACAGTGTGCGAGGTCGAGTGCTGCTGCTGGTGGATTCATCCGGAGCCCGCAGAGTGTTTTTCTAAATGTGACAGCGTGATACTGAAGTGAAATATGGCCTCCAGTCTCTGCTGCTGCTGCTGCTGCTGCTGAACTTGAGCCTCGCAGTCAGTTTTCATTAGAACAGCATGCTCCGCCATCATCACGGCCACCGGCCCCGAGACGTCCTGCAAGCACACGGCCATTCATCACCGCTGACGCACACACGTGTGCACACAAACACACACAACACAACACCATGATTCACCCTCTCAAACATCACTCTGTCACCGAGCCCTCAGCAGCCCTGTGCGTTCTCACAGAGTTTCAGCCGTGCTGTCAGTTTATTCACACACTGAAATATCTTATGAATCATGATGAAGATCAGCGCACGCATTCACGGTTCCCAGAGGATGAATCCTCTCCGTTTAGTTCTCAGGCGATGAAAACTGGTCCAGATGTTTGAGTTAAAGGAGCGCTCCACACATTTAGTAACCTTTGCAAAGCATAACATAATAATGGTTAAAGGTTAAATATTTCCGGCCAATCAGGATCCTCATGATACCGTAATCATGTTTCTGGATTCTAACCATCCACCACCGGATCCAAAACAGCTGTGGCCCGTTCTCCACTCGACTTCAGCTGGAGCTGTTTAAAACTAGAACGGCCCCGCGGCGTGCACGGTACATGTCGCATCCCTGCCGGGTTAAATTCAGCCGTCAGTGAGCTGCTTTCCTGACGTGGCTCTATTACTCATTATAGATTACCATTGATAAAGGCTGCCAAATGAAGCCCCTCTAGTGTACTGTAGTGAGTAGTGTTGCAGTTCCTCTAACGTCCACCTGAGGCTGGCTCCAGAAGTGAGTCAGTCTCCATAAGTCCCCATGTCCAAATGTCCAACTTCACAGCAGAAATAAACATGTTTACAGCCTGGTACAAAAAACTGTTTTGGTCTCTGTAGCTAATTTCCCCGTTCATGACAACTGTACTGAGGGTGAATTTATATACAACACACCTGTTCACATTATATTAAGGCTTAAAGTTATGCAGGATTAAGAGCGGGGACGCTTTGATTGACAGGTGGATGCTGTTACAGGTGGCTTGTTTTGAGTATCCGGACTTGATTCAGCTCCACCCACGCTCCAACGTCTTTGCCCTGATTTGGATTAAGGATGTAGCCTCACAGAGCGGGTGTAGATGATGGAGTACTCTTTGTGTAGACTTGAAGTGAGGGACACATCTATAGTGATATATATATAATATACATGTGTGTTGTGTGTGGTGAAGTTGGGTTGAGCAGATGCAGCAGCTCCAACATCGAACAGACAAAAATATGACAATCTGAGTGACAGTGAGCACACACACACACACACACACACACACACACATGCTGTGCTCCCTCGGTGCCTATATAACTAAATATTAATGAAAGTGTCGGAGCCGCTTACTGTATTCAGACGGGACGGCGTTGGCTTTAAAAACCGCTGATGGGTATTATGTCTGTGCAGGCAGACGGCTGCTGTGCCGGCGCCGGCCTTTTGAAATCCTCTCCTCATGAGGGTGGAGAAGAGTACGAGACGGAGGAAAGATGGAGGCATTAGCAGCCGCGATGATCTGCTGTTAATTGATTGCTCTCCGCTGAGACACCTGATGTGCCGTTTTATTGCGGTGGGATTTCTCACAGTTTTCCCGAGGTGATTTGGGGAGTGCAGACGCTGCTGAATCAGTGTTTGGGCCTGCTGTGGACGGGTCGCTGCAGCTGCAGGTGGTGCAGGCTGCACCTGTTTGTTCTGCAGAGCTAAAGCTGAAGGTGTTGTATTATCCATCCCACTCTCCTTTTCTCTTCTTAGCTTCCTCCGTCAGCGTCCTCTTCACTCTCTTCTCCTCCGCCATCATGTCCATAGAAGCTGCTGACCCCTTTCTTCTTCCTGGTAGTCCATAACGCCTGTTGGTACAAACATCATTCGCAGCTTGCGGTGAGCTCAGAGCGACGTACCGAATCATGTGTCTGATCTAACAGCAGCTAACAAACTGAGCAACTGAGTAACGCAGTAACACGACTAAGCTAACAGAGCTAACAAACTAAGCTAACATGAGTAAACAAAACTGAGCTAACATGAGCTAACACAGCTAACAGAACTGAGCTACAACAGCAGCTAAACAAAACTGAGCTAACATGAGTAACAGCAGCTAACAACTGAGCTAACATGAGCTAACAGCAGCTCACACACTGAGCTAACATGAGCTAACAAACAGGGTAAGAGCTAACACACTGGTACAGGCTAATGCAGCTAATAACTGAGCTAACATGAGCTACAGCAGCTAACAAAACTGAGCTACATGAGCTAATAGCAGCTAACAAACGAGCTAACATGAGCTAACAACTGACTTACATGAGCTAACAGCAGCTAACCGGACTGAGCTAACAGCAGCTAACAACTGAGCTAACTGAGCTAACAACAGCTAACACATGAGCTAACGCAGCTAACAGAATTGAGCTAACATGAGCTAACAGGCTAAAAAGAGCAACATGAGTAACAAAGCTAACACACTGAGCTAACAGCAGCTAACAAAACTGAGCTACATGAGCAACAGAGTAACACATGCGAGATGACAGATCAACACAGCAGAGCTACTAGCGACTGAGCGTACCAAGAGCTAGCTAATGAGCTAACAGCAGCTAACAGGACTGAGCTTAACATGAGCTAACAGCAGCTACAGCTGTCAGTGTTACTTTCACTGTCCATATAACTGTTAAATACACAGAGAGTTGAGGCGGAGCAGCCGGAGGACATCAGAGGGAAAACCAGAAAACATTTCCTCCCTAAAATATGATCCAGTTTCACCAAGATCAGTGAAATAGGTGCTGCTGTGTGACTTAGTGCCGTAAAGCGTTACGTACTTCTCCCGACCCGGAGCCCAAGTTACATAGTGTGAGAACCGACGTACGAATGACAGAGACGTCACCTGATACAGGTCACGGTGGTCACCTGATCAAGGTCAGGTGAGGTCAAGGGGCAGGATTTTAACTTGTTATTTCATTGTAGAAAAGTTACACAGTGGCTTTGAAACACATTTTTCCTCAGCTTTGATTTCAGACACGCGTGCACAATCACACATTCACTAAGGAGCATCAATATAAAAAAAAATACCATTTTGACGAGTTTTATTCTTCTTTGATGTTTCTGTTCTCGGGGGGTGAAACAAAAGAAACAAGTTTGTGAACGATGATTTTCAACGGTTATCTAATTTAAGCAAACACGAGCTTCACAGCGAGCCTGCGCTCAGTGAGAAGTAGTCGTCGTCATGACAGGCAAAACATATAATAAGAGGTTTCAAAGCGGACGCTCCTGGAGATCGAAGACGATTGGATGTTTTTCACAGCCGACGTTTCCTCGTTCTCTGCCGGGCCGCTTCCTGCTGGGGTGTCAGGGATGAATATCTCATTCTCCTTTCTTCTCCAATACCAGGACAGACTACAGAGGAACTGGGCTGGGAAGAAGACGGAGGCGCAGCAGAAATGCCTTTTGTTATTTTTACTTTAACTCTGTGAGGAAGCAGCTCGGGGAGAATGATTCTCCGTCCTGTGAGACTTTGCTCTTCCTACATGTACTTTCTCATCTTTAAGTTTGCATTGATCCCCTGACAACAGTGAAACACTTCAGCAGCTGCAGCCCTGAGAGGTCTGCACATGATGCAGGAGAAAGAAAACGTGTTTGAAGCAACAAACGTCAACTTTTCTATCATTAAATCACAGATTTCATAAATCCTGTTGATGCTACACTGACTTGTTTTCACGTGTGAAACTCTGAGCGTCAAACAAAGGCGACTTTTGTTGTAAACTGTAGCTGCTGTTAGCTTAGAGTTAGTGTTGTACGACAGACTGTTTTGGACCACTGAGAAGAAGAAGAGGAGGAGAGGGGTTTACAGGAGAACTGATGGGTGAGTGGAGCTCGGTGTGTGCCAGAACAGGAGCTGGGGAAGCATGCAATGTTAAGCAGCCTTTTGGACATCATGGCAGAGGAGAAGGGACGAAGAGGACGCTAATGGGAGGAGATAGAAAGAGAAGTAAATAGGGACAGATTTTTAGTCTTAGGTTATAAAATAGAGCTGAGTTCCTCTGTTAGCTGCTGTTTGCCTCAGTTTTGTTAGCTGCTGTTAGCTCAGTTTGTTAGCTGCTGTTAGCTAATGTTAGCCTCCGTCTTGTTAGCTGCTGTTAGCTAATGTTAGCTCCGTTTGTTAGCTGCTGTTAGCCCGTTATGTAGCTGTGTTGCGGTAGCTCAGTTGTTAGCTGCTGTTAGTCAGTTGTTATGCTGCTGTTAGCTCAGTTCTGTTACTGCTGTTAGCTCAGTTTGTTAGACTGCTGTAACCTACAGTTGCTGTTAGCTCAGTTGTTAGCTCTTGTTAGCTCAGTTGGTTAGCTGCTGTTAGCTATTTAGCTCAGTCTGTTAGCTGTTAGCTGTTAGCTCAGTTTGTTAGCCGTCTGTTAGCTCAGTTGTTAGCTGCTGTTAGCTCGTTTGTTAGCTGCTGTTAGCTAATGTTAGCTCAGTTTGTTAGCTGCTGTTAGCTGCTGTTAGCTCAGTTTGTTAGCCGCTGTTAGCTAATGTTAGCTCAGTTTGTTAGCTGCTGTTAGCTGCTGTTAGCTCAGTTTGTTAGCCGCTGTTCGCTAATGTTAGCTCAGTTTGTTAGCTGCTGTTTGCTAATGTTAGCTCAGTTTGTTAGCCGCTGTTAGCTCAGTTTGTTAGCTCATGTTAGCTCAGTTTGTTAGCCGCTGTTTGCTAATGTTAGCTCAGTTTGTTAGCCGCTGTTAGCTCAGTTTGTTAGCTCATGTTAGCTCAGTTTGTTAGCCGCTCGCTGTTCGCTAATGTTAGCTCAGTTTGTTAGCCGCTGTTAGCTCAGTTTGTTAGCTCATGTTAGCTCAGTTTGTTAGCTGCTGTTAGCTAATGTTAGCTCGGGGGTATTGAAGCCTGGGCGTGGAAGAATGCCGTCGTCGTGCCAGAACCTGAGCCGGGTTCAATCTAAGATCATAATGAAGATATTTCTTCCATTTCTCATTTTATTTGACTCATTTCCTGCCGTGTTCGCCTGTTTTACGTCCATAATTCATCATCATTCCTTTAATTGAAACATAAAAAACAAAAAACATCGTGACAGTTAAAGATTAAAGTTATTAACCGCGTTTTCCAAATCACCTCCATTTAATTCAGCTTCACGTCGTCATTTATAAACGCGATAACAATTTGTGTGTCATTTAAAAATAAAAAAAATTCAAATCATCTCAATTTGGAACAAACTCCATTAAGTGTCTCGAGCTCGTGTAACAACTGAAGGAGCGCTGCCTCATTTTAGATGAACATTATTTATGGCGGCGTGCGGCGAGTTTGTCGCTCAGCTTTCTCGGGCCCGATAACGCCATAAATCAGAATTAATTGCTTTGCGGAGGAGGAAACATCAACGCGCGGCCTCTGATTTCATTTCCGTGCGCTCTAATGCGATTTGAGTGCGTCCCGAGGTGCCATACCTAATGCAAATGGAACAATAAAAATGCAGCATGCAGAAATTGGGTAAAACATAACAAGTCTTTTATTGCAATAATATTCCAACGCAGGCGACTCGCAGCTGCATCAGAAACGTGGCGGTTGGTCATTTTTTTTAAACGAGTTTACAAAGATGACGTCTTCATGAGGAGGATTTGTGCTTCCACTCCATCATCTTTCATCCTGTCGTCTCTCCTCATGCTCGTCTCTTTGTCTGCAGATTTCATTGTTGTTTTATCGTTGCAGCGCTGAGACGTCGCCGCTCTGTCTGTACGCTGCATGCACGCTGTCAATCTGCACACATGATGCACACGCCGCCTGTTTGCATGTTTGTGTGTGTGTGTAGTCGAGTGGTTTGTCATCATGATCCCATTCAAACGAGACTCGTTGTTAATGTTCCGTAACGATAATCATTTCGTCTGGATGCCTTAACGTGCAAACAGTGAAATGCAGAAGAATCCAACCTGAAGATTTGTTGATGAAATGATCTTTTGTTCGGCATCTCTGCCAGCGTGAAAAGACGGAGGTAGAGATGCAGTAATGCAGCAGAGCGCTGTGGTGTCAGAGTCGGAGCCGTGGAGGACAAAGAACAGCAGTCCGAGAAATATGAGGACAACCTCTGCACGGCGGTGACACCACACCTGTGCTATATTAGCCTCCCTCTCCTCTCCCCTGGGTCACCTGTGATAAATCTGCCGCGTCCCTCTCAAATGACTTCCTGCTTATCTACCGGCTCTCAGCTGCTGCGGACCCCACACAACTGGAACGCACTCGCCGGCGTCCTCCATGATTCTTCCTCTGATAGTAAAGAGATACCGACGTCTAAAAATACTCCTTTACAAATCAAAGTCCTGTTTGAAATGCTGCATAAGTAAAAGTACACAAGTATTTTCAGCAAAATTGATGTAGGAGTACTTATAGAAAGATATATTACCGTTAACACCAACAAACGCGTATTATTTGTTATTTTATGGTCCGTACTTTATGTGGTGCTCAGTGCATAACTGCAACCCGAAGTCTGTTTTTCCAAAATGCTGCACTGCACTTCTGCTTTCTTTCCCCAGGCTGTGCAGATGTTGATGCATGTGTTTACTCTGCTGGATTAATCCTTCATTTGCAAGAAATCATTAATTCCTTCATGTGCCTCCGACTTGAAAAATACCAACGAGCGACTTGTTACTGTCACATGATTAACGTCCTCTCGAAAACTTAAAGCAGAAATACCGTGATGCTGTTGTCGTGCCGACGGGCTTCTTCTTCTTAAGGAGGAGGTCGGGGTGGACAGCCTGTTATCACCAAAGGGTGTATGAGAAACACGCCGACGTGTTATCAGAACTCGTTCTTCACATCGTTTCACACCAATGTCAGCCAGGCAGTGTGTCATAGTCTGTCTGTGGGAGGTTGGAGTGGACGGATGAGTCAAACAAACACGGCTTTCACCCAGGAGACAACTGTTCAACTGTTTTTATGTCATTTCATGAACCGAGGAGTTTTGATGCCTAAACACAAACCAAACTGTGATCGTCTCTCTGGACCCATCGGCTGTCATCGACCACGATTATTTCTGAGTTCACGGTGTAGCCAACGGATCCAATTTAAAAACTTGATAGAAGAATGTAGCGCTGTGTCGGTCGTGAGCATATCGTTATAATAATATGATGAGTAGTGTCTCAGTTTTCATGCAGTACGTTCCCTCATGCAGCTGCATGAGCTCAGTCAGGACAGGAAACAGAAATGATTAGTTCACGGCTCATCTACGCGTCCTCTCGTTCATTTGTTCATACGGATCGTGCATTTGACCTCGTCACGTCCAAAACTCGAAATCTGTATCTGCGTCTGTAAAGGTGTCAAAGGACTCGGGGAAATGTCCTTAAACGTGACCTGGTATGCCCACGCCATCCGGTGACGTCACGTTGGAGCGATGAACATGATTCATATTCGTTACGTTTAACCTTTAGAGGCTCGTGAATGAACAGAATCACGTGAAAAACATCGAACATGCAGCAAGTTTAAACCTCCTCAGGCTGAGTTCGTTCTGGGGTTTATGGACCAAAACAACGCTCATGTCCAGTGACAAGTCAACCAATCAAATCCATTTCAAGAACGTCATTCAGCTGCTTCCCTGCTGTGCATCCTCCATGCTCCATATAGAAACTGTATGCAAGGTTTATGTCAGCACAGTCTTACCTGGCGTCCACATGCAGAACAAGTCGTGTCCTTGTTAGTGATAAAGTGTCTGAGAGAGCGAGAGCGGGGGGGAGGAAACCCCCGAGGGAGAGAAGAGGAGGGAGGAAAAGTGACGAGAGGAAAGTCACGGAGAGCCGAGGGGAAAGAGAAAAAGACAAAGAGGAGAATTCACAAGATGCAACGTGGGAGAATTAACACCGAGCGGAGCCGCTTTGATCCTGACACTGAGGCAGAACTTTGTCTTTATGATCCCTGACTGCCTCAACATGAGCGCGCTCACTCCGATTAAAAGGATTCGAGCGCGTGGGAAGCAGCGTTTGACATCTGAGGATATTCGCTCTGCTGCTACGAAAAATAACAAAGATATCTCACAATGTGAAAAATCCAAATGTTTTGCAGAAGCGATAAAGAGCATGTGAACAGCGAAAAAGCACAAACACAAATTCAGAAGTTGTGGACACAATATTCAAACATACTGTATGTAATTATTATTTAACACACTGAGCTCGCTTTGGGAAGTGGAAGTGACATAAATAGGATGTGTTTGGTAAAATAAAGTGTAATTATCTGCTTTGAGTTTAGATTAATGATTCAGAAAAAGAAACTTTTACTAATTAAACAAAAAGAGGAAAACAGGCATTAACCTGATTTTAAAACAAACAAAAACGAAATCGAATCTGAATCAGGGAGCGTACCGTGTGCAGGAGGTAGAGCGAGACGAGACAAACACAAAGCTGTCAAAAATATCTGTTGTGTTGAAGCTCGTGGCCTGCGTGCAGGATCGTCTATACTTTTGGCCATATGCAGAGGTATCGTGTGTAACAAATGTACGTGTATGTAGTTCATTGTAATATGTTTCACACATGCTTTATGTATGATTATTTCTCCATGTGACTGTTTCTGTTTGCTTAGTTCTTTTTTTGATTATATTATATATATTATTTATATTTATTATATTATATTATATATATATTAGTATGCACAGAGGGCGTGCAGTCTTTCATCTTGTGCACCACCATCGTAAAAAACCTGAACCTGAAAGAAACGAGAGAGAAAAGGGAAAAATCCATATATCATACTGACATGTGTCAGTTGCGATACATTCCACTGTCAGAGGAGACGGAAAAGTGGAAAAGGGTACGCAGCAGAGAGACTAAGACCCATTAGTCCAACTCAACCCGATTTGATTAATATTTAATTGTGTGTTAATGCACCGCCAGCGAAGCGTCGCAAAACGAGCTGAAAGCAAATTATGAGGGAGGCCAAGCTGAGCACCATCATCTCTCTCTCAGATCTACCCACACCACCACCAACCACCCGCCGTGCGGCGAATTTAATATAGTTTAATGTAATGGCTGCAGAGTGCCGAGAAGCCGCTCGGAAAAGATTTCGACTTTGTTCCTGAGATGAAGGAGCCCTGAGACTGTCACGAAGGTTTTACACCTTCGAATTTCCAGATTTCGCCCCAATTCTTCCTGCAAATGCTCAAAGGTGTCTGGAGAACATTCAGGACGTCTTGGTTGTCCCATGAGAGGTATGACTGAGGACAACCCTCACCTGTGGTCATGACATTTGGGTAGTACGTGTGAAGACTGAGGTGGTTCCTGATTAGGGATGCCCTTGGGCGCTTCCTTTGGAGGTGCTCCGGGCACATCCAACCAGTAAGAATTACCCAGAACCGGAGGGGACTCGGGCCTGGGAACGCCTCGGGATCCCCCAGAAGGAGAGGACTGCGTTGCTGGGTCTCCGGAAAAGTGGAAGAAAATGGATGCATGGATGAATTTTGAATGAACTGTCCCTTTAATCATAGTTTACCTGCTTTAATAAGATCATCCCGACCTTTAACCTTAAACCACAGCGGATTTTCTAATCTTTCCATGTTGCAATGCTCAGCTGTGGTCAGAAATGAGTTTCCTCTGTTGGGCGGCGGGCTCAGCTTTAGCGAGGACAAACTTTATCCATCATTTATTTGCTTTAATAGAATAGCTCCCGACTTTAACCGTACAGCTGTTCAAAGCACGACGCTCCGGGACTCTAGAATTAGTAGAAAGAGAGAGCCGGCTCCAAAGGACCTTCACCCCTCGTAACCGTGGACAGCAGGAGGAAGACAGTAAAGAAGAATATCAAGCACAGTATTATTTACAGTACAATGCAAACAAAACACAAAACGAACAAGAACCTGAAAAACGCACCTTTGCAGCCGGCATGAAGCTGCATCAGACATGCAGTTTATTCCCCTGTGCTTTGACGACACTCACAACCCACACACCCCTGCACGCTGCCAAAGGGAAGATGAACCTACAGGAAGAGGATGCAGCAATATCGCCACATAAAGTTTTAAGAACTTTATGTGGTTTCACCTGTCAGATTACGGCCGCGGAGGGAAACTCATAAAGAGAAGAGAGAGAGATGTTACAGTGTCACAGCTCGGCACTGTTTTTTCTAGTGAAGTGTGCTGCTATTAGGAGAGAATGCTGTGAAATATGGAATGCGTGTACACACCCAATGTGTTTTCCTTACACTAATTACATGGCATACAGCTCTGAGCCCCCCAAACACTTTTCAAGTTCCTCGAGCTGTTTCCCGTCACTTTTGTGCAGAGATAAAGCATCAGCGCCGCTGCTTTTCTCTAAGTGCATCCCTGTTATCTTTCTGTTCCATATGTACAGAGTTATTCCAGCCAAGTGGGGGGTGTGTGTGTGTGGGTGGGTGTGTGTCATGAATGTAAAATATCCTCTGCCATTACTGTAAAATACTCCAGACATTAATGCATTCTCCTCTTGTTTACCCTTCTCTGAGAAACTGAAATTAAGGTCAAGAACTCTGACAGCTTTGTGCAATGAGAAAAATAATATCTGTGTGTGTGTGTGTGTGTGTGTGTGTGTGGAGGTGGAGAAACTGCCTTCATTCATTTGTTTAACATTTTCAAACAGATTTTGAATTTCGTACATTTGATTAAAATAAATAAAATAATGTAAACTGTTACCGACTGCCGGTCGTAAAAACAGACAAAAGAGAAACAAATGAAGCGTGCAGCATGTTTCCACATGTAGACGCATGTTTAGAAGAACAGGAACCAGGAACATGAGCAAATCTGAGCCAGTAAACAAAGTCTGGAGGGAGAAACGCTTCTGAAACAGAGACAGAGACGTGCACGGTGGAGTTTCAGGCTTCTGTAAAAAATGGAATAGAAATGATGAGTTCCACTTCTGGCTTCATTACAGGAAACTTTACTTTGTGTGCAAACTGCCAAAACTGAAAGTTTAGTTTAGTCAAATAACTCATGTTTGGACAGTTTTATTAGAGCAGCAGCAGAATACAGTTAGAGTTTGACATGGACCTCATCGCTCCCCACAGATCCGTATAAATAGAGATATTAAGGAGCCTGCAGGTGGATGCTGGGGTTGTGGAGGCGGTGATGCTGATGCAGTGATGGTGAAACAGGACAGTGTGTTTGGATTTGGATTGGATGACATGATGGAGTGTGAGGCGTGTCATGAGTGTGTGTGTACAGCGCAGCTGAGGCGTCGCTTCAGTTTTGAAGGAAGGAGCTCGTTTAAAGAATAAAATCAAACACCAGTCACATGTGTGAGTGTAACACACACACACACACACATTCACACTGTATCATCCTGCAACACGTGACCAGAAGTATGTGGACGCCCAGAGGAGCGGCCTCATCACACTTCAGATTTTCGGACTCTTCATGGCAGGATATATAAATCTGACTGTACACTGTGACAGGTGCAGTCAGGCAGTGAGCAGCAGCAGCAGCTTCTCCATTGATCTGTTGGTTCTCTGCCGGTAAAGAGGTGCATCGTTCAGGGAACTCTGTGAAATCACAGAATCCGGTAACATCTCAACAACCCCCGCGAGCACTTACTTATGTCTCATTTCCTGTAGTGCAGCAGCGAGCGTGCTTTTAGTGTTTCAGAGAGATACATGCAGCGCTGGATGAGCTCCAGCAGCATCAGGCTCCTGTGTGGTTTGAATAAACTTAAATTCACTTTGGACTCGAACGCCTGCCAAATGTAACGTGATGCAATGTATCGCTGTAGTTTCTGTGGTTGCCGTGGTCGCACAGCGACTTTTCCTTCACCGGGGGGGAATGTTAGAGTGTCGTGCCAGAACAGGAGCTGGGCGAGTGGGATAATGGCAGAGGAGAAGAGAGCGAAGAGGACGCTGACGGAGGAAGCTGAGTTTTTGATCAGGAGTAATGTAATCAGAACAAATACTCGAGTACAGCTGAACATAGTTACCACAGTTGGGGAAAAAAATCTCATAAATAGGAGATGATGAACGTGTCTGGGCTGCTAAGAGGTTTTTATCTGGTAAATATCACATGGACAAATCATGTTTCACACCTGTAAAAATTTTACAAACACACACACACACACACACACACACACACACACACACACACCAGTTCAATCCTTTTAAATCCAGGCAAAATAAAAACTCCCTTTGACATATTCGGGCTTGTGATGTTTTCTTGGAAGGAGTCGGTGTGAATTAGGATGCAGCATGTATGTTCAGTCTTAATCCTGTAAACAGTGTGTTTTCACGGTGTGTGCGGTACACACTGTATATAGGCCCTGAACGGTGGAGGATAAGAGGATAGACGGGATGGAGGGAGGGATGGATCGTGGGGATGAAGTTTACTTAGTGGACTTCAGATGTCTGTTTATGTTGGAGCGTCACGTCTCCATAAAGGTGCATTAATGATCTGTCAGTGTAAAATACAAACAGCTGATTCTTCTTCACGGAGAACGTTACGTCTTCACGGCATCTGCTACGGTAACTTCTGAGAAACGGGCTGATCTCAGACCAACAGATCTGTCTCGAACCTGAACTAGGTGCCGTGCGTCTAAACGTAACCCGAGAGAGGTTTCATGACGCTTAAAGCAACATTACGCTCGGCCACTCTCTCCTTTTTTCTCTTCTCCTCTGCCATTATGTCCATAGAGGTTGCTCACACGCTCAGCTCCTGTTCTGGCACAACACTGGCTCTGCTCCCCGTCAGCGTTCTCCTGTGCCTGAAAACTTCTTCTTCTTCACGGTGGTCCAGAACTCCTGTGGTACAAACACTAACACTCCCCAGAGCAGCCGGAGGACATCAGAGGGAAAACCAGAAAAATATGATCCAGTTTCTCCAAAGCAGACATTTGAATGATCCCCTCCACCCTCTCATCGCCCTCTCATCGCCCTCTCCAGCTCTCCATCCGTCTGCTCTCCAGTTCTATTTGTCTGCGGTGAATCAGAAGAGGATCACACACTCTGCACACGTCCTTCACGCTGCTGTTTGGGATTTCATGAGTGAGGAGGTGGATTTAAAGAAGCTGCCAATTTCAACACTTGCCGCTCGTTTTTCCACTCGAGCTCACCTCGCGTGCTTGATGTTCTCCAGAGGAAGGTGCTTCTCCTTGAAAAATTGAGATCCAGCATCGCCGGGCAGGTATAGAGAATGCTTCACGCGTCTGAGAAGAGAGCAAAGCTGCTGCATATTTAAATATCAGACATGTATGTCCATACGTGGAGAAAATCAGTTTTCCTCCAGTCTGAGGAGGTGTGAAGTTTATGCGTGTGCTATACATCCCGATGCTTCAATCATTGTTGTGTAAGTGGGTCATCTGGAAGCAGCGATGATATGAAGAGACATTTACCTGCCAGTCTAATCTCACGTTACAGACATGGATCAGAGCTGGCATGATGAGAGCAGACGTCGCTGCTCTCGGGAGTCCAGCTTTGAGCTTTTTCTGTCAGGAAAAAGTTATTCCAGGAAGAAAAAAACACGTGTGGTGGATCCGTCACATGGAGCGTCACGTGACCGCGAAGCGTTACGAAACCGAAGACACTCAATAAACAACATGAGCTTCTAAAAAACTGCAGTTCCTCTTGTCGTCCACTTGAGGAACTGTACTGAGGGTAGATTAGATTAACCACCACACTGAGATTCACGTAACCTGTGCGTGATGTCACGGAGACTGTGTCCATATTTTATCTGTCTGTGGTTCCGAGGACGTAAGTCTGTAAACAGGACATGGTGCATTTTTTTGGGACAGTTTCAAACTGAAAACACCAAAATAATCTGACGTTTTTGGTCAAGGATTCCCAGGAAATAATGAACCTCATTTCCCAGGATTCATTGGGGCTAATTAAAGATTGTTTAATATGTTTAAATGTACAAACATCGTCAGCCACCACGAGTGGAGACAAACACTGATGAGTCTGCCGTGACGTCCTGACAGCCTACAGCAAACATTCACTCATGCGAACACTGCTGTGTGTACACACACACACACACACACACACACTGTTTGCATGTGCGGGTAATTGAACACTCCCGATGAGACGAGGTAGACGACGGCTGTATAATCTGACACATTTCATCTGGGACAACCAGCCTCCGTCTCCTCTGGGAAGTTTCCTCTCATAAAGGCCGTCTTCCCTCTGATTGGCCCGTGGCGATGAGCGAGAAGACAAAGAGGAAGACGAGTGGGACAAAGGAGACGGTCGTCACGTGACTCACACACTTATCGACTCGTCCACCTCAGAAGAAACGTAAAACTTTCACGTAACACTTTGTTTGAAGAGGAGCGACCTGACACCTGTCAGCTGACTCAGAAACACTTCATTGATCCTCGCGGGGGAAACTCGGCTCACGCTATCAATAAAGCATTTCTGATTCAGATGACAGGTGTCATGTCATGTCATGTCATGAACACGAAGTGGAGAATTTAAAAAGCAGTCTGTTCGTGGTTGAACATGGCCGGACTGGGACCGAACACAGAGATCTGAGTCAGCTGACAGGACGGCGAGCTGAACTACGACACGTGTTAGTTAAAAGTCTAACGGACACATTTTGGATCAGCTGGAGCCAAGACGCCAAAGAAAGATGCAGCCCTCCGCTCGGCTCCGAGTTAAATTCAACACGCCTGTTCAAATGCGAATGACGTGGCATATTTCCACATGTTGAAGCAGATTTAGAAGCACATGAACCAGGAAAATCACCAAATCTGAAACGCTCCCGGTGGAGTTTGAAGTCGATGCAGGACGGACCAGAACAGACGTGACAGAGACGTGCATGATGGAGTTTCGGGGTAATCCAAAAACATGAATTACATTTCCTTTATGTTCTTTACTCTTCATGATTATCTGCCCAACAAGAAACTCTGTAAATGACCTCGGTGCTACTCTGACCTCAAACATTGGATCATATCTTCATGGCAGGCCCAAATGAAACCATGTAGTCCAGGTCCTCTCAGTGATGTCACCAGATCTTTTAATTACTCTGATGATGACAGTGTTTTATGACCAAATCTGCAAAAAGAACCTGGATTACCTGTCAGTGTGTGTGAAACATGTGTCTGTGTGTGTGGACTCGTCGCCTTCAGGTCCATTCACACACAGTCCTGCAGATTAAGCTCAGTAATCCTCGCGCTGCTGCTCGGCTCAAACATAGCCTGAGGTTTGAAGCAGGTGTTTTTTATGTACATCCTCCGACTCTCTGCAAAATTCAAAACGCGTGTTTGCCCGTGATAAGGAAAACAAATGTTCCCTGCAGTAATGTGACGAGTAATTGAATTGACAACACGGCGAGCTCTTATCGGGCGGGTTTCTCCAGGCGTGGCGGAGGAGCGACGTGCCGAGCGAGCTCATGATGGAGGAGACGCTCCTGGGCCACCAATGAGCTCTTGACCCTCGCTGCTCGCTGGAGCGCGTCCTAACACACAGCGCGGCGAGGGTTATAAAAATGAGGTGTGTGTGTGTGTGTGTGTGTGTGTGTGTGTGTGAAGGCATCTCGTTATAGTTTCCAAACACGGCACACACACTAATGAGGACGCGCCTCCGTGTGCAGGCGGGTTCAAACCGACAGTCGCAGCCGAGGCCAGAGGCCAGACAGACGTGAGGCTGAGGTCAGGTTGCTATGGCGATGATGGTTTGATCCCGCTGCAGTGTTTGCTTTAAGCTAATTACAGCAGAGGGAGGCCGGGTGGAGGAGGAGATGGAGGAGATGGAGGTGTAGTCACATTAATGTTCCATAAAACAAACGACATGCTGACGGAGATCAGCTCGTGTTGGTTGGAGTGATCACAAACTGTCAGCAGTGTGTCAGAGTGATGCTGCGGTTCTTCAGGCTTCGCTCTGCACGGACGCGTGCGGATCAGTCAGCATCCAACGAGGAACGACTGACAGCTGCAGCACCAACTGTGACGATGCTGCGAGCATCCCGTTCCTGTCTTCTCTCCGCTGAGTCAGACCGACGCTTCGTCCGGTCTCCGTCCTTTCCCAAACAGTCTGCAGATGCTTCTGTGGAACAGCAAAGATGAAAACACTGTGCAGAGAGAGAGAGAGGACAGATGTCACACGTCACAATCATCTGATTTTTAAAACTTTAAAATATAGATGAAATGTTCTCATCTGAAAATCACAGAAAATCATTTTTAAAAACTTAGTTCATTTTGTTTTACATTAACACTCAGCCTTTATTCAGCATTTGCATGTTACCTGGTACTTCCTGCACAGCTGTACTGCTCTTTGTATTTTAAAATGATATTGTTTATATATTTATATTGTTTATACTTTTAATACTGGCTTTTCTTCATCTTTCGTATATTTTTAGAGAATGTTTGTTGCACCAATGAAACCAAAACTAAATCCTCGTTTTCACTTGGCAATAAAACATTTTTTCTTTGTCTTTTTCATGTGACATACTGACATTAGATCTCAGTATTTGAAGGTGTCACATAAAAGCTCAGTTCAATGCAGAAAAACATTTTGAAGTCGTTGTTTTAAGGTTTGAACCTTCCTCCAAACTAAGGATGAAAATTGCAATAATTGGAAACATCCTACCGAATGTTTCTGCCACTCATGTTTCTTCATGTGAATTCAAATTTAAAGGAAAACAAACTTCGTTTAGGAGTTTTTCAGTGTGCCATAGATACACGGACATTTCCCAGGATTCATTGGGGCTAATTAAAGATTGTTTAACATGTTTAAATGTACAAACACCGTCAGACACCACGAGTGGAGACAAACACTGATGAGTCTGCCGTGACGTCCTGACAGCCTACAGCAAACATTCACTCATGCTTCCATGGGAACACTGCTGTGTACACACACACACACACACACACACACACACACTATTTGCATGTGCGGGTAATTGAACACTCCCGATGAGACGAGGTAGACGACGGCTGTATAATCTGACACATTTCACCTGGGACAACCAGCCTCCGTCTCCTCTGGGAAGTTTCCTCTCATAAAGGCCGTCTTCCCTCTGATTGGCCCGTGGCGATGAGCGAGAAGACAAAGAGGAAGACGAGCGGCACAAAGGAGACGGTCGTCCCCCGTCTGACACCGAGACACAAGCACGACTAAACGGCAGCGTTATCCTGATTACATCTCCTCTGTTCCTCAGCAGGTGCTTTATTGATTTCTGTCGCTTCACATTTGCATACATGTGTCGGACGAGTGAAAGAGATGAAGGACGGAGATTTAACTGTGAACCGACAAGAGGAAGAGGACACAGAGGCTTTACACAGCGATAACAATGTTTCCATCCAGGATAAACGTCCATAAACCCACAAAGAAGCCAGATCTTTACAATCAGAGTCCTTACTGCGAATCACTGCAGAGCTGTGCGGTGGTGAGAGGTGACGGAGCCGTGAAACAATCAGAAAATAACTCCAGCTCACTCTCCTCATTCGCTGTCTCTGTCGCTGCTCCATCTCCTCCTCCCTCCACCCAAAGGAGACGTCTTTGTGTCTTTGTGTCTTTGTTCTGCGGCACAGACTCAGATGTAGAAGCTGCTACACAAAATGAATCAAACCAGAACACGACAGGTATCTGAGTTTACTTCGCGTACTCCACTTCTCTGTGGAGAACTCTGCCCGGGCCTGATCGTGTGATTGGACGCCGCTGCGTGACGTCAGGTTGCGTTTCTCCAATAGTTGATTCTGACTCGACTTTAGCCGCAGCTAAAATACAACAGAGAACAACCTGAGTCTGTGCTGCAGCCTGGATTTTAGTCTGGATCAGGACTCAGATGTTTTTAATCCTGAAGTCTCCCGAGAACATGAAGCATCACTGGCACTGAGACTGATGATGCTTTTAATGTTGAAAATAACAATTCATGTTCATGTTAGCTGCAAATAAAGAGAGTAACAAACATCTGATTTTACTGAGATGATTCTGAAGTTCTGGGCTCTCATGTTGTTTGACGTGCTGCACATTAGGTCGATTTATGATGGACTGTTCTGATGCATTTGACCATTTCATCTGAAAATATGAGAGCTGCAACAGAAACATGTGCAGGACATTTCTTAAAACAACCTTCCATCAACTCCAAAGACGTCTGAGCTCGCTGTGAAAACAGACGTGACCTCAGGCAGCTTCAGATGAATCCACGGTGGGTTACGCTCCTCTCTTTTCATGCAGTCTCCAGATTATAGTTTATGCTGCGTGTTTAATGAGTTCATTTTTATTCTTAATAACATCAGTCAGTTTAATCACGCCTGGCTGTGTACACACAGAGTAACACACAGAAGTCAAATTAAAATAAAGATTTCACGTGGACAGATGATTTCTGGAGGATATATTGAAATCTGGAGACTCGAACACGTGATGTGTCCTTGAGATTTATCAGCAAACTTCATTAAGATCTTTGTTATTTAAATGATCTGCTTTAATTTAGCTGCTTGAATCAAACTGAAGCGTGTCACCTGCCTGCACAGAGGAACACACCGAGTAAGACAGAAGGTGACGCTTATGCTAATCATATGCAAATGAGTATTACCTGAACTCACCTGCTCTGTCCTCTGGTGTCACGCTGAAAGAGATCCCCGGGGGACGTGACACCTTATGTGTAGTTCCCTGAGGGAGGAGGAGGAGGGGCGTCTGACTGATTATGGAAATATGTTTGTTTATTTTTGGGTGTTTGATGATGGTAAATAGGTTTCTGTGTGTTTATATATATTTATATATATATATACGCACATAGTATTATTGTTTCATTATTAGAGGTGTTATTATACGTTTGTTTTGTTTGATTTGCATGCGTGCCTGTGCACTTAAATATAACAATTGCAAAAAAGATTCTTGCATCATGGAGTTTTCTTTACGCCTGTGGGATTAACAGAAACGTGTTGCCATCATCACCATCATCCATCATCACACATGACGATTTCATAAGCGTATACTGCAAACTTTATTAAAACCAAACATACTTGACTTATTTCACACTCGATTCACCCATAATTCTTTCCATTTACGCTTTACGCCATTTAGCCTATGGTCACTGTTTAAAAGACATCCTCCAGGTATTCGTTGAATCGTGGGGATGAAGTTTACTTAGTGGATCAGATGTCGTTTTATGTTGAGCGTCACATCTCCATAAAGGTGCATTAATGATCTGTCAGTGTAAAATACAAACAGCTGATTCTTTCTCACGGAGAACGTGACGTCTTCACAGCATCTGCTACGGTAACTTCTGAGAAACGGGCTGATCTCAGACCAACAGATCTGCCCTCGAACTGAACAGGTGCCGTCGTCTAAACGTAACCCGAGAGGTTTCATGACGCTTAAAGCAACATTACGCTCGGCCACTCTCTCCTTTTTTCCTCTCCTCTGCCATTATGTCCATAGAAGTTGCTCCTGTTCTGGGCACAACACACCCCGCAGCGTTCTCCTGTGCCGGAAAACTTCTTTCTTCTTCCCGTGGTCCAAACTCCTGTGGTACAAACACTAACACTCCCCAGAGCAGCCGGAGGACATCAGAAAAACCGATGATCCAGTTTCTCCAAACAGACTGAATGATCCCCTCCACCCTCTCATCACCCTCTCATCGATCGCCCTCATCCAGCTCTCCATTCCGTCTGCTCTCCAGTTTTATTTTTGTCTGCGGTGAATCAGAAGAGGATCACACACTCTGCACACTCCTTCACGCTGCTGTTTGGGATTTCATGAGCGAGGAGGTGGATTTAAAAGAAGCTGCCAATTTCAACACTGTGCCGCTCGTTTTTTCCACTCGAGCTCACCCGCGTGCTGATGTTCTCCAGAGGAAGGTGCTTCTTCCCTTGAAAAATTGAGATCCAGCGTCGCCGGGCAGGTTTAGAGAATGCTTCACGCGTCTGAGAGCAAAGCTGCTGCATATTTAAATATCAGACATGTATGTCCAACGTGGAGAAAATCAGTTCTCCTCCAGTCTGAGGAGGTGTGAATTTTATGCGTGTGCTATACATCCCGTGCTTCATCATTGTTTGGTAAGTGGGTCACCTGGAAGCAGCGATGATATGAAAGACATTACCTGCCAGTCTAATCTCAGTTACAGACATGGACAGAGCTGGCATGATGAGAGCAGACGTCGCTGCTCTCGGGAGTCCAGCTTTGAGCTTTTTCTGTCAGAAAAAGTTTTCCAGGAAGAAAAAACACGTGTGGTGGATCCGTCACATGGAGCGTCACGTGACCGGAGCGTTAGGAAACCAGGACACTCAATAAACAACATGAGTTCTAAAAACTGCAGTTCCTCTTATCGTCCACTTGAGGAACGTACTGGAGGGTAGATTAGAGTAAACCACCACACTGAGTTCACGTAACCTGTGCGTGATGTCACGGAGACTGTGTCCATATTTTATCGTCTTGGTTCCGAGGACGTAATCTGAAAACAGGACATGGGCATTTGTTTGGGACAGTTTCAAACTGAAAACATAAAAATAATCAGACGTTTTTGGTCAAGGATTCCCAGGAAATAATGAACCTCATTTCCCAGGATCATTGGGGCTAATTAAAGATTGTTTACGTGTTTAAATGTACAAACACCGTCAGCCACCACGAGTGGAGCACAAACACTGATGAGTCGCGCCGTGACGTCCTGACAGCCTACAGCAAACATTCACTCATGCTTCCATGGGAACACTGCTGTGTGTACACACACCCACACACACCACACACACACACACTCACACACACATAATTTGCATGTGCGGGTAATGAACACTCCCGATGAGACGAGGTAGACGACGGCTGTATAATCTGACACTTTCACCTGGGACAACCAGCCTCCGTCTCCTCGGGAAGTTTCCTCTCATAAAGGCCGTCTTCCCCTGATGGCCCGTGGCGATGAGCGAGAAGACAAGAGGAGACGAGCGGCCAAAGGAGACGGTCGTCACGTGACTCACCGCTTATCGACTCGTCCACCTCAGAAGAAACGAAAACTTTTACGTAACACTTTTTGAAGAGGAGCGACCTGAACCGTCAGCTGACTCAGAAAACACTTCATGATCCCGCGGGGGAAACTCGGCTCACGCTATCAATAAACATTTCTGATTCGATGACAGGTGTCATGTCATGTCATGATGTCATGGACACGAAGTGGAGAATTTAAAAAGCAGTCTGTTAGTGGTTGACATGGCCAGACTGGGACCGAACACAGAGAGATCTATCAGCTGCGGACGGCACTGAACTACACACGTTTAGTTAAAGTCTAACGGACACATTTTGGATCAGCTGGAGCCAAGAACGCCAAAGAAAAGATCAGCCCTCCTCCGCTCGGCTCGGTGTTAAATTCAACACGCCTGTTCAAATGCGAATGACGCAGCATATTTCCACATGTAGAAGCATATTTAGAAGCACATGAACCAGGAAAATCACCAAATCTGAACCGCCTCGGTGGAGTTTGAAGTCGATGCAGGACGGACCAGAACAGACGTGACAGAGATGTGCCCGGTGGAGTTTCGGGGTAATCCAAAGACAGAATTACATTTCCTTTCTGTTCTTTACTCTCATGATTATCTCCCAACAAGAAACTCTGTAAATGACCTCGGTGCTACTCTGACGTCAAACTGACCTCAAACGTGGATCATATCTTCATGGCAGGCCCAAATGAAACCAGTAGTCCAGGTCCTCTCAGTGATGTCACCAGATCTTTTAATTACTCTGTGATGATGACAGTGTTTTATGACCAAAATCTGCAAAAAGAACCTGGATTACCTGCAGGTGTGTGAAACATGTGTCTGTGTGTTTGGACTCTCGTCGCCTTCAGGTCCATTCACACACAGTCCTGCAGATTAAGCTCAGTAATCCTCGCGCTGCTGCTCGGCTCAAACGTAGCTGAGGTTTGAAGCAGGTGTTTTTATGTACATCCTCCGACTCTCTGCAAAATTCAAAACGCGTGTTTGCCCGTGATAAGGAAAACAATGTTCCCTGCAGTAATGTGACGAGTAATTGAATTGACAACACGGCGAGCTCTATCGGGCGGGTTTCTCCAGGCGTGGCGGAGAGCGACGTGCCGAGCGAGCTCATGATGGGGAGGAGACGCTCCTGGGCACCAATGAGCTCTTGACCCTTGCTGCTCGCTGGAGCACGTCCTAACACACGCGTGGCGAGGCTATAAAAATGAGGTGTGTGGTGTGTGTGTGTGTGTGGGAGGCATCTGTTATAGTTTCCAAACACGGCACACCACACTAATGAGACGCGCCTCCGTGTGCAGGCGGGTTCAAACCGACAGTCGCAGCCGAGGCCAGAGGCCAGACAGACGTGAGGCTGAGGTCAGGTTGCTATGGCGATGATGGTTTGATCCCGCTGCAGTGTTTGCTTTAAGCGAATTACAGCAGAGGGAGGCCGGGTGGAGGAGGAGATGGAGGAGATGGAGGTGTAGTCACATTAATGTTCCATAAAACAAACGACATCTGACGGAGATCAGCTCGTGTTGGTTGGAGTGATCACAAACTGTCAGCAGGTGTCAGAGGGATGCTGCGGTCTGTTAGCACGACTCACAGAGAACACGAGGATTCGTCTCTGCAGGATTCGCTCTGCACGACGTACGGATCAGTCAGCATCCAACGAGGAACGACTGACAGCTGCAGCACCAACTGTGACGATGCTGCGAGCATCCCGTTCCTGTCTTCTCTCCGCTGACTCAGCTCGCACGAGCCGACGCTTCGTCCGGTCACCCGTCCTTTCCCAAACAGTCTGCAGACGCTTCTGTGTAACAGCAAAGATGAAAACACTGCAGAGAGAGAGAGGACAGATGTCACACGTCATCATTCACCATCATCTGATTTTTAAAACTTTAAAATATAGATGAAACGTTCTGATCTGAAAATCATTTTTAAAAAGTTAGTTCTGTTCATTTTGTTTACATTAACACTCAGCCTTTATTCAGCATGTGCCTGTTACTGGTATTTCCTGCACAGCTGGTACTGCTCTTATTTTAAAATGATTTGTTTATTATTTACATTGTTTATACTTTTAATACTTGCTTTTCTTTATCTTTCGTATATTTTTAGAGAAGTTTGTTGCACCAATGAGACCAAAACTAAATCCTCGTCGTTTCACTTAGCAAATAAAACTTTTTTCTTGTCTTTTTCATGTGACATACTGATATTAGATCTCATATTTGAAGGTGTCACATAAAAGCTCAGTTCATGCAGAAAAACATTTGGAAGTCGTTGTTTTAAGGTTTGAACTCTCAAACTAAGGATGAAATTACAATAATTGGAAACACCTACCGAATGTTTCTGCCACTCATGTTTCTTCATGTGATTAAATTAAAGGAAAACAAACTTCGTTTAGGAGTTTTTCAGTGTGCCATAGATACACAGACATTTCCCAGGATTCATTGGGGCTAATTAAAGATTGTTTAACTGTTAAATGTACAAACACCGTCAGCCACCACGAGTGGAGACAAACACTGATGAGTCTGCCGTGACGTCCTGACAGCCTACAGCAAACATTCACTCATGCTTCCATGGGAACACTGCTGTGTGTACACCAACACACACACACCACACACACACACACTATTTGCATGTGGGTAATTGAACACTCCCGATGAGACGAGGTAGACGACGGCTGTATAATCTGACACATTTCACCTGGGACAACCAGCCTCCGTCTCCTCTGGGAAGTTTCCTCTCATAAAGGCCGTCTTCCCTCTGATTGGCCCTGGCGATGAGCGGAAGACAAAGAGAACGAGCGGCACAAAGGAGACGGCGTCCCCCGTCTGACACCGAGACACAAGCTGACTAACGGCAGCGTATCCTGATTACACTCCTCTGTCCTCAGCAGGTGCTTTATTGATTTCTGTCGCTTCACATTTGCATACATGTGTCGACGAGTGAAAGAGATGAAGGACGGAGATTTAACTGTGAACGCGACAAGAGGAAGAGACAAAAGGCTTTACACAAGCGTGACAATGTTCCCATCCAGGATAAACGTCATATAACCACACAAAGAAGCCAGATCTTTAATCAGATCAGAGTCCGACTGCATCACTGCAGAGCTGTGCGTGCTGAGAGGTGACGGAGCCGTGAAACAATCAGAAAGTAACTCCGCTCACTCTCCTCATTCGCTGTCTCTGTCGCTGCTCCATCTCCCCTCCTCCAACCAAAGGAGACGTCTTTGTGTCTTTGTGTCTTTGCTTTGCGGCACAGACTCAGATGTAGAAGCTGCTACACAAAATGAATCAAACCAGAAACACGACAGGTATCGTAGTTTACCTCGCGTACCCACTTCTCTGTGGAGAACTCTGACCGCCTGATCGTGGTGATTGGACGTCAGGTTTCTTCTCCAATAGTTGAATCTGACTCGACTTTAGCCGCAGCTAAAACACAAACAGAGAAAACCTGAGTCTGTGCTGCAGCCCTGGATTTTAGTCTGGATCAGGACTCAGATGTTTTTATCCTGAAGTCTCCCCAGAACATAAGCATCACTCAGATGATGATGCTTTTAATGTTGAAAATAACAATTCAGTTTCATGTTAGCTGCAAATAAAGGAATAACAAACATCTGATTTTACTGAGATGATTTCTGAAGTTCGGGCTCTCATGTTGTTTGACGTGCTGCACATTAGGTTCATTTATGATGGATTTTGTTTTAGCCACATTCATTCTCTGAAATTATGTGAGCTGAAATGTGCAGGACATTTCTTAAAACAACCTTCCATCAACTCCAAAGACGTCTGAGTGACCTGAGCTTCGTGACGCTGACTGCACCGACCCAGGCGGCTTCAGATGAATCCACGGTGGGTTACGCTCATCTCTTTTCATGCAGTCTCCAGATTATAGTTTATGCTGCGTGTTTAATGAGTTCATTTTTATTCTTAATAACATCAGTCGTTTAATTCCCGCCTGGCTGTTACACAACACACAGTAAACACAGAGAAGTCAAATTAAAATAAAGATTTCACGTGGACAGATGATTTCTGGAGGATAATTGAAATCTGGAGACTCGAACACGTGATGTGTCCTTGAGATTTATCTCCAAACTTCATTAAGATCTTTGTTATTTAATGATCTGCTTTAATAGCTGCTTGAATCAAACTGAAGCGGTCACCTGCCTGCACAGAGGAACACACCGAGTAAGACAGAAGGTGACGCTTATGCTAATCATATGCAAATGAGATTACCTGAACTTACCTGCTCTGTCCTCTCTGGTGTCAGCTGAAAGAGATCCCCGGGGACGTGACACCTTATGTGTAGTTCCCTGAGGGAGGAGGAGGGGCGTCTGACTGATTATGGAAATATGTTTTTTATTTTGGGTGTTTGATGATGGTATATGTTTCTGTGTGCTTATTTATTTTATTATACGCTCTTAACCCTGCTAACTTTAAGCCTTAATATTGTGAACAGGTGAGTTGTATATATTCACCTCAGTACAGTTGTCTGAACGGGGAAATTGCTACGAGCCCAACATTTTTTGTACCAGGCTGTAACATGTTTATTTCTGCTGTGAAGTGGGACATTTGGACATGGGGGACTTATGGAGACTGACTCACTTCTGGAGCCAGCCTCAGGTGGACGTTAGAGGAACTGCAGTTTGTGGCGCTTCCTGTATTTGAGCTTGATTTCTCGGCTTGGTAAGGAACAAATAAATTTAGATGGAAATCAGGAAGAAAATGTTGAGAAAGTCAATTTAATGTCACATAAAAGC
>NC_040027.1:8030429-8036950 GCF_000972845.2 Larimichthys crocea | reverse complement strand
ATAAAGAGAAATAAAATAATATTTAATAATAACAATAATAATTTAATAATACTTTGTAACTTCTTATATTCCTGGTGTCAGTGTCCTCTTGTCTCTTCATGCAGCTGCGAACTGAAGACACCTGATGACGCAGCAGTCTGCCTCTGTCTGCTGCTGCGTCATGTGCGCACCACACCTCCACCTCCTCCATCCTCTCTTCAGTTTGTCCTGAAATGCTTCCGTAGCTCTCAGACAAACACACACACACACACACACACACACACACACACACACACACGCAGCGCGCGCGTCTTTTCCAGGTCACACGGTTGTTGCATAATTAATTAATGAGCAACACCCAATACTCTCTCACCTGTCCTCGTGCCTGTAACCCAATCACTCAGATTAAACAATTAGAAATGCAGCAGAGGCACCAGAACCGGGTCACGCGGTGTGTGTGTGTGTGTGTGTGTGTGTGTGTGTGTGCGCTGCAGCTGCAGCAGTGGTGCGCCACACCGACCCGTCCCCGTCCCGTCTCCGCCGCTGCTGCCTGGCATAATTTGCAGACGGTGGAAGGAGGGAGGGGTGGAGGGGTGGAGGATGGAGGGAGGAGGGGTTTACTGACATCAGCACCGCCGCTCAGCACAGCACCGAGCAGGCTCTGACTGTCTGGCTGGACCCAGCCACGCCATCCCCCCGTTTTTTTTTTAATCCCGTGACGGGGTGCTTCTCCACGGATGTCTGGGCTCGCTCTGCGGGGTTCGGGTGGTGGTCGCAGCGGATAGTCTGTGCGCGCACGGAGCTTCGTCGGTGGGAAGGAGCGCGCAGCAGTGAGCGGTGAGTTTGCGGCAGCGCGGCAGACAGCGGAGGGGCGCACAGAGGCGCAGACTGGCGCAGGGGCGAGCGGAGCCGGGCACGCTGTCTGTCTGAAGTTCAGAATCCGCCGAGTCACGCTTGTTGTGAGTGATAGTCTGCAGAGCGGCAGAGGAGACATCCTGCAAACACTGAGGCTCTGCTCATCCTCCACATGCTGCAGAATCAGACTCAGGCCTGAGCTGCATCAGTATGTTTTTATGATTTCCATCCTGGTAACTTGATCACAGTCTAACCTTTAACTTCATCTGAAGTTTGCAGGAGTGTGTGTCTGCGTCAGGAGGCTGCACAGAGACAGGCGAGGGCGAGGAGCGAGGCAACGCAGGGGCGCATCCCAATAAGAAGCCAAATTCTGCACTGCAGTGAATTTCCTCAGGTGTGTGTGTGTGTGAGAGAGAGTGTGTCTGTGTCTGTGTGTGTGTGTGTGTGTGTGTGTGTGTGTGTGGGACTCGGCGTACACTTCTCATTAACATCGGAAGAACCTGCAGAAGCTTTGGGGCACATCTCCATCGGTTGGTGGAGGTCGCCTCGTCCTAGAAAACTGTGCCACCCTCCAGCTTCCAGACCACCCAGCGTCCACCTCCACCTCTTTTCCTGTTCCCATCACAGGCACAGTGTGGTGGCCGGTTTGTTGGATCACACAAAGCCTGCAGGCCTCAGACTGGAGAGCTGTGACCTACAAGGAGGTGGGGTTCAAACTAAAGACCTGCAGGATATGAAACCAAATCTGCAGACTTTAAAGCAAAGAGCAGCTTAAACTGTCCGGTCCAGTTTCATCGCACTCAGAGGACTCTTCTATATTTTTTTGGATTCAGAAAGTCGGACCTGCTCTTCAGGTTGTTTTAGGACTAAACAAGGTGTCAGATTTCACCTCAGGGACCAGATTTCTATCATTTCCAAGTCAGCACGACACAGCAGATGTCAGGCACCAACCCAGATTTCCCAGGTTTAGGTCGAGTTCCAGTTTGAGCTCAGGGATTTTTAACAAACAGAGTTTCTTTGAACGCAGCAAATCTCAGGCGACGTCTGTATTTTTGGCTTCGGAACCGACCTATGAACTCCCGTTGCCATGGCGTCTGACAGTTTCCAGTACCGGGCGCTCTTTGAGTACAAGAGGGAGCGCGGCGACGACATCAGCCTCCAGCCGGGCGACCTGCTCACCGTCCCCAAGGCCTCGCTCGTGGCGGCGCCGGGGGGTCTGGACTACCAGGACGGGGACGAGCGGAGCCCCAAAGGATGGCTGCACGGCACCAACGAGAGGACCAAGGAGAAGGGAGACTTTCCAGGGACCTTTGTGGAGTACGTCGGAACGGTGAGGGTCGGCCCTCCTCCTGCACCTAAATCCTGGCCCAGGCCTGTACCGCCGACCCCCGGGGGACCACAGCCTGCTGGAGCTGCTGCTGCTTCAGGTGAGTGCTGAAACACCCCGACAGCATCGAACGCATCGTGCGGATGTTTCTTTTTGGTGGCTTGTTGGACTGTAATCTAAAAATGTAACTACTCGTCAGTTTTGGCTTTTCTGTTGGACTTCAGTGTTTGTGCAAGCTGCTCTGCTCAGGCAGGATTGTGTGTGTGTGTGTGTGTGTGTGTGTGTGTGTGTGTGTCGGTATCGAGTGTCTAGTTCAGTTGCTGTCAAGCATGTTGATGTTGTTGCACAAAAAAAACACTAAATTTCAAGGTGCTTATGGTTTGATCTGAGATCTAACATGAACTTGAGTTCTGGGTTCACGACCTCAGACAGCTCAGACGTCTGCAGGTCGTCTCTCTAGGCCCCCAGGTGAGAGCTGGTTTTAGGGGAACCCCTCTGCACCTCGATCACGATTCCACTAAAGCTCTTTGTGCCTCAGGGCCTTACCTGACCTGAAGTTATCCACAACACGTTCTTGCAAATGTTTCACAATAAAAGCCTTGATAAGTTCAGAGTTTCTGTCCACTGAAACACTTGGAGGCTTTTATTTTGAAACAGATGCAGGAGGTGTTGAGTTTGTACGGCGTGATGCAGTAACCAATCAAAACAAGACTTCACACTACAGCTGCGTTACTGAATGCACGAGCTAAATGTCGGTTCGATCAATTTGCACAAAGTCAGACCGGTTCAAGCTCGTGCACGTGACGGGGAAACCGCCCAGCCCCGTCTGCAGCCTGTGCGTAAACAGTACACGAAACTGAAGTTTTGAGTACCTGGCTTCAGGTGTTTGGGTTACATTAAACAGACTTGTAATGTCACAAATCTTAAGTTTGATCTTGACGTTGTTATTCCACAGTGAAGGAGCTTAAAGCAGATCCAATGTCCTCCTGGACTGCAGGGACAACACTTGAAGGGTTGGCTCCTCTAGTGGAAATGGATTCATGCAGATAGTTTTGGTTTTATTGGTTCAGGTTTAGAGATCATAGCTTCTCTGCCTCCACCTCAACACAGAGAGCTTAACGGATGGATTTTTATCTAAGATCTTCACGGCGTCGAGAAATGTCAGAAATCTCAAAACTGGGACAAATAAAACCAAAACCATCCAGATCTCGAGGCAGGTAAACGTGTTTTTGTGATTTTGGATGAAACAAACCTTTAATTCACCTCACAGAGGACTAACTAACCTGCAGACCCGTCACACAGACACAGGCCAGCATGAAACCTACCAGAACCCACGTACCTCCTCCTCTTCCTCCTCCTCCTCCTCCTTTTCTCTGGGTCTGTTTGTCTTTCAGTTGGGTTTAAATGTTTTTCTGCTCGTGCTCACGGTGATTTTGCCTCTTCATGCTCAGACCGACAGGATGTGCAGTCTGTTGACGAGCGGCTGACGTTAACGTGATCTCAGACTTTGGCCTTCAGGGATGATTCCTGTTTATTACAACGTACATCATACTTAAGTTATCGCTGGTATCTGTGCATGTGCACGATTAAAGCAAGTAATTATAATCGACATGTCCATTATTTCTTGACATTTTATAGAGGGAATGATGAATTAACCTAATGATCTGCAGATTAACCGATAATGAAAACGATCATTAGTCGCAGCCCCCCGCTCGATTACGACCTCGCCTGACTGCTCGTGTTTCTTGACCCTTGACCGCTTCCTCGATGATGCTGAGCGGCACAACGACGTGACGCTGATAGAAACGAAGAGCATCGTCAAAAATCAGATCGAAGTTTGAATAAATCAGAATTACGTCTTGATTCTGCGACACGTTCAGGCAGGAAGTCAGGCGGCAGAGAGAATCTGGTAAGTTTTCAGAATAAAACACCCACCCCGACTACACAGCCTGCGTACTCAAACAAACCAGAGTGGCTTCACTCATCACAGGGCCGTGCACAGGCCAAACACCCCCCACCTGTACGCCATGAACTGCCGTTTGAACTCTGGAGCAGCAGATCAATAATCATATTCCTCATCGATTGAGTGCTTCCCAGAAACATTCGAGGCTCAGTCTCAACTCCTCTTCTCTTTATGCAGACTGCTTTCAAACGTCTTCATTCGTATAGTCGGTATTGACTCCACAGCGTGCGAGCTGAGTGTGTCCGCTCAGTGCTGCTGGATTCTTTGGATGATTTATTTAGGGCTGAGGTAACGAGGACGAGAGCGACGTGTCGTGAAACAGGCCGCCCCACTTAAAAAATCTATTCTGAACCGTGCAGGCTTTGATTAGAGCTTTTACAGGGTTGGGGCGGTTAGCTCTGTTTGAGCCGCGGCCGTTCAGTTCTGTCTTCACCGCTCTTCATTTGCTAAATAGGTCAGACGCAAAGTAACGCTCCCTCCTTCCTCTGCCGCCTCTCGCTCTCTTTAATTGTCTGGCTGCTCCGTCTGTTTTATGGGAGCGTCTTATATAAATAACATGCAGCAGCTCTGAGCTCGGCTCAATGTTCCCCTCATTTCCATATGCTCGCTTTGTTGATGCTCTTAGTTACAGCATGTGTGCTAGCTGAGCCACCCATCCCTCCATCCACTCATCCATCCATCCATCCCTCCATCCCTCCATCCATCCATCCCTCCCTCCATCCATCCAGCGTCCTGCAGCCACACAAGGCTGTGTTTGTCCTGAATAATTGATTGGCTGGCGCTCCGTCGGCCTGACGTGCCACATTCCTGCAGTCACAAATCACCAAGTAGCAGCGGTGTAGCAGCATCAGCGCGGGCAGAGGGACGTGAACTGATCCGCAGCCTCCGTCACTGCTGACACTCCTGACACGCCCTGCTCCGGTTCAGCACCCAGCACTGCTGAGGTCTGGATATTCTTCTGGTAAACAAACCTTTTAATTCAATTTTCCTCTTGAATACAAACCACAAATATCCGATACTCCGAAACACTGCCGAGGGTTTGATATGTTTGCCGGGGACGGGACTGATCAGGACTTGCTGGTGTCATTTATAATGCAGTGAGTCAGTCGGTGTGCAACATTTGACCGTGAAGGCGTGCAGCACGAGACACCGCAGACAAAAACGATTCTGGTCTGTTTGTGTCTGTAGATTTCAACAAAAGTTACATTAGATAACCTCATTTTCATATTTAAACGTCATATTTTGACCCCATTCACCTGTCGTGTCTCCAAATGTTTGAATTTCACTGTCCAGATCTGTTTCAAATCTGAACTTCAGCACCAAACAGCTTGAGTCCTGTCTATAATCTGAAGGTTTCTACAGATCATATCATTCAGAATCAGATTTATAGATTTATGGAGCGATTTTACGAGATCCAGGTTCAGAATTTAAAAAGGTTTTACAATGTTCACATTTCACAGTTTTGGAAAAGTTTGCATGTTTATTTAATTAGATAATGCATCATTTACATATTTAACCCTCTGGACCAAAGATCTCCACAGAGCACCACGTCTAAATTTCACTGTCGAGCCTCCGTCCTTTTAAAATCATTGCCAGTGTTTTAAAAACAGAGAAAAAAAAGTCGTGTACTTTGTATTTTAGATTTAAGTTGTTGAAGTTAATTTAAGTTCAATAACGAGAACTGGAAAGTCACATCACATGACGACTTTACCCGGCTCTTTGTTTGTCAAGGGAGTGTGCGCCGAAGAGTCGGTAGGGAGGACATGCAAGGTAAATCAGAGTCGCCTTATCGCAGCGGAGCAGCTCGCTGCTGTGATTAGCCGCTTCGATTCAGCCGAACTCTGATTACCTGAACATTTGTCCTGTACTACCTGTAGGGAGATAGGTGTCGAGGAGACCGCCGGGATTCATTAGCTTACCGTCATAATTAATGTTGCAAACAGCTCCCCGCGGGGAAGGATTAGGCGTGGAAGTTGGGAAATGTAGGAGGGTGTTCGTGATCGCACGTGGTCAGATATGTTACACATTGATAGTGCTGTTAGAGCTATAGTATCACACTCCTGATTAATCAGCACAGGAAGTGAACAGGGAGCAGTGAACTGTTAAGGACCACAGGTGGAAATAAAGACACATCAACCTCTAAGACGAGTCACATTTTCTCTCTTACTTCATTAGTCCTGATCGTCCTCCCTGCCGACTCTTCGGCGCATCGGGAAGGTTCATCTCAGCCAGTAAAAGCCGAGTAGGACCATGTAGTAACTCTCTCTGTTCTTCGTAGCCTTTCACAGTGCTGCTGTACCTCATGTCTTCAGATGAGAAATATATATATATATATATATATATATAAATAAGGGTAGGGAGGACATGCCAGGGGGTTTTTTAAAATAAAATTTTTTA
>NC_040027.1:7987833-8030369 GCF_000972845.2 Larimichthys crocea | reverse complement strand
GATAGATATTGTAACTTGCATGTAATCCCTAACCTATATATATATATATATTTCTCATCTGAAGACATTAGGTACAGCAGCACTGTGAAAGGCTACGAGGACAGAGAGAGTTACTACATGGTCCTACTCGGCTTTTTCTGGCTGAGATGAACCCTGCTTTCCCAGGAGGAGTGCGCCGAAGAGTCGGCAGGGAGGACTGATCAGGTCTAAATGAAGTAAGAGAGAAAATGTGACTCGTCTTAGAGGTTGATGTGTCTTTATTTCCACCTGTGGTCCTTAACAGTTCAGCTCCCTCCTGTTCACTTCCTGTGCTGATTAAATCAGGAGTGATACATAATAGCTCTAACAGCACTAATCAATGTGTAACACTATCTGACACCGTGCGATCACGAACACCCTCCTACATTTCCCAACTTCCACGCCTAATCCTTCCCCGCGGGGAGCTGTTTGCAACATTAATTATGACGGTAAGCTAATGAATCCCGGCGGTCTCCTCGACACTATCTCCCTACAGGTATACAGGACAAATGTTCAGGTAATCAGAGTTCAGGCTGAATCGAAGCGGCTCATCACATGCAGCGAGCTGCTCCGCTGCGATAAGGCGACTCTGTTCCTCTTTCATGTAAATGAGGGACGCCAATTAAATGTAAACCAGAAGGCCAGACGTCATTGGTTCATTGTGGCTTTTATCGGCAGGTAAAACAAATGTTACATAAATTCTTTTATTTCATCACAGCGGAGAGGTTCTGCTGAACAATAACTGTTGGATGTTCATACGAGCACGAACCTGAGAAAAACATTTCTAAACCTTTTAAACAACCATTTGAAGACATGAGGACGAAACAAAATGATTCAGTCTAACTCAATTAGATCCTCATGATATGAAAAATATGAAAAGTTACATAGAATATGTAAAGTTGGCCAAGCAAACAGCTAAATGTAGCAGCTTACTTCGTAAAGTGTTTTATTTCCCACTTTTCTCTGCAGAACAGTGACGATGCTGCTGAAATATGATGATGATGATGATGATGATGATGATGATATACAGTCATGTGTGATTCAACTTTTTCCCTGAGATCTGGTGTGAAACAAACAAAACATAAACTACAACATCATCGACGTAGAATCGAATCGAAGGATGGCACACGTCTACCTTCAGACTCTCACACATGCATATCAAACAGAAGTCGTGAGTAAGCTTCAGTTTTTAATTGAGCAGCGGGCCAGTGTGAGTGTTCAGCGGTGCGTCGGTGCCGAGCGGTGGATCGATGTGATCAGGGAGGTGATGAAACGCTGCTGCACCGGATAATGACCGGGAGATCAAACAGAGAGAGAGAGAGAGAGGACGGCACAGGAACACACAGATCTATAATTTGATGAGTGTGTGTGTGTGTGTGTGTGTGTGTGTGTGTGTGTGTGTGTTAGCCTCCACAGCCTGTGATCAGCTCTGTGCTCGCTGCTGTGCGATGAGTTCAGGGGGATCGATGATCGCAGCATCGGCCTAACAGGCTAACCAGGCTAAATGGCCTCAATTGTAGATTTATATTTAGCTTGACTCTTAGCTCTTTGGTTAGCCTCTAATGGCTTTGGGTGTGTGTGTGTGTGTGTGAGTGTATAAACGATGTGCAGTGAAGAGCTTGTGTGCTCGAGTGTCCTGAAGAGATTCAGACATAAATTATGTCTCAGTGTAAAAGAGGGACGGTTCCTCTCTGTCAGCCTCCTGGCAGAAGTTGGACATTTGGACATGGGGACTTATGGAGACTGACTCACTTCTGGAGCCAGCCTCAAGTGGACGTTAGAGGAACTGCAGTTTGTGGCGCTTCCTGTGCATGGTTGCAGCTTAGTCTAAACACGAACAGCATAAAAAACTGTCCAGATTGAGAAGATTAAAACATAATCGAGTTCCTAATGAAGTGAAATGAATTGCTAATTGCTTATTGATTCATGTAAAAACAACATTTATAATTAGATACATGATGAACGAACACAGGAACAGGTACAACCATCCAGCTGCAGTCAGCTGACAGCATTCCAGGTGTTTGAGGGTTTCCTGCTTCGCTCTGTCCTCAGAGCTGAATCCTCTCAGCCCTCTGGCAGAATAACGTGAAAGCAGATCGCAGGTTTTGAAGTTGACATGGACCTCATTCATATTTACAAGTGATGCAGCGCGTTGTTGGTGGCGGTTCACAGTCGTGTCAGCAACAGGACGAGTCCTCGTCCATCCTCTTGTTTACTGACCTTGTGCTGCAGATGACGTGTCGCCCATGTGGAAATGTGGAAATGTGGAAATGTGGAGTTGTGAATTGGCTGAACATCCTCCGGCTGCTTCTCTCTCTTCCTGCAGGTCTGTCTTTGATTTCATTCTCTGCTTCAGTCGTCCATCTGAACAAGTCATTCCGTCTGTTTTATGTCCACAAGTCTCACTTCCTTTACGCACACACCATTCTGGCGTGGCGGCTGGCGCGTGATCACAACGCCGCTTTCCTGAAGGCGACTCTGCAAAAACTGTTAAAACAAGTCGATTTTTTATTGGAAACAGTTTTTTTTTTTTTTACAGATTAAAACAGATGCTGCTGCACTGAGTTGGTTTGGACGCCTTCAACTGTGCAGACCAATTAGTGTGTTGTAACGAGCATCTCTTAACGAACGGGAAGTCTGCAATTAAGTCAATATCACCCCATCACACACACACACACACACACACACACACACACACACACACGCTGTCAATGAAAAGGTCACACAGTAGATGAATAGCAGAAAAGTGCAGCCAGATGAACATATTATCTAATAACATCAGTGTTTTCTGTGACTTTCTTTCTATTTATGATATTAATATATTCATATATTATTATGCTAATCTCATGCAGCTTTGGGCGGCGTGCAGTATAAATATTTCTGCATACTGAGGGCCTTAAACAATATTTGAATCACATAAATTGTGTGTGACTGTGAAGCTGAGACTCTTGTGGATTCATATGTGGTTATGATTGTCTCCGGTACGGTGTATGAAATGACCTGTCGTGACCTCCAGGATAATCACAGCTTCATGAAACCGTCCAATCACGAGCTAGAGGCCGAGGGCATTACGAAGATTTCCACACGAGATTCACAGTGAGATGTTTTCAGAGACATTTATACAAGAGAAGTTCCTCGATGTCCATAAACTAATCATAACGTTCAAAGACCTTATGCATGCATCTTAAATGAATCTGTATCACGTAAACTCCTTCTGTTGACCTGCTCCTCCTCTGTCACCCCTGAGAAAAGACTAAATTTAGTCTGTCGTGTCCAGAAAGTAACAAATGTTGGAACTTTTTTTAGTTTCAATGACACTTTTCCTGCTGTCCTCCTTTAACTGACTTCAACTATTTATCTTCCACATTGTTTGATACTGGCACAGTTTGGAGCTGTTTCCATTTTAGAAAACATTGTGAATATTTGTTACTTCAAACTCACATTTTACATTTCAACACGAGCGCCCGGTGAACAGGGCTGCTGGAGTGGTATGAACAAGACGTTATTGATCCCCAGAAGAATTTCAGCGTTATAGCAGCACATCAGGGAGGCGTGCAGGAAGAAATACCCGAGTTAGAGCAGAAAGCTCCGAGCAGCTCGCCGCGTGTCGTCCTTGAGTGACAGCAAAGACAGATGAAGAAATGAGAATAATAAGAAACGGCTGTCGGAGGCAACCAGATGGTGTGATTTATACTTGTACCGCCAAAATAAAAGCCTTCTTTCACTTTAGTGATATGTTCTCTCATCTGTAGATCTGTGTGTTTCACTGCTGAAGCAGAAACTTTTAAAAAGCATGTAAACGAGTTCTTTTTGATTTTTTTAAGCATTTGTCTTGTTGTTGTACCTCAGTAAAAGCCTTTGAGTACTTTGCGTTTTCCCGCCGCTGCATGCTAATGTCTTTAATTTCCAAAGTGCTATTGTTTGTGGAGGAGGCGAGATTTATCGTCCCTGTTTTCAAAGTCAATTACGGAGGTCCACACGGCGCCGGTGTTAAATTGATGAATAGGGTGAAGCTGCTGAGTCGTTCAGTGAAAGGAGAAGGTGAGATACAAATAAACAGCCATGAATAAAACAGGAGCAGAGCATCCTGGGAGACCTGAGCGATGCAGCGCTTTAATTCCTCGATGCTGCACGGCGGTGACAGGCCTGTGCAGTCTGCAGACCGCACACAGCCCCGAGCTCTGGGAGTGCATCGGTGAGAGGTTCAGGTCGCGGGAGAGCTGCTGCAGCGAGGCGGACCGTCCACCGACTGGAGCTGTTGTCAATAAAGCTTTTATTTTACCGGCTGCCTAATTGGCCTTGGAATCACCGCGCTGAGCCGAGGCTGAGGAGGATTTACTCGTCAGCAGTAAAAGAATAAGCACACAGCCGCAGAGCATGAACGGGCCTTATTGATTTTTATTTCACACAAATCAAAAATGTTTTCAGCTGCAAACTTCCATCCTCCTCTTCTGGAGATTACACTAAAATTCAATTATCTCACATGATCTTCATCAGCAGACGGAGTCACGCGGGCTGAATGAAGATCATGTGATGAGATGTGCTGAGATCGCTTCGTCAGCGTCTAACGTGCACTCTTCTTCTTCTTCTTCTTTGTCTTTACCATCCAAGCATGGAGAATCGACTCAGCTTGCTGACTCAGCAAACTTTCCACAGCTGCAAACAAACAGGCAACAAACACAAATCACTGCACCGGGACTTTTCCCGTTAAGTGGCACCAGATTATGAAGCTTTTCCAGTGAACCAGGAACTTAACATAAAGGTCTGAAAAGTAAAATCTGTGTTTGTTTCATCTGTGTCTGAAAGAAAAATATAAAGTCATTTAATGTTTTCAGTATTTATTTATGTAAAAAACACAACATGTGAAACTAGATCATTTAAAGTAACAATTTTAAAGGTCCAGTGTGTAGAATTTAGTTGCATCTAGTGGTGTAACCACTGCGTTGCAGTCTCCTCACATCATCCTCATCTTCCTAGTGCAAAGGAGTAAATATAAAAGGATAATTTTAAAGTAATAAAAATAAAAACGATTCTAATTTTCAGGTGACTATGCATGCACGAAAACTTGGTTATCATTATTATATTCCATGTTTCCCAAAATCTGACACACTGCACCTTTAACTTCATTATCATCGATTCCTCTGATAATTACTTTATTGATTAATAGACTCAATGTTTGGTCGATAAAACAATAATGCCCAAACTCAAGTTCCAAGTTGAAATGTTGCTTGTTTGACCGATAAAACCAATCTTTGCATCGATTTCATTTGGGATTAGATCACCAACCTGGAGACCTGCATGTAGGCCTGTGGTGTGCAGAAACATATTCAGACTGTTATATCTCAGCATTTCATTCATTCCTGTAAAGACTCTAAATTATCTCGTGGTGAACACGAGCTATATTCAAACAGCATTCATTCACAAATTCAGATTCTCCGGTAACCACGGCAGAGCCTGTTTGAGGGGACAAGCCGCCATGTTGCTTTGTTCGGCAGCTTCTCTGAGCTGCGACTGTAAATCGTCTTCCTCCCTGATTCGTGTGCAGCGGCTCGGGAACAGGTTTTATGTTTAAAGAGGAATGAAGGGGTGAGCCAAATGACTCCGACCAGGCGACGGCTGCGTTCTCTCCCATACCCCCCCTCACCACCGCCAGGGTCTTGCTGCCTGTTTATGGGCACCGATAAAACCACAGAGCCTTTTTACGGCCTCCTCCTCCTCCTCCTCCTCCTCCTCCTCCTCCTCGCTGCATTTTAATGCCCTCTGAAGTGTCTCCATAGACTCGGGTACAAGTCATTTGACCGCTTTAATTCCAGCAGTCGGAGGCGTCGTAAAAATAATTTAAGCAGCTCGTTTTTGTCTTAGACGCAGTCACGCGTGTTCGGGGGGGCTTGATACATTACATTTATTTATCTGCGAGTTACTCCAATGTTGGCATTAATGAGCAGTTTATAAGAGCTATTACAACACATTTTCACATAATGTCTTAATAAAAAGAATATCTGCATGTGTGGAAGCCTCTCTGCTCTGTTTATTATTCATGCTCGCACTTCAGTTTTTATTTAGTTTTCACCTTTTAGCAACAGGATTAAACCTTAAAGTGGTGAAATCAAAATTAGCTGCAAGCGCCTGTTCAAATGTATTCTCTTACTCTTTGACTTCACTTATTCGTCATGTGACTTTACTGCCGGCGTTAAAAATCATTTCTACGATGCCATTCGAGAAACGGTGGTGAAGGTTTCCTCTCTTTTCACACTCCTCTCTCATTAGTGTGGTGACGAGCTAATCAGTAAAGCTCTTACTGAGAAATCCCACCAGACACGTCTCATTGTCTCATTGTCTTATTGTCTCATTGCACGGGATTTCAAACTCCACTGAGAGCGTTTCAGAAGCGTTTCTCCTGCAGACTTTGTTTACTTGCTCAGATTTGCTCATTTTCCTGGTTCATGTTCTTCTAAATATGCTTCTACATGTGTGAATATGCTACGTACTTCATTTGTTTCTCTTTTGTCTGTTTCTACAACCGGCAGTTTGCGCGGGGTGTTTTATTTTGAAAATCCGGCTACTTCTCTATGCTGTTTCTGTGTCTGGCTTCCTGCCGGTGGGGTTTGGAACATTGACTTTACCCTTTAAAGTCAAAGTTTAACGGTGATCTTGAACCTTGACATGTTTTTTCTGGAAACATCAGCTGAAAATTGGACCTGGATCCTGGCAGCAGAGCTCAACATCAGGCAGATAAAATAAGAAGGACGCATGTTGGTGACGTAAACCAACCCTGTGCTGGTGGTCAGGACCTAACAGAGGGTTCTAGCCAACCAGGACTGTGTGTGAAGTGAGACACTGGGCTGTAAAAGTCGCACAGAGCAGCAGATTTACAGGAATCAGACCGAACTCCCATCGTCCATAAACCAAACCTCTGTCCTCAATCGAGCCATTGTTTTGGTATTTGAGCTGACGAGAAGAGCATTGTAGTGCTTGGCACCGCTGGTACAGAGTGTGTGTGTGTGTGTGTGTGTGTGTGTGTGTGTGTGTGTGAGCCACAGAAGCCAGTTGGGATTGTGTCGTGCCAACTGGAGAGCTTCTGAGTTGAAAAGACGCTCTGTTACCTCGTGGCTGTGCAGCGACAGACGCTCCATCTGACACAGTCACACGTCATAGACGGCTCGTTCACAATCGATTTTTAATGCGTCTCTTTGGCGGAGTTCACGTTATTAATGTTCGATCACCTTCACATTAAAAGATCGATCGCACCTACGAGTGTCACTCAGTTCAGACAAAATTGGAGTGATTTGAACGTTAAAGTAGCTCTTCATACGTACAGGCATGTGTTGTGTTGACTGCTGACTGACGTCTTATTTATATATTCTGTTTCTGCATCCTGAATACTCGACAGTTGGACAGGATTAACGTACAGGCAGGTCACGCTGATGGGGAATATCTGACTCTGGACTTTCTCTGCGTACATTTGACCAGATGGGCAGTTTTGGTTAAAAGATGCTTGGTGCTGAAGAAAAAGGAGGTCAGTGTTTGTGCAGCAGTTTGTCCTCTCCCACACGAGTCGGGCCCACGGGTCAAACACTGTTTTCCTCTTCATGTCGGCTTTCATCCTCTCAGGGAAAATATCTGCTCAGATCCTGGAGAACAGGCAGAAAACTGAAAGATACTTCAGCAGAACACACACACACACACACACACACACACACTCAGGCCTCAGGGTTTATACCTTCCTGCAAACATTTATCTCGTGCTGCCCTCCACTGTGACACGAGAGCGTTTCAAGCCCTTCCGGAAGGTCGTCCGACACACTCAAACAGTGGAAGTGTGTTTGCTTACGCGGGACACATTTCGCCATGACGACCCTGCACACGCGTGTGTGTGTGAGGTTAAACACACAGGTCTGCATTTACACAGTGTTACTGTGTGTGTGTGTGTGTGTGTGGCTTTGGTTTGATGGCTGAAATGACAAATGACCAGCCTGAGGCTGATTTCTGCTCTCGTGATCCGTCAGGATGTTCAGATAAAGCTGAAGCGGTGATGTACGAGCCCGAGCGCTCGCTGTCACTTTTTTAGCAGACGGATCAGTTTATAATGAAATTCATATTTCTGCCCACAGCTACAGAAAAACTGCTCGTTCCCTTTAATAGTTTATTTGTTTTTGTAGACATATATTACTTTTATATACATGTATACCGGCTAATATAGTGCTGCGCCACATGTGTGCTTATCCAATAACCCGTAACTCAATTTCTAGTGTATCTTTGATTATTTTTATTCATGAGTATTTTTCTTATCCACCTTGTTGTTCTTTGAGCTGCTGTAACGAGTGACTTTTCCGCAGCAGGAGATCATTAAACACATATCTTATCTTATCTGATCCCTCACTGGCTTCCCACCCACATTACGAAGAGAAGATGCCACGCGTGAACCGTTGTTTGTAAAAGTCGGGTAGTGTGACGCTCCCTTTACACCTCGCAGCAAAATGTGTTTCAGGTAATCAGACTAAATAAATGTAGAGTGTGCCTGATATACATTATTACTGACACTGCAGCAGCACAGAGACTTAAACAAAGTTAGTCAAAGGGCCGAGCAACCAGGGTCAGCTGCAGGTCAGAGCTGTAACTGCAGCTGTGCTCTGTCTGTGTGTGAGTGACTGCTGAGAGACACAGAAAATCTCTAAATGAAGCCCCTCCAACTAGTGGACACTAATGCCAAACGGTAGGTGGTATCAAAAAGCCCAAATGACCGTGAGCATCCTCATCTTGTCGACCATGTGAATGCTGAATTTCAGTGTGTGAAGTTAAAAAATGTGACCTGGGGAGAGAGAGAAAGAACAGGTGCCCCGTGCTCCTTTGGGAAATTTCTCCTCTCCAGTTTACATGGGAGTAGATGGGGCTGTCGGTGGGTGATCCTGGAGCATCAGTGCGTCTCCCGCCAAAACTATAAGTCTGACAGCTTCAGCAGTGATATCGCTGCGTAGCCCACGAATTTTCCTACGTTTCTGTGTAGAAATTATTTCCATAGAGTGACATTTGTGGCCACGAAAGCCGTTTGCAAATGTATTTTTTGACAAATGTTTCTCTCCCTCTCCACTCTAGCTCTGGAACATTCTACCAATACACACCCATTGTAAACTTTCAAAACTGCAGGATTCGTAATTCCTAGAATACGTCAGAATAATAAGTGCAATAGTGAATAGATGTTTGGCTGAACAAATACTCTAGTACAGCTGAAAAACAGTTTTTTGGATAAGGCTCGAGGGAACGACATATTTTTACAGTTTTCTTTCAGCTGGCTAAATATCACGCCCTCGCCTAAAAGGCCGCTCTCCTCTCCGAGTCCACTTCAGACTGCATGTTTAGACAGAATAAGCCTTTAAGCAATGCGTTCATGTGTTCTGTGTAAATGAGCATGTAATAATTGAGTCACACCACTTGCTGATTAATGCATTAATTAGTAGAATTAATGAGCATGTTAGCATAACTGGTTATGTTTAATAAATGACGGTGATTCAGTGAGGACATCAGTCAGCCTGCAGAGTGTGAAAACAGCTGAGAGTCATTAAACTTCCATGAAGACGTCGTGTCTCCACGTGACAGAGGGAATAATGACACTGTCAAACACACACACACACACACACACACAGAACACACACACCTGCATCAGTGTAAAGCCACGCAGCGTGACCGGGAAAAGGCAGCGTAAGGACTTCCAAAAGGCCAAACGGGGAAAATATTTCCGCTTGAATTACAAACGTGGCAGCAGGATGGAGGAACAATGGATGGAGAAAATCAGTCAGGAGGAGCAAAACGCTGACCTTCAGAAGCAACACAGCACCTTCTGCCATCAGGCATCACGTGTGTTTGTGCGTTGGTTTCCACACAAACACTGATTCAACTGACACTGCAGAACTGTCGCACAACCTGCAGCATCTACAACTCAGATTCCCACGATTCCAGACCCACGAGTTACATCTACAGCTGAGCATTCATCGGGAGAGAGACGAGCGACGTGAGGAAACAAAAGACCACGTGAGACAATGAAATGAAGCCTGTTCAGTTCCAGAGAATATCTTTGCTGTTCTCTCGAGCTAACTGATAACTTCTATTTGTCCAGTAGCATCACACATGTTCAGCCCAAATACTGGAACTTCTCATATGCTACTTCGATTAAATAAAAAAACATAGTTTGAAGTTTATTTACTTGGTATGGATCAAAAACAACTCGTGAACCATTTGAGTCCATTTCACAGGTTGATTTTCTCACAATGAGACATCGCTGCCTGGCAAACATTGCTTGTATAACCGCTCGACTCGTCTGGTTCATGGGAAAAACGTCACCTTTAAGCTCTGCAATCGGCTCTCAGTCTTTCCTGTGAGACCTGAAACAAGGCGGCGATTACAGCAGCAGATAACAGATAATACCTGTATTTACTGTCTTTGTTTGCGATGCAGGCGGGGGGAAAAATGCTCACTCCCTCATTTCCTCGCTACGCAATCTCACCTTCCAACCCTCCATATCTCTGATCGCTCTGATTATTATTCCTTCTCTCACTTGAACGTAACGGGTCATTCAAATCTGTGGAGAGAAAAGACTCTAGGCGGGTGAAGGGGCTGTAATCGCTTGTCAAACGGAGGGCCTTCCATCTGTAGCCGGAGTGTCGGGAGCAGAGAGGTAATTATAGATGAAAAGTAACGTTCTGTGGAGCCTGATGTTTTATTAATGGAAGAGCTCACAGATGAGAGCCATATTTACCGTCCGGTCATTAGTTATTCTTCTCTCTCCACCACACAGTCCTTCTGTGTCTCTGCAGACTTTGTTCTGATCTCATTCTTTTTTCTGTTAACTTGGTTTAAAGTCACTGCTGCACTCCCGGGAGGAGCTGAACTGCCCCTGAACTCACCACGCCATCTCTGACACACGCTCACTTGGCTCGGCTCGGCTCGGCTCGGTTTGGTTCATTGATGTCAGTCTCGTATCTCTCTCTCTTATCTCTGCACTCCCCCGCAATCATTCTCTCTCTTGTTTTCTCAATGTCACTTAGTCCTCTTTCTGTTTTACTCCCTGTCATCGCCTCCTTCTCCCTCCGGATTCACGGCGTTCCAGTTGAAACCAGTTTAAATTAATATTGGATGACTTTCTCTGCTCTTTTTTTCTCACTTTGGCAGCAGATGAAACACTGCTGACACTGTGCTGAAATAAAAATCCCCCGTTGTTCGAATATGTCTTAAAAACACCCATGAGCCTTTTCCTCTAATGTGATTTTATGAATATGAGTACATCAGTGTTGGATGTTAAACGTGGTGTTCATACTGATGGAACAATCAAGTGTTTAAGGTTTGCAGCCTTTTTTTTATTGGTCTTTTATCAGCTGTTTTCAGATCATTTTAACAATTTCCAATATTTTATTTGGCCTTCTCATTTCCATTGGTTCATGGTGGGAGGTTCTCTAGTTATTTCCTTTATTCGTTGCCATGAGAATTTTTAATAAATATTTGTCCCTGTTATCCAGATCCTTTGATACATTCCCCAAGTAGAATGAAAGACCGGTAAACTCAATAACAAATCCCAGAATCCACTTTGTGGTTGAGTCCAGAAAGGTTGTAAAGGCGGGTCAGGACCCAAAAAAATGTGAGTATGGTCTGCGTTGTCTCCAGAATTGGTTCTGATGTCCAGTTGTCCAACTCTGAGAGTTTGTGGTCGAAGTCGTCTTGGTGTGGATTATGAAAGAGCATTCCTCTGTGGAGATTTATCCAATATCCAGCTCTCTGTCTCTGTTTCTGTTGTATATAATCTGTTGAGTTCATCAATGAAATTCTGGAATACAGATTGCCAATAATTCATCCAGTGGATTCTGAGTTGTCTGCTTTCATGAACATTTGTGTGACCCCTGATTGTTCTTCCAAGCTCTGTTGGTCTTCTCATTTTAATAAATCTGCCAGGTCTGCATCGTTCAACTCTGTTGCTCCAAACCTCAAAGAAGGGTGGCGAGTTCTTTTGTTTCTTCTTCTAGACATTGACTTGCGTTGACCTTTGTCAGGTCAGCTTTTACTTCAGTCTTTGAGTTGACAACAGGACATAGCAGCCAGCTAAGATTACTTACTAGTCCAACAGCTCAGCGTCTGTCTTTCCCGTGAATCCAGAAACAAGCTGAAGCGATTACAGCAGATAACAGATAATACCTGTATTTACTGTCTTTGTTTGCGATGCAGGCACAAATGCGCTCGCTCCCTACATGCCTGAATTTCATACGCAATCTCACCTTCCAACCTTCGTTTCTCTGATCGTTCTTATTATTATTCCTTCTCTCCTCTCACCTGAACATAACGCCCATTCAAATCTGCAGAGAGGAAATGGGATTTTTAGCCAAGCACAGAGCTTTAATAGCTTGTCAAACCGAGGCCTTCCATCTGTGGATGTGCAGTGCATGGGCAGAAGAAACATAATTATAGATGAAAAGTAACTGAACCATCCGGGAAGTCGTCTTTGGAAGCTGTTAACAAAAGGACAGGCACTTTAAAAAATTACAGGCCAGCTGATCACCGTCTATCACAGGCGAACTTCCACCAAGATGTTTCTGTTAGTATTGGTACAGAAGCCCAGTTTCAGCATTAGGAGTTGGAGAAGGAACTAGCTCCCAGGTTATCATCCAGAACGTCTTCCATTTGTCATTTTGCTTTAAAGGCTCACCAAACAATCAGAATCTGGCTTCTCCTCGTGTTTCTGTATTTCATTCTGGAGCCTCTCTAAAGTGGCTCGTGGGAAGATTTTTGGAAGGCTCGGCATCACGTTGGACGAGCTGCCCTGCGCTCCTCCAAAGATCTGACGATTGGTCCTTTTGACTCTAATCAGGAAGTTCCAGAGTCTCTCCAAGATGTGTCTCGGCACATTTGAGGCCCTGAACTTTGAAGGAAAACAGAAGTGGGAACAAAAGTTTGGATTTGTTCTCTTCCCTGTCACCCAGAACAAATCAGTGGAAAGGACATTTTTACAGGCTGAGAGGAAAGAGCTTGGCGGCGTCTGAAAAAGCACTTACCTCGGATTTTAGTGCACTTTCAGCTGGTTTATTGGGAGGGCGATGTGCCACAGCAGACCGGCTGTTTAGAGAAGCAGCAGAAACTGTTTGGAGGCAACTCTTCCAGCAGCTGTGTGGAGGCGGACACTCAATATTGATTTCAGTTAAACCGTCTCTATATAGAAATACATCAACGTTTCACCAGGTGGTTTTATGATGAGGTTTTTGTCATCAGAGACTCTGATTAACTGAAGCCGAGACCAACTGAAAAGTTTCAGGGAATCCTGTTGACGTCTGTACATTGTGAAGGATTTAGAGGCACCTGGTGGTGCAGTGGCTGATTGCAACCCCCAACCATGAACCTTCTTACTGCGAGGCAACAGCACTAACCACCGCACCAACCTGGCCTCCTACAGTGACCACGAAGTGCTTGAAAAAAGAGGTTTGGTGTGTCCATCCTGGGCTCCTGTAGGAACATGGCAGTGGTATGTACCTGTGGCACCTGTAGATATAAAGGTCTCATTCTAAGGTAAAGAAAGACAGCCGCACACCTCTTTTCTCAGATCATTAAACACTAAAAGGTTCTGAGTATTATATTCTGAAAATACACTGCCAAACCGTAACAGTAAAAGACTGTAAATTATGCCATAACATGTTTGTATGCACTCATATTTCAACCTTTATTTATACAGCATTTTAAGGGAATTCATACAGAATAAAGTAGTATTTCATATCAGAGACTAGGGTTGGGAATTATTGGGAATTTATGGGAATAAACCAGGAATTTTCCAAATTGAAGGTTGGCCCTTTAACAGGGAACTTAAATATAGCTGTGGTAAATATATTTGAGCATAATCTTGACTAAAACAACCAGATTTTATGCAAGTACACTTGAATATATCTGTGCCCTCTACCTGCACAGGTGATTTCTGTACCTGGACCACACTTTAGAGCCCAGAGCACACAGAGACTGTTGAATTGTATTAATTTGGATTTGGATTTTGGACAAATCTCCGTTTTATCATCAAACAAAAATGTTTGGATATGATGCAGTTTGTTTAAATTCCCATGGAATATTTGGAATATTCCCAGAATTCCCTATCTCAACTTCCCATGGAAACTTGCAGCCCCTTTGCAACCCTATTACAGATTGTCAACGGTGAAATGCTGTAATTTCTCTAAATGGCACTCATTCATCAGAACGGCCTTTCTTTGATAATGTATTCATACGGCAAAATATGCAATAAAACACCAACCTTAAACGTGAAATGTTTTTCACAGTGTAGAGCTCATTAAATCTGACACATGGACCTTTAGTTCTAAGACATAATGCACATTTTAAACACCCACACATGATGTCAGTGGATCAGCGTTTAAGCTGCGGTGTAAACGGTGAATCTTTGGACTGGATAATTTGGTTTGGAGAGGAGTCTTTGTTTCCCAACACACACCTCTCTCTTCAGTACGCCTACATACCCACACACGTCTCACAGTAACAGACATGTCAGACGTGTCTCTCAGGCTTTATATAACTCTCTCTCTTCTTCACTTCCTCTGTTTCACATCTCCATCATTTCTCGTTTTGTGCGATCTGACCCCATTTCTCACATCCCTGACTCTCTCCTCACTCGCTGCCTCCGTCTTTCTGTCTCTGCAGCCGTCGTCTCACCCTCACCCTCTTCTCCTCTGCTCTGCTAATTATTCAGTCCCGCTGGGGTTTCTATCTCTAACCCATTTTCTGTTTCTCCTCGCTCGGCGGGGCGCTTCCCCCTCAGATTCCCTCTTTACACTGAGCGTCGAAAATAACGCAGGGCGCTCACCACGTGTGCTTAAATACGGCGTTTAAATTTAAGAGATGTCTTTTTGATTACATGCATGTTTGCTGCATGCAGTTGTGTGTGTGTGTGTGTGTGTGTGTGTGTGTGTGTGTGTGTGTGTGTGTGTGTGTGTGTGTGTTTGTGTTAGTGCATTTGTCACCCCCTATTAGCCAACCCATGCATCTTCTGCTGTGTTCCCGCCAACTGCGTCCATGAGAGATTTAATTATACGGCGTTTTAGGACACACAGACATCCATGCACACACTTTGAAGTGCTCGGGTTCATGTTACCCACATGCAGCCTCCTCCTCCTCCTCCTCCGCCCCGAACACTCCCTCCATCACTTACTTTTCTCATTTAATAAAACACCACTTCACTACACCATTACCTCTAAAACAATCTCTTCCTCATTTATCTTTTTCTCCTCTGTTCCTCCCTCGCCTCCTCTTATCTAATCGGACCTCCAGCCCGTCCTCGCTCTCCTCTGTGGAAAATTTTGTTATACATCTTGCGTTCGGCAATTTATTCTTCCCATTTGTCATTTCATTGCTTGGCTTTTAAAGCAATCTCTACCCCCCCTCCACCCGCCCGCCCGCCGCCTGTCCGCCCTCGTCTTTCTCTGCTGCTTCTTTTGTTCATAATTCTGTTTTTTTTTTCTTTCACTGGATCCAATTGTAGAAAAATGATCTGTTTGACTTGATTTTAGAAAATGGAAAAAGCAGGAACAATATCTGAACCAAAGCCATCTTTTTCGGCTTCATATCGTGCATGATTCCCATCCACTTTAAACCCTAGAAGAGCAGCATCGCTCGCACATATATCGTTCTTCATATCTCCCTGAATTGTAAATCTATCTGTAAATCCACCTTTCACATTCCTTGATCCATGAGTAATTCTCAAATGGAAGCTCGTGCGTTTTCTTCCATGACCCACATGGATCAGGCTGGAAAACCTAACAACCTCCAGCCCAGCGGCGAGAGCAGCCCCGTGGTTCTTGATGACAGGCACTGGGCAGAAAACGCTAAATCTCCGCTAAATCCAGAAACAGTTAAGGGTGCCATTTCTCTGAAGAGCCATGAAAAGCAGCTGCTCTGCCATTAGGCGCTCACAGCGGAGAGAGAGACAAAGAAAATGAGGAAGGTATTAGAGAGGATTGAGGTGAGAGAAACTCATCACAGACTGGAAACCCTCCTGGCTCCCGCTCTCCACAAAGGGGCAAACCGCCGTCAATTACCGGAGTAAGCAAGTGAGAGACGGAGGGGAGCGTGAGAAAAAAGAGGACGGGGGGATTTCTGAACCTCCGCTTAGTGCAATCACTGTCACAGAGAGAGCCGGCTGATAGAGAGGGAAAGTGTCAGAGTCTGATAGCTGCAGGGTGAAATTGCCGTCATTAAACAGTCGCCGAGTGGCAGAGGAGGGAAGAATATCCTATAAAATCCTCCCAGAATACCAGAAAATACGGCATCTGTCAGCCCTGCAAGCCTGACTGTGTTCTTCTGTTTCCATTAGAAATAAATACATTTAGTTACAATTTACTTTGCAGATTAGGATTTAATAAACAAAACATATGATAAAAAATATCACAGAATAGATTTGTTTGGCCACTTGGGGGCAGTGTAACAACATATTTTCACAATATAAAGTTGTTACTGGAGACGCGTCTGTGTGATGAATGCAAGTGCCTCCATTTAGCTCAAGTTTGGTCTCCACCAACTTCTTTTTCGTCTCTGTAGCTGCTAAATGTTTCACTTTCCTCACTAGTTTAGTCTTTACCTGTGTCTCTGTGCTGTTTGCTGCTGGGCAGGTGGTGTGCAGTGGAGTTATCACAGCTCGTTTGATGGAACGAGACAGTAAATGTGCCACGGAACCAAAACTAGGAGCTAAAAGAGGCAAAAAAACTCTGTGGAGATGCAGAATGGACTGATGATGGATTATGGCACTGTAGCAACCTTTAGAAAACGTTCTAAACACCTGACGCCGATGGAAATCGGTTCAAAAACTAAACCTTCTTCCACATATAAATCCAAAACTCTTCATGAAAGGAATGTTTTTTAAAAACTTTTTACCCTGGAGACGATCATTAAAGATACATGGCTGCATCTGGTCAGCGATGAACTGCTGTGCAGCTTCTTTTGGCTTTGTGACAGCAGCATTTCTACAAAGTGACTCCCTGAGTAACAATATTTTTAGATTTCATTTCCTCGTCTTTAATGCTCCCTCCGTCCTGCGGCTCAACCGCCTCGCTCCTTTAAATGTATTATTCCCAAATCTGCCTCCTCCTCTCCTCCAGATGTGAGGAGTTATGTAACCTCCTCTTCTCTCCTTTCTCCATCCTAATAATTCTCTTTATGTATCGCTGCATCTTCCTCTGCTTCGCCCTTCGCACACACACACACACACACACACACTTTGCTGTCGTCTTTGGCGGCTCGCCTCTGGATCTCGCAGCAGCAGCAGCAGCTTTAACTCTCCAAAAAAAGAACTTGACTGCAGAGAAAAGATCAAACGCAGAAACACTGGCTCACTCCTGCAGCACGAGAAGTGCCAGGGAGCAGAGGGGGAGGATTTGGGGGACATGAAACAGCAGTCGGGGGGTGGTGGTGGTGATGGAGGAGGGGAATCCAGGCGAAGTGCTTATTTGAAAGTCAAGCCTGCAGGAGCGAGAGGATGGCAGAGTGATTAGGATTGTAGTTTAAATTTAGAAATTTGGAGACGGAGGACGTGGTACCCAGAGGATTTCTCTGCCGCTCTCCTCTCATCTCCTCTCATTGAAATCAGAACAGATAAGTTTCTGAGGCGTACGGAAGGAGTGCAGCCAAATTTCTTTCTGTGTAGTCGCAGCAGCAGCCATGCAGGATGTTACTTACATCCACAAATATCTTTAGGGGAAGAAATAGAGAAAGAGAAAGAGAGAGAGAGAGATGTGATTTAAGGGGATGAGGGGGAGCGATGTGTTGGAGGAAGAATTCTAAAATCCTCCGAATCACAAGTAGAAACATTCAAAGAGAAACAGGAAAAATGACGCTGCTGTTACTTTTTCTCTGCGGGATGCTGGGCGTACATTTTTGGGAGGTGATCCGATTATTCAGTGTCCTGAATCCTAAACTTCAGATTGGACTTTTGGTGGCTAGTCCTGTGTTAGACCTCTGCATGAGCTTGCTTGGAAACTCACAGGAAAACTTTAATTCTAGTTTAGCATTTAGCTCAAGGCACAAGTGCTGCAGTACAGTGATGTGGTGTGTGACGCTATCCGATGGTGTCTACTTACTTTTCTCGAATTTTGTTTTCCACTGGTGCCCCATCAATGTAGGCGGGATTCTTAGCTGATCGACATAGTAACGAATGATGGAGGATATCGTCACATTTTGAGATCCTTTCATCGGCAACCAGAGAGGCGATGGTCGATGTGCAGGATGTTCTCTGACCAATCAGTGGTCAGCTCGCTTGGAACCTCAGCCGGTGATATTACCCACAACAAGCTGAGCCGTACCATTTAACGGAAACATGGCATCAGAGTACATCCAAGTTCCCTCATTAGATTGTTCCTGTGTCAGACTGACATATCTCTTGCAGCTGATCATATCCTCCTTCATCCATCATGGAAAAGGAGCATGTGAGGGAAATGTGGTTGCAATTAAGTGGAATTTACTCTCGGGGTGTTTTAATTTGTGTCCCACAGTCTTCCAAACTACTGGAAGTGTAATACTGCTCTAAACAACGTTTGGCTCCGTCTTTACAAAGTCATGGTGTGCAGCCAAACATTGTTCAAACCCACCAAACTTTATTTGAAATGTTGGTGGAAGTTGGTAGAGTTGTTAAAAACTCACCAATAAACGTCGTCAAGAAGAAACGGAAAGCTTTGCCACAGACATATTGTCTCAATTCAGTCCACCAAACTTCACGTGTGTTCTGAAGCTTCACTTAAAGTTTAGAATTAAGCAGTGACTGTGTGAAAAGTCAAACCTTTTATAGATGATGGTGTCTTCTACTTCTACAAACGTTTGCGGTGAAACTCAGATTGGTCCTCAAACATAGAAACACTGTCATGCTGATCAAAGTGTATTAAATCAAGTCAACAATGAATATTAGAAACTGAAAACCAGACGGAAGAACTTGATTTATAATATAATACTAAGTTATTGGATCTTAAGGTGTCTCTCGAATCAAAACTTCCACAGAAAGTGTAGTTTGATGTGGTGCTGTAGCGTGGGATCATGGGAGTTGCTGTCCTTATCATTTCTGACATGCCTCATGTTCATGGAGGAGTTGATGTATTAAAGTTTTATTCACGTTCGCCGACTTCCTTCCTCGCTGTCGTTGTATTTCGAGGGAAGAGAATGATTGACAGGTCACTTTGATTAACAGGCTGGTTTCTCGGGGTTTGAACGTCGTTGGAAACATTTTGATGTGATGTAAAGACATGAACACACACAATATATAAACAGGTCTCGTCGTTTTTAGACATTTTAATTTGGAGATGTTACATCTCATATCTTTATTATATTCCATTACAGCCTCTGTCACTCCCGGCTGTTATGGATCTGATGGTGCTCACACACAATGCTGCCTCAAACACACACACACACACACACACACCTTAGATTAGTAATTCCCATCTGTCTGTAGCGATAGTGAGGTATTAGCGCTGAGCTAAATCTCTGAAAATCCTGGTTTATCACACTTGTGCATCCCACATTATCCTCCACACACACACACACACACACACACACACACACACACACACACCATTGTCTCAGTAGAGTCTCGATGGAAGGAAAGCTTGTCCGTCATTTGGGACTTACATGTATAATAATATTCATGTCCACATCAGTCAGTCAGTCAGTCAGTCAGTCAGTCAGTCGTGTCGTGTCAGACCTTTTAACGTGAAATCTGCTCATTCATTATTTACTGACATTTTTCACCGTTATGCTTCCTCTGAGCCAGGAGGGAAGGAACACTCCCTCATGTTACTAAAATATGATCAAATCTCAGATAAATCTGTGATACACTGTGAGGATTCAGCTGAGATCTGTTGTTATGATGTACAGAAGTGTAAGATGAGTGAACTTTAAGGTGCCCTGTGGAGTTTTCTTCAAACTTACATACGTTGCTGTTTCTCGACAAAACTCATCGTGTTTTTTCCCTCAGGTATAAATAAAATGCGTGTATGCACTTCATAAAATATTAAACCTGCTTTGTTTTTTCATCGATGTTCACCAGCAGGCAGTCTTCTTCTTCTTCTTCTCCTTCTTCTTCTTCTCCTTTGTTGGTAAAAAAACGACTTCTCCGTGCTGAAATTCGCGGCAGCGTAACCTTTAATTGGTGAGATTTAAATCACTCATGATGAACAGCATTTTTTTCAGATTCCTTCTTAATTAGCATACACCAAACTGTCTGTCAGTGTCGTGAGTTTTCCCGATCGTGAAACATCGTGTTCTGGAACACTTTGTCTTCGTGCGGCTCATCCTGCTGCTGGTGCCTTTTTAATTGGATCAATGATCGGACTGATGAATGGAAGCTCTATTTATAAAAGCTGCTGATGCAGGTCGTATCCACAGTCCCACTCTGCCTGACTTTATTCATCTGCTCTTCCAGTTCTGCAGGTCGACTGACGAACCGTCCGCTTCGTTTGCATCGCTGGGATTTCTTTAGTGCTGCCACGGAACTCTGATGACGTCATGATGTGTTTACACCTCAGCTCAACAATAATTAGCTCCGTCACGGAGACTACGTCCAGGTTTTAGACAGTCTGCATGGACGTCACAGAGACTACATCCAGGTTTTAGACAGTCTGAGGGGACGTCACGGAGACTATGTCCAGGTTTTAGACAGTCTGCGGGGACGTCAGAGACTACATCCAGGTTTTAGACAGTCTGCAGGACGTCACGGAGACTACGTCCAGGTTTTAGACAGTCTGTGTGGACGTCACGGAGACTACGTCCAGGTTTTAGACAGTCTGCGGGGACGTCACGGAGACTACGTCCAGGTTTTAGACAGTCTGTGGGGACGTCAGAGACTACGTCCAGGTTTTAGACAGTCTGTGTGGACGTCACGGAGACTACGTCCAGGTTTTAGACAGTCTGTGTGGACGTCACGGAGACTACATCCAGGTTTTAGACAGTCTGTGTTAATATGTATGTATTTTATAGCTTTGCTTGTATGTATCAGATTCACATAAATTTAAATATATGTTTGTTGTGTTTTGACACGTACATATTTTTTATATTTTAAAACCTAAATCTTAATAAAACATAAATAATTCTGAGCATACGTTCAGCCTGGAGCCTCTAAAGTATAAATTATATTCACTAAGTGTGAATGGAACGTGCTTTCCTCTTCACATATATCCCACATACTGTGTCTGAGGCACAAAGCAAACACACGAGTCTCCGTGGACGCCGCGCTCTCACTATATGTGTGTTTTTGAAATGCTGCCTATGCAAATGTGAGCGTGAACAGCAGAAGTTGTTGCTGCGTGTGTGTGTACACACACACAGTGTTTGTGTAGCTCCGTATCTGCAGGCTAACTTCTCCAGCTGAGCTCTCCTCTCAGCGGGGGTCTTTGTGTGCAGACGTCCTCTCGCTTTTCCACGGTTAAAAAGACTGCAGACCGCTCCGAGTGCTGAACGCTTCCCACCAACAAGCTTCAATACAGCCTTCAGAACGTGCGAATGTGTCTCCATAAAGTCTCAAAAACACGTGAGCGCATCAACTTCACTTATTATGGTTACATATGAGGAGCGAGCTGTTGAATCGCTCTTCTGTCCACTGTGAAGATTTCCTTTGTCCAAACAAACAAAGACTTGACTTGAACCGACAGAACGGCTCGCTCAACAAACGCAGCACAGCGTTATTGTACAAGAAGCCTTAAAATAATTAATAATGAAAGATTAATTCAGACAAATGTCCGGCTGCTGTCTTTCAGAATAAGCTTCTTCAAATATTCATGTGATTTTATTAAAGAACGCCGCTCAGCAATAACACACAGTTTCTTATTAAAGGAACATTTGATCCGGGCTATGCAAAGGTTTCAACCAGCCAGCAATGAAGAGTTAATAATATGTATTCGGCCTCTAATTAGTGAAAGCTCGCATGCAAACAGATTCTAAATGTCTCATTATCATGATTACTGCTGCTGTATGCAGCACAGTCCAACCTGTAATTAAAATGTTTAGTGCCGGAGCAGAGTTAATGTGCCAGGAGACCCCGAACCAAGACGCTTCACCTGATTCAGCTCATCTGCTTTAAAGCTGCATTTCTTTTAGTAAATCACACGTGGATAAAAATCTGAACTCGAGTTATCTGAAGATGATTTAAAACGAGAGGGAATACGGCATGAAGAGAAGAAGAAGAAACAAAAAGAGGAAGAGGGACATCAACCGGAAAACTGGATAAAAATGAGAAATGTGAGGAAGAGGAGGAGGGAGAAGGACAGGGCGGACGGGGAAGTCATTTATATATGGTCAAGTAACAGGCTTGATACTGTATGACAACACACACACCTACACACACACACACACACACACACTCACACACACACTCATCACCTTTCTTGACATCAAACCCCGCAGGGACTCCACACGCTAGCGGACGTCTTGGCGATTAATGTGTGTGTCCATGGCCGGTGCTGTACCTTATTTACATACATATTACATATATACATAGTAACACACACACACACACACACACACACACACACACATCGATACACACATATATGTAATGTAGGCGGCATACAGCAGCAGCTCACACTCAAAATTCCAGGAGACATTTTTCAGCACACGCTTAAAGTTTGATATTCATGCTTCACCCTCTGTTTAAACATGTGTGTGTGTGTGTGTGTGTGTGTGTGTGTGTGTGTGTGTGTGTGTGAGAGACAGGTGTCATTGCCTGAGATTAACCAATAATAACTCAGACTTCATTGCTTATCTGTTTAGAAATGCTCCGAATGCAAATGCACAAACACATGACGCACTGACGACTGATAAGCTCTCCAGGAACATTAAAATAAGTTCTGCTGAGTCTCCGTGACGTCCCCGCAGACTGTCTAAAACCTGGACGTAGTCTCTGTGACTGGAAACATGGTGACATCATAAAAACAAAGTCCGGACTAACTGGAGGTAAAACTGAAACCAAATGAAAATAAACTGAAGGGACTCTTTAAATGTCTCCTTGTCTTTGTCTCAGTTCAGTCGTCTAAAGCAATTTTCCTCAAATTAACGGAGCACAAAACGTAAATATTAATATTAATGTTGTGAACGTGAGACGTTTACGGCAGTAAATAATAGGGAAGCCGGTCTCTCTCTACCTGAAGGTGTCAGTCATCCAGCCTGTTAAATATTCCAAACAGCTGCTTTTATTATACGGCCGCCCTGCGTACCTGATAACACTAATTGCACCCAGCGAACACAAACACACCCACCCATCCACCCTCACCCTGTCCTCCAACTCACTGCGTTCACGCTCTCTCCATTCGCAGTTGACAGCTCTGATGCAAATTCCTTATCTCTGCCTCGGAGCCGAACTCGCTCGCTCTGATCCCTTTTTTCCCTCATTAATGCCACTTAACTACGGTTCTTCCTCCACCGACACCACCTCACCCGCCTACTCTTTACCTTTTTATCCACCTGCGTATAATCAGCTGAATGACAGCTTTACCTTCAGTATGCTCCCTCCGCTCGTCCTTTCTCTTCCTGTCTCCGTCCGCCCACATGGGGCTCTATGGTAACCGACACCGCAGATGGACTCGGGTCACGTCCTCGTGGGGCGTTTGTGGACGTGTGGTTTCTCAGACTGAAGGTTCAGACTCTGGTCACAGGATAACGTTGACGTTAAGTGACTCTGACAACCTCAGAAACATGTTTAAGGTTGTCAGACATTAATGGACACAGCTTCAGGGTTTCAAAAGTAAAAGTGTCTTTAACATTCTTTTAATGGCCAGCAGGGGGCTCCACTGGCTGCAAAACAAAGTCTGACTGTATTGAACTCTGTAAAAATGATCCGACTCCTCAGTTTCCTCATCAGTTTATGGTCTCAAGTCTTCGTCCACACAGCGTCATGTTCATTTAGTAAACTGTGATCACATCTCAACTAAAATAGACGATAATAGAGGGTATGCTTCATCTCAGTAAGTCCGTCCAACCTGGACATAGTCTCCGTGACGTCCCCACAGACTGTCTAAAACCTGGACATAGTCTCCGTGACGTCCCCGCAGACTGTCTAAAACCTGGACTGTCTAAAATTCTGACTCTCAAACTTTCCCACGTTGACATTTTGACCTCACTTTGCAACAACGTCCTCTGACTCGAAAAGGTCTGAAACTCCCAACTGGTTCTCACAGCTGACATCCCTCCCACACATGTGCACACACACACACACACACAGATACGAGGTGACCCCCCCTCCTTACCACCACCTCCTCCACCTCCTCCTCCACCTCCACCCCCTCCTGGCCTCCTTATCTCTGTCTCAGAATAGATGGTCCCTTTTCTCTGGGAGTTCATCCATTTTTCATGCCGCTCGCCTCCTGACTCCTCGCCTCCCGCTGTCACACATGTAGCCCCCAACGCCGCGGCCATCCGCCATAAATGTTTGATGTCCGAGGTTTTCTGCCTCCAAACACACACGTCTGTACGCCTTAGAGACAAAGAGCAGGGCACACTCTCAAGCTTTGTGTGTGTGTGTGTGAGAGACAGCAGCACATTGTCATATAATCGATACTGTGAGGAGATCTCTTGGAGATGTTTTGGATCTCTTCATGACGTCATGCCTGAGTAATGATGGTTGTTGTCGCCTTCGAGCTGTAAAATGTTGCCGCTCGTCTAATCAATAATTTTCAGAGGAGTTTAGGAGCTTTTTAAGGTTTGCGTTTCGTCGTCAGCGGTGACCGATGAGGCGTTTCCAGTGAAAGCAGCGGCACTTTGTCATGTTGAACTTTGTCACAGTCATCAAAGCGGAAGACGTGGTTTGATAGTAACAGATTACATGTGTTATACGATAAATACAATCAGCTTAGATTACATTTGAAAACATGGAAGGAGACATTTAGTGGTCCCTGCTCTGTTAATGAGACATCGGTAGATTCTCAGAAAGAATTTATTTATTTCTTCTGTGGCAGCAAAACGGCAACAACAACGACGACGTCCTGTGACACTGTGGACACGCTAAGAATGGACGTGAAGAACCCGCCCGGCTGTCAGGAGGTAGAGCGTGTCGTCCACTAATCGGATGATTGGCAGTTTGATCCGCGGCAAGATACCGAACTCCAAATTGCTCCTTCAGGCTGCAACATCAGTGTGTGAATGAGATGTGTAGTGTAAAAGCATTGAGCGTTTAGAAGACTAGAAAGGCGCTTTATAAGTCCAGTCCATATATTATTAGTATTAGTGTTTGTGTAGTGTACATGTGTCTCTCCTCTCTGGTGTGGTCTTAACCTTGTGCTTCACCTTTTTCTTTGTCACGTCGCCGTGCTCTCTCGCTCGGTCTCTGCTTTATGACGCTTGACCTTCAGCTCCTTCACACTCAAAGACAAGGACACTTCAGTGTGTGTGTGTGTGTGTGTGTGTGTGTGTGTGTGTGTGGAAACGCTATATATGAGTACAGTAAAACGGTTATAGACGTTCTGTGTAACAGCCAGCATCAGTCAGAATGTTAACACGAGTGCCTCTGTGGATAAACGCGGCGCTGAATGTCACGGCACTGCTTCCTTTTTTCATAGCAATGCTCATGAATCATTTAGGGAACTTCCATGTAAAGTTTGGAGCATTCCATAGGAGCAGATCAGTGTTGTGAGCTGGCTGACTCATCGCTTGGACACCAGGAAACAGGCAGCTGCTCACAGTATGCTTTGTGGCAACTTTTACCGTAGCTGCTGAAGGGATTGCTGTGAAATTTCTCCTTTTATTTGATGCAACAAGTTAAAACTTCACTTCAGTTTATGATACAAAGACTTGATAACAGTGAACATGCTAATATGCAACGAGCCGGTCACCGTTGCAAAATAAACCTCCGACACCAAGAGGTTGTACGTTATTATTCGGCTACTCATGGGAGAAATCAGTAATTTGGCACTAAATATTGATTTTAAATGATTTTATTTAAAATCAAGTGTTCAATAAAGCCGTGCAATGAAAGCACATTTTGGCAAACAAAGGTCAACATCTAAAAATATAGACAAAGGCAACATAAGTCCATTATTTAACAAACTGAATCAATGAAGTCGACGTGCATTAAACATCTCACGCGTCATTAAAAACCTAAAAACATCAACATAACCTACACACACACACTCACGTGGTAATTAACCACGAGCCTGGGAGAATCAGAAAGCTTTGAGAGGGCCACAGTAACTGAAGGCGTCCTCACTGGGTCTGGATCTTATTCTGGAAACAGCTAAAGACGTCGGCCTGATGGGTTACAGTCAGTGAGCAAGTTAGAACAGGACAGTTTTTATATTCGTTACCCCCCTGCTAACGAGCAGAGACTTCAATTTATCACTTTATTAATTACAGCACGATCATCTGTTCTGAGCAACTGGACACCAGGCTTTAAATTTTGATACATTTAGCAGAAATCTGAGCCTGAAACGAGCCAGCAGCCCGGTCACCTCTACACAGCACATACATAAATGCATCAGTGTGTACTTCAGTGTGTGTTACAGTGTGTACTTCAGTGTGTGTTACAGTGTGTGCCGTACACGCAGGTGGACTGTGACCTCAGTAAAGTAGAAGATGCCCTCCATCAGAGCAGCGTATGTATCACAAGACTTCCTGTGGCCCGGTGTGTGTCTGTGTTGGTATGTGTGTGTGTGTGTGTGTGTGTGTGTGTGTGTGTACAGAGGGTGGCCAGGGGCCCAGAGGTGCTCAGGGTTAATGGATGGAGCCTCGTACCGCTCGCTGACAGCAGGTTAATAACCAGAGAAACACACACACACACACACACACACACACACACACACACATACACACACACCAACACACACACACACACACAGAGGCAGGTGGAGGGGGTGGAGAGAGAGAGAGAGTCTTCACACACTGTCGCCTTTTCTTCTTCTTCTGTTTCTGACTCTATTACCAAGTTCACACACTGTCACCACGGAGCAGAGCGAAGAACTTCAGCTGTTACAAAACAGAAGTCTAAAACCTGGACCTAGTCTCTGTGACGTCCCTGCAGACTGTCTAAAACCTGGACGTAGTCTCTGTGACGTCCCCGCAGACTGTCTAATGATGATGCAAGACCTCGACACCAGGAGGTTGTACGTTCTCACACTTATTATTCGGCTCCTCACGGGAGAAATCAGTAATTTGGCACTAAAGATTGATTTTAAATGATTTTATTTTGTGTATAGCTGCAGTCTGATGTACAAAAACAACAGACTGTACAATACATGAACATGAACATGTAATATAGAAACAAATGGAATAAAATGTAAAACATCTGAGAACCGTCTGCAGGATGCAAAATCGCTGAAGTATAACAGAGTTGGAAAGAAACATCAGTGAAGATAAAATATTAGTGCTGTGAAACAGGTGTGAGCGCGAAGCGGCTGCTTTAAGACACACGTGTGTTCAGCAAAACGTGCTTATGTAAATAAGGCCAACACACACACACACACACACACACACACACACACACACACACACACACACACACACACACACAGACCTCTGAAGTGAATCAAAAGCTGCAGAGTTGAACGAACGCCTGTGACAGGAAGATCAGCGCTAATGGTTTTAATAGTCCAACATCACCCCATTAAGACACACACACACACACACACACACACACACACTCATTCACATATGACAGGGACAGACATTTCAAGGTTGTGCTGCAAGCTGCTTCTCCTCCTCTCCCGCCTTTTTTTCCCCTCTTCCACTGAGATGTCTTTTCCACTAGGTCAGCATTAAAATCAGGTCTTAAGGAAAGTGACATTAGCGATGATAAATGAGTTACATGTTTCATTAATCACCCAGATGAAAGGTGTGCAGAGAGAGAGAGGGAGAGGCGATGAATGCGAGGAGAGACGGAGCGCTCTCTCGTCCTTTGGCCTCTCTTTGTTTGTCGAGCGGCTGAAAAAGAAACGAGAAAAACTGCAATCAAAGTGACAAAGTCAAAGAGCCGCGGAGCTTCCAGCTTCCAGGGAATAATCACATTCAATCATAAAATCCATTTTGTCGTCGGTTGAAAAGCCCCCGACAGTAATTATGTGAGTTGAATGCTCTCAACGTGGACAAGTTGAGCCAATTAGCGATCCGGGAAGTCATTTGGAGCGGCTGTTTACTCGTCTCGCTCCGTGTGAACCGTGTTCACGTGGCGGCGAGAGGCCGCCGCCGCCTTTGATGGAGTGAGAGCGCGTTGTCGTGTTTAACTTTGATCTCAGCGTTCCTTCACAAAACTTCGAGAGCTTCGTGTCAAGAGGACGTCTCGTACGTCTCGGTGTCGAAAGGTCGTTCAGGTGTTCATACGGAGGATTTAAAAAGCTTCTGTAATTAAAACGCTGTCACGACTCGTTCTTCACTCTGCAGACAAAGAAAGCCGCTTTAAAGCCGCTCAGGGTTTCTGTGGCTTTATGTTTTTATGACTGAATCCACCGCGCTGGAAAAAATAAGATCAGAGTTTATCAGTTCATAAGATGTCTGAATGTTATCGGGTGCATCTGAAATATTGCTTCGCCTTCTCGTTTTCTCAGTGTGAGATGAGAAAAATCTGTCAGGGGTTTATGTTCTTCTCAGCTTCTGATGGCTCAATATTAGAGAAATGCACGTTCAGGTTCTGCAGCATCGCACTGTTTAAGTTTTATTTTAATTTTACATTACAGTTATTTTGTAAAGATTGAGGCAGCATTGTCACTGTATCAACATCTGCACTGTGTGAAGTCAGCGACTCAAATCAAACAAAGAAAGCTCTGGACTCTGAGAGCTACATGCAATAATACATCATACATCAAATAAATAAACAGGAAAAGTCAAAGACATTCATCTCAGAATATAAATAAAAAGTACTTTGATAATAATAATAACAATGACAAGTTATTGGCTGACTTGGCTGCAATCTTCCGGATTAAAAACCGGTTTTCGGTGTGAACCTTCACCCGGACCCGGACTGTGGTGACCTGTGAGGAACATGAGGAACTTCAGTTTCTTCAGTACTTTAGTGTTCGATCAACACTGAGACCAACTAACAGAACAAAGAATGATTCAAACTTCATGAGTATGTGGATGCAGAGCTGTAGACTTGTCTTGACTCAACACCACAGATAAACCAGAATCACACAGTGTAGTATGCACTGCACATGTTGCAGAGAAGTTTCTTTAAATCTGTTTTTTGGAAACGAGCTAAACGAGGCTCAAACCTTCGTGGAAGTGCCGAGTCGTCGGTTCTCGGTGAGCTCAGCGTTACAAACAGTCATTTTTTCCATTTCGAGCTCAGACTAATGATGATTTATGCAGCTTTAAGTGGCGCCGCTGAAGCTTTCTGCAGCTCTTGCTCTGAGCGTCTTCGAGGACACCATTAAGATTACTATTTAGATAGAAAGACGTGACGGGATCACGTGTGCCTCGGCTCAAATACACCACAGCACGCTTCTGGAGCCGCTCGCATTCCCACAATCCTTTGTTCTTATCGTCTCCGGTACATGATTCGTTCACTGAGCAGCTGCTGTTAACCTGCAGGACAAACCAGCTTCTTTCTTCTTCTTCTGTCTTTCTTTCTTTAATTTCTGCGCTTCATTTCTATCCATCGCTCTTTGTTTCTTCCTCTTCTTTTGTGAGGACCACACACACACACCAAGTCTCACGTTTCCTCTCCAGAGGAAGTTTTCTTGGTTTTTGTTCAGGTTATCTGAGAGAGAGCAGGTGGCTGTCAGAGGTAACCTGTAACTGGTCACCAGAGGAGCGAGGGAGGAGGAAACAAAGAGAGGAGGAGGAGGAAGGAGGGAGGGGTTAGAGGGGAGAAGGATTGTAAATTAAAGAGGAGCGATAGCAGCAGCCTCTTAGTCTTATCTTAATTATAAACACGATGACCCAGCTGTGCCGCTCGCCGTGCGGCCGCCGCCTGACGGTGACCACTGACAGACTCACATTCATCGGCACAGACCTAATAAACCTGTCGGACTGCCCTAATCAGCTCATTTCCCCCTGTGTGTGTGTGTGTGTGTGTGTGTGGTGTGTGTGTGTGTGTGTGTGTGTGCGCGTGCTCCGTCCCGAGAGACCAGGTGAGCACTGAGATGATGCTTTAATTGCTTTTTCCTCTTTCCTCCAGCTCTCCCTCATTCCATCCCTCAGTGTCTATTGTCTCAGTGAGCATGGCAGTGTAACACACACACACACACACACACACACACACACACACACACTCTCCACTGATTTCATGTTGTGTTTGAGTCTTTTCCAGCTGAACTGAATCACTGCAGCCAGAGCTGATGAACGTCTCTTTGTGTGTGTGTGTGTGTGTGTGTGTGTGTGTGTGTGTGTGTGTGTGTGTGTGTGTGCGTGCGTGCGTGTGTGTGTGTGTGCTGCATATTTACTAATGTTGTGCTGAAATGTCAATTAGCTGGTTTAACCCTTCACGGTCGTCAATTCTTGTGGTTGAACGCCGTCGTTTCTGAGCAGCAGAAGAAGAATCGTGACGCTGCAGCATCGCTAAACCTCGATACCTCTATGTTGGTTCCTTGAATTTAAGGGAAGTGGGCCTGGAAACTGCCTGATAAGTCCTTAAATTTGATAATTAAGAAGGCGTCCAGGAAATACAGAGCACTAAAACTGACGATCAAGTAAAAGTTTCTGTCAGCACGCTGACCGAGGACGACGAGACACAGAAATATCTGAACAGTTTAGAGTTTAGAACTTTAATGTCTCCTGGTATAGATGTATAGATGTGTGTGTGTGTGTGTGTGTGTGTGTGTGTGTGTGTGTGTGTGTGTGTGTGTGTGTTAGATGACAGGAAGCTGTTTCTGTTGTGGCCTTTTCTTGTAAACAAGTTTAAAGTTCACATCCAGCTGTTGGGGGAATAATCCTGGATTTAAAGGTGACAGAAGCTGCAGGAGGATTTATCTCACATTGTGTGCTGTGTTGAAGTCGCTATCTCCCCTTTGAATGGACTTTAAGCCCAGAAAGACGGGATTAGGCTTTATCCCGTTTTTATATAAAAAAGGCGTGAATGTCATCGGCTGCATCTGAAATCGGTTTCCAGAGAATTCCCCTTTTTTTTCGGTCTCTGCCTCCCAAATCACTTCTAAACGGCTCCCTCGTTAAGACGACATATTGCTCCCATTCCCAGCCAGAGTCATTTCAATTAGCTAATGAGAGCCGGGAGGGAGGACGCCCAGCGCTGCTCTGATCCTCAAGGTTAGAGCTGGACGGACGGAGACGGAGCGCTCGGCCTAATCTAAACTGCAGGGGTAATTACATCCAGCAGCCGCTACAGGAGAGGAATCAGCCGATGAGCCGACGGTGGTGAGAGGGAGAGAGCGAGGTTCATCATCAGAGAGCAGAGAGTCCTCGGAGAGTTCAGCCCAGTCACTACGTCAGAATTCAACTTTTATTCCTTTAGGAGCCATCACCAGTCAAACGAGCTGTCTGTCTTTCTTTTTGTCGCTCTTTGTTTCTTTCACAGTCTCTCTTCTTTTCATCTATACGTATAAAATCAGGTTTTCATTCAGTTTTCGGGCGATCTGTGAGAGCAGGAGGTGACCTGTAACTTCACCAGCAGACTGAAGTGGAGAAGGACTGGAAAAGAAAGAAAGTCTAAATGCTTCTCTAGCTTCCTCTCAGTGTTAACGGCTGATGAACGCGGCATTTAGCGTCTAAACCGACTCGTGCTGACGAGATAATTAACTCTCACACGTCGGTGTGTTTCTGCTTTAGCAAGCTGAGGTCCAACATGAGGCACGAGTCCATGTCTGGAGACAGAAGTAGACACGATCCGTCGCTCTTGAACTCCAACCCTCGGCTCGCTGTGTCCTTTCCCCTCCTCATCCAGCAGCAGCAGCAGCAGCTAATCATATCTGATCGCCTGGTTGCGTACGCAGCTCCGCTCCACAGGAGCACCAGCTGCTTCGCCTGACAAGCCGAGGCGGTTTTGAGGCGGCCGCGTCTGTTTGATCGGTCCCTCAGGCTGTCCGGACGTTAAAATGTGTCTCACTGTGTTGACAGAGAAACAACAGCCTTCCAAATGGTTCATGCAAAGACAGAGGTCGGCGTGATGAAACTGTGAAGTGGTTTTTACAGCTCGCGGTCGGTCACTCGGTCTTTCAGTTTTCATCTGGATGCTGAAATTTGACATGAAGGTCAAAATAAAGGCTAAAAGACTCGAACACGGTGAAGTGATAAATGAAAATATTGCTCAAAGAACAGCTGATTGTGCCAATCTGTAAACAAAAATCTCTCCTCTCATTGGTCCACAAAGTTGAGGACACCCTAAAGCAACTTTTCTATTGATATAGAGGTTTCCATAGAGGTGAAGTGTTTGTAAGGTTGCGTGCACGTGGATGCATGTGTGGTTGCAGCAACTGCAAATCTGCCACTGACAGTATAAAGAATGGCAGCGTAAGTGTGACGTCACCCGTACGTTCATGCAGAAGCTCAAAATCTGCTAATCTAAAAACCGACGTGGATCATCAGCTGATCTGAGGGAGCCCGGCTCTTCATTCTGCAGAACCTGAAGGCCCTCACATAATCTGAACAGGGGAGTTCTGGTGGGATTTAGCGGTAAGAGAAGCTCTCGGTTCTTCATTCAAGAGCTTGGAATGATGTTGCCTTCAGGCACATTAAGTGCCGTACTCCTGTTCGTCATATAAAGTTCAGCTGAGTGATTCATCTCTGCAACATTTAAATATGAACATTTCTGTTAGTGCAGCCACTTTCATGAATAACGCTGCAGAGACGTTTGGAGGACGTTGCTTCATTGTTGGATTCTACGTATGCATTTATGAATGTCTAATATAAGTAAATAATAAAATAACACAGTTAAGCTCAGATGGCTCCATCTGTTAGTGCTGCTTCCCCACTGAGAGGACAATGAAGCTTTTCCTTTCTCTACATCTTTCTATTTATCTCACTCTCAATTTAATGGCCCATTGGCCAGCCAGAGAGGAGGCCCCAGAAAAGATTAATCCACAGCTCAGCCTGGGGGAGATTCAGTCCACGGGAAACCTGCTGGGGCTCTTTAGCTCCATGAGCTTGGAGATGGAGAGGGAACATGTAAATGAAGTGAACCTGTGAGGAGCAGGTGAGTGGGAAGGTGTAATGGTTTCCTGCTGCTGTGAGAGGCCGCATGCTTGGACTCATTTTCTTTCACTTTAGTTTATCGTGGTGGAAATCGATGCAGTGCACGGTCCTCTGGAGCTTTGTGTGCTGTACATGCATGAACAGTTAACACGCAGAACATCTAATAATCCAGCTTCATACAAGAGTTTCATCTGTCCTAATGCAACATGATGTTTAGGGCTGCAACTCGCGATCATCTTCATCATTGATTGTTTGGTGGCAAAGTGTTTCTCAAAGCCAGAATTCAGAGATACTCACTTTTATTGGACTAAAGAATCCAGAAAAATCCAGAAAATTCACATTTTAGAAGCTGAAATTTCAACTAAATTAGTCTGTGGTTAATTTAATAGTTAACAACTAATCAATTAACTGACTAATTGTTGCAGAAGTGACTCATTTCTGATCGTGCTGAAGTGCTGCTGAGCACTAAAGCTGCTCACTTTAGAGTGAACAGAAAGAACATTTTCCTTCAGGGATCAGCAAAGACTCGATGGACCTGCGTGTTTATGTAAGTTGCATCAGCCTCCCGCTGCTTTTCATTCTCTGACTGAACGTTGTGAAAATGTTTCTGAGCTTTGGAAAATGAATAAATTCAGGTTTATGCTGCAGAGCTCTCCTGGGTGACGTACAGTTCAGTACACGAGGATGCTGCTGCTGCTCTCTGCTGTTTGTAAAACACAAATCTAATCTCACTACACGACTTCACGCTCCTGTTATTGCCTCCCAGCACACTTCATGTGAACGTACATTCTCTGTGTGAATATCCATGTGTGTACTGTGACACAAACGTCCTGCACAGCGTCTTTGTTCCCGTCTGCTGTGAACGTTCCGCTCTTGGATCTGGTCATCAAAGTGTTCGTCTACGAGTTAATTAACAGTATTCACATCACGCTCGAGCTCAAAGACTGATGCCTTTTTTTCCTGTTTCTGCAAAGCACAGTTCATCATTTTTCTTCTCAGCTGTTTAAATCACACGCAGGTTTCATGTTGTGTCCAGTTATATGAGCTGAACAGCAACAAGTGACAACTCGACAACAGTGGAAATATTTGTTTCAACACTCGTCTGATTAAAATTAAAACTAAAACTACTTGACTGAGATTTAAACATATTAAGAAATGTACAGATACGTGTGTGTGTGTGTGTGTGTGTGTGTGTGTGTGTGTGTGTGTGCGTGAGGTCAAACTGTGACATAACATCAGCTGACCACAGCAGTGTGGAGGCTTTTTTTGCTCCGACTGTAACCTCGTTTCATTTTGACCGATTCACATAATTACAATTGATTTCCAGTTTTCTGTGTGTGTGTGTGTGTGTGTGTGTGTGTGTGACCTTTGTTCACAACAGAACTGAGTTTATGAACTTTATGTAGTTTCATTGTTTAAACTTTCTGTGGCTGCCTGTTAAAATGCAGCTTCTTTTGTTTTTGTCGTTTGGTACCAACAGAACCGTCAGAGTGACGCCTCGTCCACGCGCACACCTTTTGTGTCTTCCTTCCTGGAAACGCGGCTGTTGTTGTTTTGATTAATAATTTAATTTCTGGTGATGATACAAGAGCTGAAAGCTGTGTGATCGTCTCAAGTGTTCAAGCTCCGTTCTCTCTCTGGTGTTAAATCAGGAGGCGAACTGACTGCTGAGTCTTTAATCTGTGATCCACCAGAAGAGTGTGGTCGTATGCTAAATTACTCTGTGTATACTGAGTGTGTGTGTGTGTGTGTGTGTGTGTTCATTTATCTCAGACAGAGATTTGTCTTGTTTTTATCTCCATTAATGAGCTTTGTTCCAACATAAAGAAGCACAGATCGCCTGAAGTGATGCAGATCTGACACTCCCTGTGTGTGTGCGTGTGTGTGTGTGTGTGTGTGTGTGTGTGTGTGTGTCGTACATGTCAACAGCCATAGTCAAATATTCATGTGAGTCTGTGCCTGCAGCTCTGTCACATACTGTATTATATCAGCCCTGAGCTGCTGCTGCTGCTGTTTACCTCTGTGCAATTACTGCTTCAGTTTTACAGGACAGCTAACTGGAGGATTGTACACACACACACACAGTCAGCTCTGTGTGTGTGTGTGTGTGCTCTTTGTTTCTTTCTTTTGTTTCTATATATATTATTATGTAGCAGATATGACAGTGTGGTATGTCACAGAGCTAAACAAACCCGGTTACATTAACTATGATCAAAAACTAGTGAGTTGATTTAAGATTTACTCTTCTCTGGCGGCTTCTCGCCCAGCTCCTGTTCTGGCACAACACCAGCTCCGCTCCCCGTCAGCATCCCCTCCACCTGTAAACCACCTGAGGACATCAGAGGGAAAACCAGAAAACATTTCCTCCATAAAATATGATCCAGTTTCACCAGAATCAGTGAAATAGTTGCTGCTGTGTGACTTAGTGCCGTAAAGCGTTACGTACTTCTCCCGACCCGGAGCCCAAAGTTACATAGAGTGAGAACAGACGTTACATTACAGCTGATTATTTATTTATTTGATCAACAGTCAAAAAGAATTCACAATATAAAAATCAAAATTTAAGAAACGTGGAACAAGCAGAGATTTATGTTTATTGGAACAGACTGTTCAGTCTCACCAACACGTACGCGCCTGTTCTCAGCTGTATTCTCGTGTATTTTGCTGCTGTATTCATCTTTCCCTCCTTTCATTTCATTTTCTTTTCCCACTCATCTCTTCTTTGTTCCCTCTGCAGGAATCCAGCATACATTATTATATTATTCAAAACACTTTACGAGAGCTGCTCTGGAGAAATACTCTATATAAATCTACTCATTTGTCCTTCAAGGCGAGCCTGCACTCTGCACATGAAACCACATAAAACCACATAAAACCACATAAAACCAAGTCTTTGGCTGTTTGTTTCTTTGTGCAGTTGTGTGTCGCAGCTGTGTGCGTGCTGCAGAAGGTGAGTGAAAATGGTTAAAAGGTTGACGGCCACCGAGCGCATTTGTATTCATGAAAACGACACGAATCTGCTGATGGGTATTTTCGAGAGCGGGAAAAGTGTTGAGATGTGGATTTGCTGTGTTTGTGTTTAGTTGGGAGTCTTTTGTGCTCTCATTAATGTATAATACAGACAAATGGTACAGGAGCTGATGTATGATTGTGTTTGCACATGCACACTCTGCAGCATGCTGTGTGTTACAGAGGGCTGCAGTCTAATCCTGAACCTCTCTTTGTCTGCCTCCTTTATAAACCTTTAACGGTGGAAGTATTACAGGCTTTACTTACAGTGCAAGTCCACTGGTTTTAACTGAAGACGTAAATCTGTGTGATTCAAATCTTTAGCAACAACAATGAAAGGTGCATTATTTTCTATAACAGAACACCTGTGAATACATTGTGTCTTATACCATCGTCACTTAAAGTCGATTCTTTCCAAACACATTAAATATGTTGGTGAAAACACGTGAAAAGACTTTGAACGATATGTCACTGAAATGTGGAGTTAGAGGTTTAAACCGTTTTTCACCAGTTTTCAGTCTCAGGATTTTGTGGGCGGTCCTTAAAAGGTGGCTCGATGACACGCGCAGGCCGCCCTCCCCACAGTCCTGGAGCTGAGAATTCAATTTTACCTGATTTCATAAACGTGTCTATTTTTAATTATTCAAATTTGGCTGGGTGGTTAATAACACTTTCTTCTTTGGTCTGACAAACTCAGAACTTACAAAGGCCAAACTTGCAAAAATACGATGACAGTTACCTCGAGTTTGGTTTTATTGAGAACAACGATGGAAGAAAAAATGTGTCACATGTCTTCAGGTATTAGCAAGAAGCATGAAGCCAGCCCAGGTATAAAATATGAATAATTCCTGTGGCATCAAGGAGCACAAAGAGCAGTGAGGCTTAGAAAAGTTCCTCTCCTGTTCCTGGCCCCAAAAAATTTGACAACCGCTGGTCTCATCTATCATTAGACTTGTTTCACCTGTCAGGTGACCTCTAATAAAATCTACTGTTCTGTTGCTTTGGCTGTGTGATGTAACCAACATGTCATATCCTGATAGTCCTACTTTCATGTCTAGATAACTGTACATGTGATGGTGTAGAAGAGTTTCTGTAACTTTTTAAGAATTCATTCCTCTTTTTTATTTTAATAATCTTTGTAGTTTTGTTGGCTACGTTTTATATTTAAACCAACTGCAGCTGTGTGACGAATGTTCCCCCTGGGACAATAAAGTATATCTCATCTTATCTTAGAATAACATGAATGCATGTAAATGCATATTTTTTTCTTACATCTTACACTTCCAGCAGTCTTTGTAGATGGAAGTTGCACCCGCTATCTTCATGATTATTTTCTGTGATGAGCCGTGGCCAAAAGCGTCTGTGACGTCTGAGTTTGGGGTTTGTTTTGTGGCTCATCTGCAGACTCTCTCTGTGCTGTTTGACATGAGTCTTGTAGAGCTGATGCAGACATCCGACGTCCGTGTGGCTCTTTTAGCTCCACGTTTTGGTTTGGCTGGTCAGATTTACCTCCTCCGTGTCACACTCACTCTCCTCGATGTTTGCATATTTCCAGCCTGAATCGGTGCCGTCTAATGCAAAGTGTCATCCAAATGACAAAGATCTTGGCGTGAAGAGCTGCAGGTTAAACTGATGAGTGGAAATGTGTTTGAGGTGATTTTTATATGCAACACTACTGATCCAATCAGGAATGTTTGTATTCATCACATCGTTCATGGCTGAAAACACAAATAATTTCCACAGTGACACACACACACACACACACACACACACACACACCCTGTGCCCGGTGATTCACCCTCTCTCTCTGGGCTCGGCCTTTTGGCGCTCGCTCTGGCTGGCTGTGACACTTTGTTCTAGTTTGTTCTCGCAGTTGTTGGCCAATAAAAAACGAGAGGAGGCATGAAGGGAGTTTACCAAATAAGTTGAGTTCAGCCAAAGGCAAAGCTTCAACACACTGGCTGGAGTTTGTGTTGGACACATCCACAGAAACACAGTGACCGGGTGAGTCCGCGCAGAGGAATCTAAACGTACAGACCTGCTGCATGCATACATGCATGGAAACCGTCACGACTGACGTGTGACACACACATCGTGCACGCACAAACACACGCCGACAGTCAGAGGTCAGTGTGACAGTCAGCTTCATGCTTAATGCAACGAATGCACCGGGATCCAAACGCACGGTGTCGGATGTTTCCTCGGCCGTGTCTTCTTCTTCTCGTCTCTCTCGTCTTTCTGGAGACCAATTACAGCCGGAAACATCTGAAGAGAGACAACAAGCACGACTATCAGGGCGAGGGAGGGACGCTTCATTTAGTGAACTCGGGCTGATGTCGCCTCGTTTCAGCTTCTGCTGAACTTCAGATGCATTTTTATACATTTTGTCCTTCGTCTTTAAAGTCAAAACTGACGTTTAAGTCTTTTTTATCACATGACCAGCACTGTAAGTCAGCCAGTGACAATGAGCAATGCAACAACAACCAAAACCACCTCGGTACTGTATTGCCAGTTGTCAAACTGGCCTCTCTCGGTCTCCGATGGTGTGTTCGGGTGCAGACTGACTCTTCAGTCACTGGGACCGCCATTGCTGCATGCTGCTTCTGGTGGTAACACTGTAAACACTGACCAGTAGCCATGAGAAGTCTCACAGGAAATATGTGAATATGAAACACGCTAGATGTTTCATGAGAACTTTAAAAATGATGTCTTTAGAATCAGCAATGAAGCAGCTGAGTACGTTTGGCTTTGACGGAGTTTTTTAGCCTCTTTTAGGTTCTTTTTTTTTAGTTTTGTGTGTCTGTTTCAGTCTCCAGCAGCTGTTTTCATCCCCCGTACACGACGTGTCCGAGAGACAAACAGCAGACGAAGTTGGTCCATCAGATGATGAATGTGGACCTGTGGCATGTCCTCAACTGTGCCATTAATAATGTATTGGGACCCCGTTGAGCGGAATGTCAGGTTGTTTGGGAACATGATGCCAATGTGATGATGAGTAGCAGGAGGTGGGTGATTTATCAGAGGTGATAAATGAGCAGACGGATGAATTAGCAGGACTCTGTAGGGTCCCTGCCTGTCACACAGAGGGTCAGACCAGACACCATGTCCGGCTTTCAGTCGGCTTCAATCCAACCAAACGCTGACGAACTGGGAGGATTTACTGGTTTATTATTGGGAATTCTGCGTTCTTCTTCTTTGAAAATGTTACCTCTAAATCGGTTAGTTATAAGAATCCAAATATTAGATAGAAAGCTGCAAATCTCAATGTGACTTTCAGGGTTTCTTGAGCTAATAAAGATCTCAGATGTCCTTGAAACTCAACAACAAACAACCTCTGTGAGACGTTGATCACTTAAAAGTTTAAAGTCGATCCACCAGGATGAGTTGGGCAGAATGTGAGACCGACTCAGGCACTTCTGATGAACTTTGAGAGTGTCTCTAATTCTCCTTGGCCAAGCGTCAATAAATAATACAGCACAAGACATCAGAGGCTCCTGAACACTTTCTGAACTCCTGACCTTTGACCTTTGACTTCAGCAAGTTCTCCACAACATTGGTGACCTTGTTGATGATTGGCTGTTTGCAAAGTTGTCTTAAACACTTTAGTTCAGTTTCTAGGAACCTTTAAGTCTTTAAGTTATTTTTGATAGTGTAGTAAAATGAATGGAAAACAATGGCTGCATCGACAGTAACTGGAAGTGCATGAACTAAACTGTGATGAATTTAATGCACGAGGCATTTTTTATCTGTTTACACCGACGTAGCTGAAACATTACTTCATTTTCATTTTGTATTTTGTTTATGAGGTTCTTCTCTGTCGCGTGGCATGAGCACTGCATCTGTCTGACGTCGATACCGTTTAACGCAGACGGATATCTGCTGTCCGTGTTTGTTGGAAGCTGTGAACAAAGTCAGTAACTGAAATAAATACACGCATCGACATATTTTTAGCACAAAGGGAGCCTCGCGTTACGTTTAGAAACAGCTCAGTCAGCCCTGAAGACGGATGTGATGTGCGTTTCGGATGCATATACATATGCAGTGTATGTGATCACAAAGCAAGACGAATGACTTGCATCTGTTTGTGTGAAAGACGTCATCTATAGCGTTTAGCTTGTGTGTGAGTGTGAATGTAAATCAGAGAGTCTCCAGACAAAGGCAGCGTCCACGTTTGCATGCCTGCATATGAGTGCATGCATGTATGCTAATGTATGCGTGTGTCAGAGTGTGCACATACAGTACGCCTGTGTGTGTGTGTGTGTGTGTGTGTGTGTGTGTGTGTGTGTGCTGGCCTCGTGGCCCTGGTTGTCTGGCAGGTTCCCCCCTGGGGAGCAGAGCGGGAAGCTGTCATGGGAGATTGGTCAGGAGGAGATGGAGGATCAAGGTTTCAGTGGGCTAACAGAGGCTTAGCTGCTAATAGCTCCGCTGCAGAGGGTCTGCTTAAGATTCAGCACACGAGGGAGGAAGATCAGCCTGTTTGCACCAACAGGGACGAAAAGGTGGCAGCAGTATCTATGCATTATAATTAAGGTTGTCAAGCGGATAAAAATTAATCTAATTCATTCCATTCTTTGATGAATTCATCTAAATTAATCACATAAATCAATATTTGCTGTGAGAAGCATGTAGACATATTCTGCAGGTTGTAATGTCTCAGGTAGACTCATCCGGTCAAACACCTGTTTGAGCCTGATCGGCTCTTCAGCTGATGGTGACGCTCCGACATGAAGTGAGGCTGGAGAGCTGCTGAGCAGAACAAAGAAACAAAGAGGCAGAAGAGGAAGGGATGGAGAAACCAGAGCGAGTGGCCAGAGGAGGAGGAGGAGGAGGAGGAAAAGCGTTATTATATGAGCAGTGGTGGAGAGGAGATTGTCATTTCAAGCCTTGGCAGTGGTAACAGGATCCGGCCGTCACGCTCCAGCAGCAGCCTGCAGGTCACCTCAGCCCTCCACCTCATTTCTCTCTCTCTCTCTATCTGTCTCACATCCGGACCTGCAGTTCATTTTTTAAGAGTGCGGCACAACGAAACAAATCGAATCCACGGAGAGTTGGAACTCCTTCAGCAAATCACGATACGAGCTGAGTGCAGAAGCAGAGGGGAGGTGGACGCCTCACCAGGGAGTCCATGAACTCGTGTTTGGGTTCGACTTTGTGGCCACGAGAGACCCACAGAGGGTCAGGATGCCAGGGACGAGCAGACACAGGGAGATGGAGGAGGGCGAAGAAGTCTCCATACTTACGAACTGTCCATGAACACGACGTGTAAAACTCCCACTGTCCATTTATTCCCATTATTTTATGACTTAATCCGTAAAACCTGGATGTAGTCTCCGTGACGTCCCCTCAGACTGTCTAAAACCTGGACGTAGTCTCTGTGACGTCCCAGCAGACTGTCTAAAACCTGGACGTCGTCTCTGTGACGTCCCCACACTGTCTAAAACCTGGACATAGTCTCCGTGACGTCCCCGCAGACTGTCTAAAACCTGGACGTAGTCTCCGTGACTTCCCCGCAGACTGCCTAAAACCTGGACGTAGTCTCCGTGACTTCCCCCCACACTGTCTAAAACCTGGACGTAGTCTCCGTGACGTCCTTGCAGACTGTCTAAAACCTGGATGTAGTCTCCGTGACGTCCCCGCAGACTGTCTAAAACCTGGACGTAGTCTCCGTGACGTCCCCGCAGACTGTCTAAAACCTGGACGTAGTCTCCGTGACGTCCCCGCAGACTGTCTAAAACCTGGATGTAGTCTCCGTGACGTCCCCGCAGACTGTCTAAAACCTGGACGTAGTCTCCGTGACGTCCCCGCAGACTGTCTAAAACCTGGACGTAGTCTCTGTGACGTCCCCGCAGACTGTCTAAAACCTGGACGTAGTCTCTGTGACATCCACACAGACTGTCTAAAACCTGGACGTAGTCTCTGTGACATCCCCACAGACTGTCTAAAACCTGGACGTAGTCTCTCTGACGTCCCCTCAGACTGTCTAAAACCTGGACGTAGTCTCCGTGACGTCCCCGCAGACTGTCTAAAACCTGGACGTAGTCTCTGTGACTGTGTTTGTATCCTCTGTCACCACAGCAGCTGTTTTCATGCACATGAACATCATTTCTGATCCTGGTTCAGTTTGTTGAACCTCTCTCCTCCATGTTAGAGTCTCTGTGCACTCTGTGTCCGTGAGGACTGGAGTCAGCTGCCCCCTGGTGTCACTGCATGTCACTGCAGGACTGAATGCCTGCTGCAGACAGAGCGAGCGGAGGAAGATCAGAGACTTTGAGTGTGTGCAGAGACTCCAGATACAGATCAAACTCAGCCATAATCTCCTGTGAACATCAAAAATAAATTAATTTCCCCCATTTGACCTGAATGATGCATCAAACATCAAGAGAATATCCAAACACACGACTCTCTGCAGCCCGGAGACGCACTATATATATATTTTTTTATATATATCTCAAT
>NC_040027.1:7985607-7987823 GCF_000972845.2 Larimichthys crocea | reverse complement strand
GCCCGGAGACGCACCTTATATATATATATTTTTATATATATCTCAATCTATAACTCTGCTCTCATATCTTGATGTTTAGGATTATATGAGAGTGTGTGTGTGTGTGTGTGTGTGTGTGTCAGTTTAAATTGAAAAGAACAGCGGTTCAGGGTCTACTTCATAATGCCAACACTGATCAATAAATCATTTTCAAACATTGCTGATCGGAGACCACAGCTGTCTGTAGGGGAAACACAGAGTGTGTGTGTGTGTGTGTGTGTGTTCATGCAGCTGGAAGGACAGCGAGGAGAGAACTGTGTGTGTGTGTTTATGTGTATACCAATGCAGTATATGGTCTTTGCAGTATAGAGCAATGGAGCATGTTTTAATGACAGAACACCTCAGTGACCGAGGAGGGGTGTGTGTGTGTGTGTGTGGGTGCACACACACACACACCTTGTGCGTTTCCCGCTCTCGGTATTATTTACTGTATGTTTATGAGTGTGTGTCAGCCTGTTTATCTGCTTGCACAGTGAATGTGTGTGTGTGTCGGTGTGTGTGTGTTAATGTGTGTTAATGTGTGTGTGTCTTTGTGTGCGGCTCCATACATCCTCTATAGGAGCTGCTGATCTGCTGCAGAGCTGAACGACGGTTCATTGTTCACGTCTGCAGCTCTCCTCCTCTCTTTCTTTTCTTCTTCTTCTTGTCCTCTTTGCGTTTCTTCTCTCTGTCCAGCTGTTTGTCTTTTCTCTTCTCTCTTTGTTTGTCCTCTCTGTCCTCCTCTTTCTTCTGTCTGTCTAGTTGTCTTCTCTTCCATCTTCTCTCTCTTCTGTTTGTCCTCTTCCTTCCTTCCTTCCTTTCCTTTGTTCTATTTGTTCTTGTCCTCTTTTCTTTTGTCTTCTTTCTTCTTGTCTTCTTTTGTCCAGCTCTGTTTCGTCTCTTCATCTCTTTGTCCTCTTTTTTCTCGGTTCTCTTCCCTCCTTTCCTTTGTCCACTTCTCTTCTTCACTTTGTCTTTCTCTCGTCTCTTTTTGTCCTCTTCTCTCTGTCTGTCCTCTCTTTGTTCTCCTCCTTTTTGTCCTCTTCCTTCCTTTCCTTTGTTCCTTTTGTCCTTGTCCTCTTCTCTCTTTGTTCTCTTCCTCATGTCCTCTTTGCATTTGTCCTCCCTTCTCTTCTCCTTTTGTCCCCGTCTCTTTGTCCTCTCTGCTCTTGCTCAGTTTCATCTTCTTTTCTTCTCATCTCTTCTTTTCAAAGAGGACAAAGATCCTCGTCTCTTTGTCCTCTCTGCTTTCTCTTCTGCTGCGTCCTCTCTTTCTCTTCATCTGCCTTTTGTCCTCATCCCTCTGTCTCTCCTCAATTTGACTTCTCGTCTCACTTCTGTCCTCCTTCCTTTTCTTCTCCTCTCTCGTCTCTTTTGTCTTCATATCTGATCATCATTCTCCTTTGTCCTCCTCTGTTTGTCTTCTTTTCCTCCACTCCTCTATCGTCTTTCTTCTTTTCTATTGTCCTCCTCTCCTCTCTCCTCTCCTTCCCTCTCTTCCTCTCCTCTGGGTGAGATATTGCCTCTGTGATACCTTGTGACAGTGACGTTAATGGAAGCACTGTACATTTAACAACCGATATCCCCGGAAATTCCTCTGCCGCTTCTCGTTACGCGCTCACACACACACACACACACACACACACACACACACACACAATCAGAACAATCAGTGCAGACACAGGTCTGTACACCTGTAAACACAGCAGCAGATATGTGTGTGTGTCTTTGTTAGAATAATAATACGATTATTGGATGATGTGTTTATGCAAGAGTGTGTGTGTGTGTGTGTGTGTGTGTGTGTGTGTGTGTGTGAGTGTCAACAGCACAACAAAAGAGCGAGCGAGTGAGTCACTGAGCCGGGAAGTGAGAAAGAGTGAGTGAGTAGAAAGAGAGAGAGAGAGAGAGAGAGAGAGAGAGGAGATGAAGGGATGAAAATGACGGATACAAAGAAAGAAAGAAAGAAAGAAAGAAAGAGGGATGAGCAGGTGTTGTTGATGGAAGAAGAGGAAACAAACATGAACAGTGAGGCGTATTATCCGATTCTTCCATCTCGAGTGTGGAAACAATCAGCTGATTAATTAGCCAAAGAAAATTAATCTGCAGCCGTCGATTCCAGATTCTCTGCAGTGTGTCGTCTCGTCATGACGACGTGGTCCCACTCCCATCTCGCTGTACGCAACGATTGGTTAGACTTT
>NC_040027.1:7979664-7980597 GCF_000972845.2 Larimichthys crocea | reverse complement strand
TTAATGTGTGACATGATGATCTCTCAGCCTGACGATGTAAAACTTTCTCTCTGTTGTTAAAAAGTTGTTTATGCAGAATGCAGCTGCATTAAAGGTTAATGATGAAGTTTATTGGACGTCATGAATAAATAAACATTTTTATGTGAAATAATAAAAATAACGAGCTCTCTCTCTCTCTCTCTCTCTCTCTCTCTCTCTCTCTCTCTCTCTCTCTCTCTCTCCCTCTCAGGTGTGGAGGTGGAGCTCCTGCCCGAGGTGGCTCCCGTGGTCGTTTGGCGTCTGGTGGAGGCCGTGGAGAAACACGGTGAGAGGAAACAAACAAACACAGATGTGCAGCGAGCGTCCTCGTTAAAGGAGCCACATTAATTAAACATGCACTGAGTTTAGCATGAAGTGCACATGTGATGTCTGTAACGAGGACTCTCGTTTGAACGCGTTTTCATTCACGTGTCGTCGGGTCAGAGGTCAGACCTCGGTGGACAGTGTCCAGCTGCAGACTCAGATATCTGAAGTCCTGAGCACCTCCACATCGATGGACATAGGTTGGAGATGTGGTTTGTTCCACCACCACCTCCTTGTTCTTGGAGGTGTTCAGCTGCAGATGGTTGGACCTGCATCACCTTAAGAAGTCCTCAACCAGGCTCTTGTCCTCCCCGTCTCTTCCATCCTTAATAAGTTAGGCTAAAAGTATCCAGACTGCAGCTCTGTGTGTGATGCACAAACGTGAGATTTCTTCAGCAGTTTTTTATTTCTAAAGTGTCTTATTGAGACAGAAGAAAAATCTGTCGCCTCAGAAATCCTGAATAAATGTGTGTGTGTCTTCTGAGGGCAGCAGGTGATGCATTTCATCATTCAGCAGTGAAAAATGTGATTTAACGCAACGTCAGTAACCCGCAGCAGACTTTACATCATTTGTAAAGCATATATATGTAT
>NC_040027.1:7977161-7979424 GCF_000972845.2 Larimichthys crocea | reverse complement strand
ATATATATCAATCTGTCAGAGCCTGAAGGAAAAACACGTCTTCAGGCTGCAGCAGTTTTCTCCGCTGACGTCCTCTCTTCTTCTTCTACCTCTGTTTTTTCCTCTGCAGGTTTGAACAGCGAGTCTCTGTATCGAAGTCCTCCAGCCTCCGGCGGACCTGCAGAGCTGCGACAGGCTCTGGACTCAGGTACGACATTAGTCCATGAACTGAAGAACAGATTCAAATGAGATGATTTTACCTGACTTTAACGTGAATATTTTCAGATAACTTGGAGTCGTGGTTTCGGTTCAGTATCTCACTCTGAGCTCGTACACAACATACGCTCAGAACAGGTGTGCACAACTTGCATGAATTAATCCGTAAAGTAGGGCAGGTCAAGGAAACATGAGGGAGAAGCCCGAGACAAAAAGGAATTAAAGCCTCTTTCAGACGTGCACGTGCAGTTGTGCATGCTGGAAAAGCATTTCCATAAAGGTCGGCAATGCTGCCACGTTAATGGAAGCAGGTCAAGGTTACTTCTTTAATAAAAACTCAGAAAATTCTTCTGAGGTCAGTTCATAAAAACATCTTTTCACTCATTCTTTCTTCCTTTTTGCAGCTCAGGACAAAAGAATAAAAAACTTTTTTTTCTCACTTTCCTTTCAAAGAAGAATGTCTGTTTAAAAAAAAAGTGTCTCAAAGTAAGAAAAAGAACTTCTATAGAAGCAACAAGTGGCTCATCACCGACAACCAGAGCTCCTAAAAATCTTCATCTCTCTGCTGTCTGTGTTTTAACCAACCCGACCTCCCGCCGAGGGCCGGGCCGGACCATGCCGTGCCGGGCCGGGTCGTCTCAGCTGAGTGCAGCCGGAGTCACTCAAGACAAAAAAAGTTGGCCAAGTTTGAGTTGTTGAAGTTCAGGTTTGGCACCACCAGGGAGTGCTCTGACTCTGTACTTTATTTTTTGGGAGTGAGGCGGGGGAACTCACCAAATCGAACTCTGAGGAGAGAGGGAGGGAAGGAGGGAGGGAAGGAAGGAGGGAGGGAGAACAGTTATTTATTAATCACACAGCGTGATGCTTGTGATGGGGAAAAAAGGCTGAGTGCAGACATTTGTTCTTACCTGTAAGGTGTGACACGAACATGACACGTACATGCTGACTCACCTGCACATCACATGGAATCATTACTCTGATTTGCTCGTGTGCTTGTTGCCACGGCGACACTGAAGAATGATGCTGCAAAGATCTTAAAGTTTCTGTTCACTCGGTTTGTTATCAGCGATTTCAGTGTCACATGACCACACAGTCGTCACAGTCACTCATTAATTGGACAGTTTTGATGGCGAGGCGCCGCGGCGTCGTGTTCATGTTTCTGAATAAGTGATTATGAGTTTATGAGGTTCTGATAATTAAAGATGACTGTCAGGTGAAGACAAGAGCGACACAAAGAAATGTTTGACTCTGTCATAAACTGTTTTCTTTAGGCGTCTTTTCAAATATTTAAAGTTCAGAGTGAGAACATTATGATTATTATTATGATACATTATGAAAAGTATGTGATGTCATCCTGAAGCTGTGATTTGTCTGTTTGGGTTGTTGTTGTTTTTTCAGCACTGAAAATTAGATTTAAAAATGTCAGAATATTCTGAACTACAAAATCAGACCTTGAGGAACATCGTAGAAAAATTCACGCTGTGTAAGAAATTCATTTTTCTGCTTTTGAAAGTCGTGGAAACACTTCTCAGAAATGTTATTGTGGATTCATGTAGAAGGCCATCCGAGGCAATCTGCTCTCAAAATAAACATTTCTTTGACCAATCAGATCGCTCGGTCAGACCTACTTGTTGTGTTACTGACTTTGGTTCATTATTTACGCCCCGCCTCGATGAGCTGGCGTGACACTGACGGATGCCGCCTTAGATGACAGCAGTATCTTCACCCAGCCCAGGGCAGACCGTGATATTCTGTCTGTGCTGATCTTTAATGAACTTTCACAAAGTCTGTAAGTCAGACTGAAACAGGGAATTCCCTTTAAATGAGATTATTTCCAATCATAAGACCCAACGAGACAAATAAATGACTTGTTGTGATGGAGAAAGTCAACAAACCTGATGCAGTACATCGAGCGGAGAGAATAGATGAAGTGTAGAAGAAGTCACACACACACACACACACACACACACACACACACACACACACCTGGCCTCCTTGGGCAGCGGTGGGAAGGTCAGCATGGGGCCAAAGACATGCACACACACACACACACACACACTCAAAGTAA
>NC_040027.1:7912161-7972161 GCF_000972845.2 Larimichthys crocea | reverse complement strand
TGTATGGCGTGAACGTGATCTTCACTTCATCGGCTCTGCAGAGCTGTTTGTGATCCTACGAAAGACTTTTACAACTCTGGGGAAAAAAAAGTTCATCACAACATGAAGTATTTCATCCTCCTCCTTCACGATGATCGCCATGGAAACAGAAGCAGAGCGATGAACTCGCTCTGCGAAGTAAAGCGCCAGGCTCAGACCTGATCTGTCCACCGTGTTGGATGGACCTGCAGCCAAAGTTGAGCCGACACAGATGGCTCGGTGTAACGGGGTCAGAGATCGGGGTTTCCCGCAGAGTCTGACATCGAACTGAACGTGTCTTTGTTTGTGCGTGTGTCGGATCTGATGATGGCGCCACGACCATCCGAACACCAACACCGATAAAACATTAAACACACGATGTCAGAAATATACATCACACCCACAGAAGATTCTCTCCAGCACTGTCCTCCTCCTCCTCCTCCTCCTCCTCCTCCCTGAACACTGAACAAGCTCCCAGCATCCCATTCGATGATGTCATCTCTCGCCAACAGCGCCAGTGTGTCGTCTGACAGCCCGACACACTGTCTGCAAACACTGTGTTTGAATCTATTTACTGTATCACCTCTCTCCTCCTCTCCACTCCTCTCCTCTCCTCTCCTCTCCTCTCTCCTCTCCTCTCCTTTCATTTCTCCTCTCCCCTCCTCTCCTCTCCTCTCTCCTCTCTCCATGCTCACTTCCTCTCTCCTCTCCTCTCCTCTCTCTCTCCATGCTCACTTCCTCTCTCCTCTGCCATATGTTGCCCTGTAACATGAGCGATCAAAGCGATACCTGTGGCTTCACCGTCTGTTGAAACACACTCAGCTCAGCGTTTCATGCTCTCACTCTGCTGCATGCAACATTGTATAAAGTCAGAGTGTCACTGAGACGGAGCATATGTGGTGATGCAGTCACAGTAACTTCATTTGAGTCAGTTCTACTTTGCCACTTCTTCATTCATTCTTCTTAGCTTCCTCTTCTCCTCTGCCATTATGTCCATAGAAGCTGCTGAGCACAATTACACTGCCCGCTTGCCTAGCTCCTGTTCTGGCATGACACTCACGACATGAGCTAAGGTAGTTTAAGAGAGGGAAGTTCAAAAGGACAAAAGACTTTTTGACTCGGACAGATGTTTTTTTATAAACCTTAAATCATGACTCAGCAACACTTTGACCGAACTGATCAGATCTTTGTGTTTGTCAGATCTGCATCTGAAATGAAAAATGAAACATGGTTTGGACAGATGCAGTGCGTGTGAGTCTGACAGATGAAAAGCAGAGCTGTGTTTTTTATTTCAGAGGAGCTGATTTATCTTTTAATGCCAGCTCTCTCTCAACTATTATTAAACGTCGGCCTTTGGATGAACTCTCAGCTGCAGTCGGCTTCAGTTTTTTCACTTCTCTTTGTTTCGTCTGGCAGCTCGAGAGTTTCCACACCTCTCTCTCTTTTATTCTTTCCTTTCCTTTCTGTCTCTCTCTCTCTCTCTTTTATTCTTTCCTTTCTGTCTCTCTCTCTCTCCTGTTGCATCTGTCTGAGTCCATGTTGTGATATCAGTGTGTACGAGCAGAATACCAAGGACAGATTGGTAGACTGAGAGGTGAGCGGGTTCGCACATAGATTTCCATGAAATCACACACAGCAATTTGACTGTATTCAGTATAGAAACTGAAAAAAAGTTCAGAGAGTTCACACTGAGATTATCACCCCAGGGACCAAACACACACACACACACACACACACACACACACACACACACAGTGAACCCTGTACACTTTGGTTCAGTGGTTAGCGTGGAATGAATGTTTCTGTCGCTATTTTCTCCTCTTTTTTTTTTACCTCCCTCTCTTTCCTGTCTTGTTTTCCTTTCACTAAATCCATCACTGTCTTGTCTGCTCGTCTGTTTCTGTCTCTGCAAAGGTGCCTTCAGAGCAGAAGTGGACACTTTTTAGTCCTCAGACCTTAAAACTGTCCTCAGACTACCCAAAAAAAGACTCATGCGGAATTATTCGACGGACAGAAACTTTGATTTCATCTCCGCTCAAGTCATTTCGTGACATGGCCACTGAAGAGCCGTTACACCTGTTTCACAGCGTGATCTAAACTAGATCTCACTACAGCGAAGTGAAATGAAATGAAAAGCACTGCTGGGTCTGAAACTCTCCATCAAAATCACATCGTTTTATAACTGTATCTGCGTCTTTTAGTCACTGACATCTCGGTTCGTGTTGAGCATTCGGCTGCTGTTCATTATAAAGAAGACGCAGAGCTGCTCGCTCTCAATGCAAGAACAGAAAATGTTGGGTCAGTCTTGTTCCAGAAAGCGACATTCATGTGTGCATCCTCACAAAATAGACGCTGGTGGTGCTGGTGGTGGAAGCTTGCTGACAAAGTGACTTGCGGCGAGCTAATTTGGTTCTTCTTGCTGCTGGCGTTAGCAACCACCAGTTTGTTAACCATGACTTGGCAAGCGAGCTCGCTCGATCGGACAGTTTGTTCAGGAGGCGAGCTTCGTGTCTGCATGAGATGACCGGCTGCAGACCGAGCATCGCCTCAGGAGATGGTTTGGGTCTGCCATCATGACGCCGAGCTTAGCACAAAGACTTGAAGAAAACCTCAAAGTAGAAAAATCCACTTTTCAATAAGGAGGAAGAACACGAGGAAATATGGCTGTAATACACAAAGTGCATAGTAAAAGCGGTTGTTATAGGTGAGTATACATAAAAGCTATCAAACGTGCCTGTATGTACATAAACACACATAAAGCCTGAGCATCTGCAGCTCCATTAAAGCGTAATAAAGCTCTCAACACTTACAACGTTCTGCAGATCTCGACTTCTTTAATGTGTTGAGTCTCCACGGGCGAGTGTGTTTTAGTGTCATAGTGGAGGGATTACGCTCAAACTGACATTAAACTTACAGAAAGTTAAATATTCATGCGCTCTAACACAAGAACTACAAACACGGCACCGGGGCGTCATAACGGATCGCAGGATCGCTGATATGTGAATATTATCTCAGCAGAAAGTCGCCTGTGTTGCTTTTTTTTTGGTCTTTTCAACCTTTATTTTGATAGAAATGTGGAGAGAGAGAGAGATGGGGGAAAGAGCCGCTGGTCGGAGTCGAACCCTCGGCCTCCGCAGCACAGACTGAGCCTTCGTACACTGGGCGGCTGCTCTACCAACTGAGCTAAACGACACCCCGTCGCTTTCAACGTGCTGATCTCAGACGCAGTCACGTCGGTAATAAAATCTGAAGGAGGTTCAGGAGAAGTTCATTCCCAGAGGCGGTTTTAACTCGACGTTATACTATCCGGACCCGGCGCTGACAGTTAGAGGGGCCCCGGGGCAAAAATATACTGTGGGGACCTGTTTTATGGTGATGCCTTCAGGTAACCCATGAGTGACAGCTTCATTATACTCTGATGGAACGCTGTGATGACTTTTTATTTTACTTCTGTTGATCCATCTCCAAACTTTCTTCTTTGTATTTGTATTCACCTTCGTCGTCTTGGCTTCTTCTTCTGCAAGGAAGTCTGACTCCCCATGCATGGAAAGAAACTTTGCACACGCAACCAGTCCCAAATTTTAACTCTCCGTGCACGAGTGAGTCAGATTTGGTGGTAGATCATTTACCTGCTGAGGCATTGTTCCTCCCTCTCACTGCTGTGTATCAGCTGTCCTTTGTGTCGTCTTATTATGGTTTATTCTAACGTGTACATCTTCATAAGATGTTTTTTTTAGCATGCATACAGTGTGAATTAGTATTTTTGTTTTGTTCTCATCCTCAGACTGCACCGTCGTTTCACTGTGAGCTTCATTTAGTGGTTGTTGTGGAGTTTTCGGTCATATTTCGTGATCTTCATGCAGATGTGGCCGTTAGTTGGAGTGTGTGTGTGTGTGTGTGTGTGTGTGTGTGTGTGTGTGTGCGTGCGTCATGCTCAGCTGATCATCTCATCTGCTTTAGGTTTGTGGTGTCGTCCTCCATCGTCTGTCACCTCCAGGCTGTCAGACATCACTGTGACTGTCACCTCTCATATCTAACACCGAACACGTAACGCTGAACTTTGAGCTTCTGATAAACTGCAGTCATACGACCAAAAACCTTCTGACTCTTTTTCTTCCTCCATCTTTCTTTAACTTCAACATTCCTTGACCTCACACACACACACACAGATTGTATCTGTGCACACAGAGTGTATGAACCCTCCTGTGTTTCCACATGAATCAGCAAACCCATGACCTGTCTGTGTGTGTTCATGTTCGCTGATTGATCCGCTGGTTTGTGCGGACGAAGATGCCTATCTGTCTGCGAGGGTTTGAGACGGAGGAGGAGGATGATGAAGATGAAAAGACACACTGTGGTTTTGTTTGTTTGCAGACAGAAACACTGACTGCACTGTTTGTCTTCTTCTTCATCGTCGGTCCGAACATGATCATCAGAACAGATCAGATGAGAACACGCAGCCACATTTCTAATGATCCAATGTTTCTTTTTTACCTCGTTAGTCCGGAGGCTTTTGGAATCTTGGAACCATCGACGACAGTGGGTCGATGGATGAAAGTGTATCAGCATCAGACGCAGATATCTGTTAGCATCAACGTGTCTTCCTCATCATTCTCGGTTAAACTGTCGTCAGACGATGAGTCCTGTTCAGAGAGATTACATCAGCACAAAGTTCTTTTGCAGTCATGCTCGATTTTCAAAATTCACTTAATTATGCGTAGGGTTGCAAAATTCTGGGAATTCTCAAAGTTGGAAACTTTCCATGGGAATTTATTATATAACTTAAATATAGTTATAGTCATAATCTTGACTAAAACAACCAGATTTAATGCAGGTACACCCCCAATTTACAGTTAATTCACATCAGTTCACATATATTTCCATAATTCCCATGGAGTTTCCGGAAAACTGCCAACCCTAATTATGTGTTTATCATGAATATTCATCTAAAATATGCTGAGCATTAATATGACGTGACACAGTGAGCAGTTTATTTCAGCTGTCGTTATCGTTGCACTTTGAGTGAATCCTCTGACCTGCAGGGAACATCAGATTCTGTCATCTAGCTGTGAAGATAATTATTTCAGGTAGAAGCATAAATATTGACTGCTGCCATGGCGACGCTGAGTCTAATAATCCTCGACCACATTAACGAACAAACTTAAATACTGTCCTCTCATTCTCCGTCAGTCTAACGCTCTCGGTGCTTTAGTTTAATCGCTGCACTGTTGGATTAGCTGGGACCACGTTTCCCATGAATCCACTGGACTGTGTTGCAGCCTTTTGTCTTAAAATCGACTGACTCAGAGCGCTGTGATGCCGGCGATCACACAGCTTTTGTAGTGTAATGAGATTCTTATTGGAATGCTGTGCACACACACACAGTATCAGACGAACACACACAGACGAACACACACAGACGAACACACACAGATGAACACACACAGATGAACACACACAGATGAACACAGGGGTTTTGTGTATTACATTAGCGCAGCTTTATCTGATTAAGCCATACTGCCGTCATTGTGTATGAACAGGGGATGGATTCTGTCCTTCACATTTCCTGTGGCTCAGGTTCAAGTTCAGCCAGAGTGCGTCTTTCTTCCGCGGGGATGTTTCGGCCTTGGACGCCGTGCGGTAAGAGACGGCCTTTAGTTGGGAAGAGACGGGGTCATTGAGCCTCTTTTACGTCTCTGACTCGACCTCTGCGGATCTGCCGTACCTGTACGTCCTGACTCCAGATAACAGAGACACACTCGGTGTTCTGACCTCAACAGAAATCTGAAAGGAATCAAACCGGCGTCGAGTTTCTTTATTTCTTTGATTTTGTTCCAGGAAAGCTCTCTGCGGCAGGCTGCGATGTCACAACCTTGACCGTCTTAAATAACATTTAAATCAATCATCATTGTCCGTGTGACCTTCAGGGTGTGTGTTTCTATGATCAGTGTTCAGACACACCTGTTCGCAGTTAAAGATGCTACATGGTCTAACTTTTCTCTCATAAACTAACGTTGAATGCTGCACTGACTTGCTCAGATTTGCTCATTTTCCTGGTTTATGTTCTTCTAAACATTCAGATTTGCTCATTTTCCTGGTTTATGTTCTTCTAAACATGTTTCTACATGTGTGAATATGCTACAGAGTTTATTAGTTTAGCTTTTGTTTTTGTTTTTACGACCAGCAGTTTATGGTAAGGTGATTTATTTTGAAAATCCACTGGATTCTCTCTGCTGTTCTGTATCTGGCTTCCTGTCAGCTCGAGGTGCTCTGTTTTAAATCGATGCAGGCTGCTCGGCGGTGTCCGTCAGAAATAGGACAGACTGAGAGGCCCACCGGATGGAGCCGGTAAGGTTTGATACATTGACTAGAACGGACACCAATCAAACAAGAACAATTAAACAAATCTGACATTTTTGACAGCTACGAAATTAATGGAAAGTACAAACTCCCTCCCCAAAATGTTCGGGTGCTGAGTGACGTAGATTTGACATGGAGGACACAACGTCTCAACATGAGCTCTTTAGCTTTGCATGGTGGAGTCTGAACTTATTTTATAGATGCAGAGATGAACTGTGTTTACAGTTTTCCGAGTAATGTCCAGAAATTCAGGATAGATATCTCGTCTCTGTCATCAGTTGAATATTGGTAAAAAATTATTTGAATTCTGTTTTTATTTATGTTTTATGCAGCCCCACGACTTTAATATAATGTAATATGTCACAATAACTTAATTATTTTCACGTTATTTGCCTCTAATGTTGATTTTCTTTTATTGTTTTTTTTTACTGAAAACAGATTTCAGAAATCACAAATATTAAAAAAAACTGAAACTCTTTTTATTCTGTCAGTATTTTATCTCTAAAACTCAAAAGAGAAACTGTATGAACTCTTTATGATCATGTCATCCACTTTTCTTTTTTTATTTTTCCAGTTTGTTTATTCCTACTTTTTTATTTCTTCTCATTACATAAAGATTTTGTTCACTTTAAGGTGGACTGAGTAACCTCAGATCTAATCGTGCTCTCTCAATAAAAACGACTTCACTTGACCTTCAGAGAAATGCAAACTCTGGATGATAATCCACAAATATCTCATCCGAGCCAATCAGCCGTCCCGGCCAAATGGATCCTGTGTTCGACGCAGCAGTCCAATAATTCTGTTAGCTGTTGACTATTGACCCAGCTTCAATCCATCCATTCATTCATTCATCCATCCTTTCATTCATCTGCCCATCTGTCGACTGATCCATAGCCAGGGTCAGACAAAGCCTTGATTAGCTGACTGACAGGTCGAGTACGGAGAGGACGTGTGTGTGTGTGTGTGTGTGTGTGTGTGTGTGTGTGTGCGCGCTGAAGCTTATAATCAGTGACATGATGTGAGCAGAGGAAACACATCTGAACAACAAAAACAAAAAAAAAGGAAGATGAGAGCGTTGATGGAGAGAGAAGTCATGGCTGAGAGGAAAGACGGAGACAGATCGAAGGTGAAGTGACCGCTTGACGTCGGTCCTTCGGGAGGAAGATCGGAAAAAAATCATGCATCGATGCATCACGGCCCAGACGTGAACCTGAAGTGATAATCAATAATGACCTATTTGGGTATGATTGTACACGCAGCCGTGTGTGTGTGTGTGTGTTTGCACGTGTCTGTCTTCAGGTCACGTTGGTTAATTGCTAACCTGAGCAAACAAATGTGAATCTCCAGAGATGATCAGTGTGTGTGTGTGTGTGTGTGTGTGTGCTGAAATATTCACACTGTACTGGTCCAGAAAACTGTAGAAGAAGAAGGTGAGACAGATAATTAGGACTGTGGATAGATGGAGAAAGAAGAGCAGGACAGAGGATTGAATTGATGTGGGGATTTCTCTCTGTACTGGCTGTGCTCCTGGAATACAGCTCTGTTTCATTACGTGTGATTAAAGCTGCCCTGCTGACTTAGGCCTTCCCGCCCGGCACACCTCACCCCTCTGACATAACTCAACCCTGCAGAGCCTCGTCTCTGCCGCCCCACTTCAGGCTCCAGTTCCAGTTATATTGGTCGATTGTTGTAAGAGCACTAGTCCTATAAAGATATAGAAGAAATATTTAATTGAACTGAATAAGATAAATAAAATATAACCATATAAATAGACAACGAGGACTGTGTAAAAGTGGCAAGTGCATACAGAGTATCACTATATAAATGTGCTGTTACATTAAGCTATGTTCCATCAAGTTACACTACGTTATGTTACGTTACATTATGTTACACAATGTTACGTTACGTTACACTACGTTATGTTATGTTACGTTATGTTACACTATGTTATGTTATGTTACATTATGTTACACTACGTTATGTTACATTATGTTATGTTACACTACGTTATGTTATGTTACGTTACATTATGTTACGTTACATTATGTTACACAACGTTACTTAAGTTACACTACGTTATGTTACGTTACATTACACTACGTTATGTTATGTTACGTTACATTACACTACGTTATGTTATGTTACGTTATGTTACACTACGTTATGTTACGTTATGTTATGTTACACTACGTCATGTTATGTTACGTTATGTCACACTACGTTATGTTATGTTACATTATGTTACGTTACACTAAGTTAAGTTATGTTATGTTACGATATGTTACGTTACACTACGTTACGTTATGTTATGTTACACTACGTTATGTTACGTTACACTATGTTATGTTACGTTACACTACGTTATGTTTCGTTACGTTATGTTACGTTATGTTACACTACGTTATATTACATTACGTTACACTACGTTATGTTATGTTACGTTACACTACGTTATGTTACGTTACATTACATTACACTACGTTATGTTACGTTACATTACGTTACACTATGTTATGTTATGTTACGTTATGTTACATTGTTATGTTACGTTATGTTATATTGTTATGTTACGTTATGTTACATTGTTATTTTAACCTTTGCTACACTATGTTGCGTTGTGTTGTCTTGCGTTACGTCACGTTATGTTACGTTACGTTACGTTACGTTACATTGCGATACGTTACGTTACGTAGCTTGGTCAGTGGCCCTATGCTTCAAACTAAGGTGCTGAAACTAACCCTGTAATTTATCATATCTGTATGTTGTGAGGTTTAGTAGTGTCATCGAAGTCAGGGAGTCAAACAAACATTATGTCACGTTACATTATTATTATGTTAAGCTACATCACGTTAAGTTACATTACGGTACATTATGTCATGTTATACTATATTACGTTACGTTAAGCTATGTTACGTCACTATGTTCCATCAAGTTATGTATGTTACACTACATCATGTTATGTTACATTGCGTCGCGTTATGTTACATAATTAATTTACCCCAAACCAAGCAGTTTTTGTGCTGAAATCCAACCAAACTTATTTATTAGCAAGCTTTATTTCAAAACTCTAACCAGATGTTGCATATTTATCAATGCTACAGGGGAACCTACAGACTGAATGAACAGTAAATGTGCTGTAAAACCCCAAATTAAAAACATCCATGGAGCAGAGGATAACTGCAAAGTTGAGTAATAATGTCTGCATCTTTTAGAATATCCACAACCCATTTGTTGCATTCCTGATATTAAAATGTGGCATGGTGCATTTTTTAAGGGTCATCGACAGGAAAAGTAGATAACATTTGTTTTCTTCCCCAAATCCTGAAGCCGTTGCTGGGAAGCTCTGGTTTTAATGCTGGCTACACCTAGCTGTCTCATAACCGTTAACACACACCAGTTGTCTGGTCCACATTTGCAATAAACAAGTCAGCAGACACTCGCCTCTCTTTAACAAAGGGATTTACTATCCTGCTTGGCAGAAAACACAAAACACAGGCCGGACGAGATTTACTCGTCTCGGCTTTGGCACTTTTCAGACTAACTAACTAACACACACACACACACACACACACAGAAACACACATCAAAATGGTATTTAAAATGTGTGAACAGGTGAGAAAATAACACAGAAAAATCAATTTGCGTGTCCTTGGAAAGTAGGAGGTGTTGGTCATGTAGTTACTATTTGCAGGGCTGGTGATCTTACGGTAACATCCGAGTTAGCTTGGCTCCCTATATCAGTATTCGGGACACTTGTCCTTCTACTGCCAACTCAATAAACACATGCTTCCAGGTTATGGACAATATATACATCTGTGACGTCCTCGTTTTGTTACCAAAAACCTACACTCTGGACCTTTAAGGTCTCTGAAAGTGCAAATGCTTGGCGACTCAGGCCAATGTGGACATCGTGTTTACTGAGTGTTTTTACAACATTTCTCCCAAATGATTGGCCCAATATGTCAATCAAACTTTGGTATCTTATATGATTTTTGTACTGTACTCCAAGTTGTCCAAAACACCTCGAGTCTACATCGTTTATTCAAGAAACATAGTTGTACCATAAACTCGTCTTCTAACTACAAACGTTTGAACAATTTACAAGACAGCTTCCTTGGCAAGACAGCTTGAATTTGGCCATTTGGGTACTCAAGTTCACCAAAGTGGATTGTTAATTTGTCGATTTACTTAGTTTCAGCCATAAATGTTAATGTAAAAACTGTTCAAGTGTTGGTTGGTTCTTCTGTCCTGGTCTTCGGTTGGGTTCAGACCTGGTCATGCTGCTCTGAAGGCTGCTTGGACCATCCGGAAGGTCATCTGGGTGAGCTCTGAAGTGACACCAGGACAACAACAGAAACATTAATGGAGTAAACAGACAGGTCCTCAATTAATCTGATGGTTTCTGATATTGAAGACGATTTTCTCTGCGTCTGATAGAAAACACTCAGCTGCTGTTCTGAAACTGAGTGACTGTCTGTGTCTGCCATCATGGATTAAAAATAACCATTCTTAACATTCTGTGAAAGGCCTATGGTAACTTCTCAGCTATTTGTGTCGTCTAATTCTTCACAGCACTAAATAATGAACCCAGTGACTTCAAAGAAATCATGTGCGTTCCTTCAGAACAATCGTTCCATTTTGTGTTAGCGTGGGAAAGACAGACGCGTCTCAGCAAAGTGTGTCCTCAACAAGCCGTTTTTGTCATTGCTGCCTCCTTCCACTCTTAGAAGTCTCAAATAACTCATGACAAGCCAACATATTGTCTGGATTCATACATACAGTATCTGTTTTATTGGAAATCCTGTTTTACAGACCTAAATATTGTCATTGTCCAACACAAAGTACTTAAACAGAGCCTCGTTATACAGAGCGACTATGCTTTTAAACCAACAGCCAATCAAACGAGGTCTAACTGAAGTCAAGGGTCGACAATAATCCAAAAATCTGAGTATTTCTACGAATAGATTGATTTTAACTGAGTAAATGACACATTTTATTATGTAAAAATGTACATATGGTAATTGTTGTTGTACATCCGTGGTTAACGTAGCAGACAGCTAACACTGGCTGATTCTAGATACCAGAAGAGTTAAGACGTTTCCCATTTATTCAATAGAAATTGCCCAACCAGAACTTGGTAGTACTTGTTTCCTGGTTCTGGTTCTGCAGCCGTCTGCATGTGTGCACTAGTGTTTCTCTCCCTGTTTGTTGCCTCTGCTTGGCCCAGAGACTTTTTATTTGGTTTAAAAGGAAAGAAAGAGTTGTCCTGTCAACACTGTTGGAAACTGAATTTTCCCACCTGTCAGTCAAAGCGTCCACGCTCTTAATCCTGCATAACTTTAAGCCTTAATATAATGTGAACAGGTGAGTTGTATATAAATTCACCCTCAGTACAGTTGTCATGAACGGGGAAATTAGCTACAGAGACCAAAACTGTTTTTTGTACCAGGCTGTAAACATGTTTATTTCTGCTGTGAAGTTGGACATTTGGACATGGGGACTTATGGAGACTGACTCACTTCTGGAGCCAGCCTCAGGTGGACGTTAGAGGAACTGCAGTTTTTGACACTTGAGCATTGGCTTCACTTCTCGGCCACGGGGAGGTTGCTGTTTGAGTTACACACATTCACACCTGGAAGATGTCCAGCACAAGCACAGTCAGCTTCACTGGAGTGTTCGGGGTTAAGCGCCCTGCTCGAGGGCACCTCGGTGACGGTGATGAGGAGTGCCAAGTGCTTCACCACACAGATACAGGCGCTTTGCTTCTCTGACCTTTAGACCAACCTGGGCCCTTAAAAACATCCACGCAACAAGCTGACTGCCTGTTCCAATCATCCTGAGATGATCTTTATGTTTAAACCATCACTACATTTCTTGACAGCACAATGTCCGACCAATATAGTTCTCTCCACTCATTTATATAATTGATGGCACTTGTGCATATTCTCGACACGCCGGCTGAGTGTTGCGTCATTTCATGCACGTCAGTCGAAGCCCAGCGGACACGGCGTGCAGCTCCAGCTGTCAGGATGTGCTGATCTGGACAGGATAAGTGTGTTTAAAAATTCTTCTTCTTTTCTGAAGAGTTGACACCCGATGACGTGAGCGGCATGCCGAGCTAAGAGCTAAGACATGTGACGACTGTTAAAGGAAGCTAAAAACAGCTTTGGGGTTTTCAGGGTTAACACATTTGTTGCTGATCACGTTGCTTCTGTCCGTGAGGTGAGGAGGTCCGGACACTTCGACAGCTGGAGAGGCGTTTGGTGGAGAGTCACCCAAACTGTGAAACAAGTTACGAGAGGAGAAGCGTGCCTCTGTGTGATTTCCCCAGTGGAAATCGCTGCAAGCGTCACAATTAGCCACGAGTATCTTCTGCACCAGACGTGCAAACTAATAAAACAGCATCGCCGCTGTCGTTATTATCACCAGCACAAATCCCAACCTAATAAAGAAAAGCTCTCTCAAATTAACAAATTACAATCTGCTCTTCAGGAATCAAATTGTTTTACGCTCTAATACACACACACACACACACACACAAAGGTGTATTAATATCTTTTCATGAACCCGGGTCCCAAGACAACACCAATTTTGCTCCGTCTGGGTGTTGGGATGATCGAATCCCCCCCAGACAAATCACAGCACGATAACACAGGCCTCAGCACCGCCATGTGAGGAGGTCATCCATTGATATTAATGGGCTGGTGGTTTACTGGCCTGTGGTGATTGGTTAAGTTTATTCAGGCATTAGTTAGAGGGGCAAATCAATGGGATTTAACAGCCGCTTTGACTCCACGGGGTCTGCTGCACACAGTGTGGAAAAAAAGTGGAGGATGGGATGAGGAAGGGTGGAGGGAAGAGAAAGAGGAGCAGGCGTAGGAAGATTTAAGATAAACGGCACAACAGAAGAAAGGTCAAGGAGGAAGAGGAAGGAAGAGACGCTGAGGGGGGGAGGAAGGACACATGGAGGTAAAGCAGAGGAGGACGGTGGAGGTGAAAGACGGAGGACAAAAAGTGTCCCGCGGTGCCGTGTGCTTCGTCCTTTGCTAATCTGCAGAGCGCTCACGCGGGCTTCTTATCGGCTGTTTTGTCTGCACGCGGACACATCTGTAAACTCGCCGTATGTTGTGCACATCTCAGCTTCTTTTTCTATCTGCGGCACATTTTTTTATCTGTTTTCCCAGAAACAACTGACCGTGAGACTTGACACACTCAGGCAAACTGGATCACCACTGACCCAGTCCCACATTTATTTTTGCTGATATGGAAGCGGACCCCCATTAGTTCACACACTTCAGCTCCAGTGTGGTAAACATCTGTCACGTGTATATACTCCCGTATCTGAACCAAAAAAGTCACATTCAAGGTATTCTTCATGGTGTGTTAGAGTTTCCAGATAAACATAAAAAGTTGATGATTCATCGCCTGACGTCTTGATACAGTCATCTCTGGCCGGGCCTCAACTTTAGAACTTTATTCACACTGGATCAGGTTTTATACATAATATATTTGTTTTCCTCTGGCTGCTCAGCTCCAGCTCTCTGTGATTTACACACTTTATGAGGGACAGATTGAGCTTTAGCATGTGTTGGACTGGCCACTGCTGGTGTCAGAGGTCGTGTTTGGTAATGGGTCGGACCGTGGAAGCCAGATGTTGACGCTCCCAGCCATGCATAGCGTGGAGGTGCATCACACACTCTCCATTGGCTACTGTAAACGTAAAGAAATATGCATGATGACTAGCTTCTCTTTTTACAGGTAGAGGAACCAAACAGCACTCTGCTTTCTGTTTCACGTGGACGTTAAAGGAAAAGTAGTCTGGTGCATTTGAACCCGGCGGTCTGTGAGCACGTCAGCAGGAAAAACAAACACTTTTCATGGACGTACGTTGATTGTGTGCAGTTACTCTGACAGATGATTCATTCGCTGGCTGCAGCTCTTCAGCCCTGTTAGTCAGTCAGACACAAAAACACGGGGAAGTCCAGGTTACCAAAGACAGAAGTTTCCCGTTAACAGTGAGATGTTGGAATGACTGACCAGCGTACTGAACAATAATCTCGAGACACTTCCTCTTCCTCTTCCTGTCTCAGATCCAGTCTCAGTGGACCTGGACCAGTATGATGTGGTTTCTCTGACTGATGCTCTCAGAGGTTTCCTGCAGGATCTGCCAGCCCCCATCATCCCCGCCACAGTCTACAGCGAGCTGGTCTACACCGCTCAAGGTAACACTGCAACACACACACACACACACTTTGAATGGTAAAGAGGTTTTGCATATGTCATGATGTGATCAAAGAACAGACGTATGCTCGCCTCGTGACTCCACCGTTCACGTCTCTGTCACATCTTGTTCTGGTCCGTCCTGCATCGACATCAAACTCCACCGGGAGCGTTTCAGAAGCGTTTCTCCCTCCAGACTTAGTTTACTGGCTCAGATTTGGTCATTTTCCTGGTTTATGTTCTTCTAAATATGATTCTACATGTGTTAATTTGGCAGCATTGTTGAGGAGCGTGAGATGAGTCTTAGATGAACGCTGCACTGGCGGGTACTAACTTGGTGATAATCCAAAGACCTCTCTGTGAACTACTTTCTACCAAAGGGTCGTCAAAGCTGGTGAAATAATGAGCTGTAGATTATTTATCTGCAACGTGTCGAGCTGATAGAAAACTCTCTGGAAAGATCCGAGACTCCTGTTCTTCATCACCTTCTCCTGGTTTCCTCTCACACTCACACCTCTTCTTCCTTTTCCTTTTCTCAGCCTGTTTGTATGACTGTGAAAATACATCGAACACAGACACATTTCACCTGCTTACGCTGACTCATTATTCATTATAAGTTTGATTATGATGGACGCATTGTGTTGCAGCCATGTGTAGTGCAGTGGGTCGAATTATTCTGTTGGTCTTCCCTCCCTGAGAATCAAAAATATCGTATTAGTACATAAAAAATGTTAGTGATTACTGAACCATCATCAATTATTTATTTGTATTTATTTATTATTATTTATTTATGATGATTTATCTTTGAGGTCTAAAGGTTGGCATCTCGTGGAGCTGGAGGCAGAAATCTCACAGACAACTTGATTAAAATGAAGATTATCGTGAATAAAATCTGAACCACAGCCAAAGTTAAACTTTTGGAAACTTTTAAGGAGTCGGATCTAGCAGGTTGACACTGACCCGCATCAGATTTCAGATTCTGAGTGTTCCTGTGTTTCTCATGTCTGATGACTGGTGTGAGTTTCGGCCTCCGGCATCATCCTCGGTCGTCTGCTCTCCACACACTGCAGGCTTTAAACTCTGGAGCTCGATCCTCGCTCGGTGTGTTTGGGGTTTTTTTTGTGCCTCTGTCACTTGGAATGAGCGCAGACACTCATCACACCTGACAGATTCCTGCAGTATCGGGATGTAAAGACGACGAGGCTGTACCCTCTCGTCAGCATCAAATTTCTTCTAATCTCCTGACAGCTTTGGGATTATATAAAAACAGACTGTGAGCTGAAACGTGGCTCCGAGCCCGGCGCTCGCTCTCTTTTCTCGTTTCTGTACAGCTGACCTGCTTGTTCACCCTTTCACCTGCCGCCCACCTTCCCCAGCAGGGCCTCCTCTCTGCGGCTTTTAGGGGCTCTCGCTCGCGTATCTATTATTAACGAACCTTTCCTTGACATTCGGCATTTCGTGCTTTGCGCGGGCGGTGTGTGGAAATAAAACAAAGTCGCAGGCAGACGGACAGACAGAGGGTCCGTGTTGTGGCTGGCTTTGCAGGAAGTTCACACCAGCTTCCTGCGTCCTCCTCGAGGCTAAGCTCCTCGATGTGATCTTCTGTAAGTGCTTTTCTCTCTCTCATGGTCCTCGCCCAGTTAAATGGCCGGTCATGGAAACATTTGAAGTCAGGATAAACCACTTTGAAAGGAGGCATCCAGTATTTTGCGCAGGTCGTCCGAGGTCAAGCCCGTTCAAATTGAACTTCTAATTTAGGACGGCTTCCCTCTGTGAAGTCCGTGGGGATTATAAAACAGGTCTGAAGCGTTTTGATTTGTACAGAATGGATAAGTCACGCAATAATGTCGTGAGATCCCTGAAAAATAAACTATTTGCTCGAGGGATCTTATCTGTTTCTTCTTCTTTAGCAGTCTTTATGTCTGCGCTTCACTCAGTACAGACCAGACCTCGTATCCCTCACTTGTCCTCAAACCCAGTTTCATGTGTCCGTACAGTACCTCAGTCACAAACACTTGACGCTCGATGAATTGTTTGTGTTTGTGATGGGGATGAGAAGCATTGAAGAGGTGAAGTAAGTGGTGGTTTGGGTGGTGGAGGGTTAGTTTGAGGGTTGGGGGATGTTGCAGATGAAACAAGTGTATCGGACAGGACCGTCAAACAGAAGTATCTAGAAATGTTCTGCATGCAGTGGACCGGAGGGTGTGGTGGTGATTATGTCCATATGGATGGAATCAGTCAGATCTGCCTCATATGAAGACAGTTACCGTCCGTCTTATCTGAGTCTAATCCCTGAGATCTGCTGATGTTGTTGGAATCCCCTCTCATTCCTTTTAATTTGTTACCTTTCCTCTGGCTGTGCCGCTCTCCGGGAGACGAGTCATTCCTCTCCTCTGTTTGATCTGCTGCCTTTTTTCCAGTCAGTGGCTCATCATGGGAAATTCCCTTTTCGAAATCCTGTTTGGTTGGAAGGGATTTTCAGATCCCCTTTTCAACTCTGCTGACTGGAAGCACGGAGTATTTTAAGTGTGTGTTAAAGAAACATGCTGTAGACTTAGAAACATGAAGACGCCCAGCTCAGTGTCTTTCAGCCTTTTATTTCACCAACCACTAAAAGTCAGTCTCTTCTTAGCTTCCTCTGTCGACGTCCTCTTTGCTGTCTTCTCCTCTGCCATTATGTCCATAGAGGCTGCCAGCTCGCCCAGCTCCGGTTCTATCACGACACCTGCTCTGCTCCCTATTAGCATTATCCTGCTGTGGCCCTCCTGTAAACCTCTTCTTCTTCTTCCCGGTGGTCCAAAACTCCTGTGGCACAAACACCAACACTCCCCCCGGTGCTCTGAGCTCACAGTCCGGGCAGCCCGGCTAACAGACTGAGCTAACATGAGCTAACAGCAGCTACAGCTGTCAGCAGTTTACTTCACTGTCCGTCATAAACTCTGTAAATCACAGCTAAAGCTGAAGTTGTTGAATTATAATCCGCCTCCGGCGGCTTCTTGCTCGCTCACTCTCTCCTTTTTCTCTTCTTAGCTTCCTCCGTCAGCGTCCTCTTCACTCTCTTCTCCTCTGCCATTATGTCCATAGAAGCTGCTGACCTCCCTCTTCTTCTTCCTGGTCGTCCATAACGCCTGTTGGTACAAACACTCAGTTCTCAGCTTGGCGGTGAGCTCAGCGGGTACCCGTCGCTCTGAGCTCACCGCCAAGCTGACGAACTGATCTAACAGCAGCTACAGAAGATCTAACAGCAGCTACAGCTGTCAGCAGGTTACTTCACTGTCCATCATAAACTCTGTAAATCACAGAGAGTTGAGGCGGAGCAGCCGGAGGACATCAGAGGGAAAACCAGAAAACATTTCCTCCATAAAATATGATCCAGTTTCACCAGAATCAGTGAAATAGTTGCTGCTGTGTGACTTAGTGCCGTAAAGCGTTACGTACTTCTCCCGACCCGGAGCCCAAAGTTACATAGTGTGAGAACAGACGTACGAATGACAGAGACACCGTTCACCTGATCACAGGTCAGAGTGGGTCAACAGAAAAGATTTTAACGTGTTTTGAAAGATGCAAAATGTAATTTTATCATTAAAGCGTTAAATTAAATACACAAATGTCGACTCATGTGCGTCATCACGGAGTCAAACTCTATTTAATCCCCAAATTAGTCCAGTCATTTTCTATTTCAGAGCAATCATCATTGTGCTGTGTGCCACACAATAATTACAACATTTGTTGTCATCAGATGGATGTAATCATCCTGTAATCCTCCTCTTATCTGTTCCTGCAACATTCTGACCACAGTCAGCCTTTTGTTATCCTCCGGTGTGATTACCAGCTCTTTCAAAGGGGGATTGTGACGCTGTCTCATGTGCTGAGGCGCCTTGAAGCATTTTAAAGTCATGTTGGCTGCAGAGGGAGGTGATGATGACTCCAGGTCAGATTTATCTTCATCGTGCCTCCTTCTGTCTTTGGTCACTAATCTTAATAATTTAATCTGAGACCTTCTTCACTTCCTCCCCTCTGTCCTTATTTCCCCCATGCCTATTTTTGATCCCGTCCCCGTCTTTTCTCATTCATTAGTTTTGTGAGTTAGTTAACCCTGATGGTCTCACCGGGGTCATCGTCTGTGAGGATGAAGGCAGCTGGCCTTTATGAGTGACCACTGTCTATCTGGACCTTCCTTTAACGATGAGATCAGATTAAATCGTGTGATTAATGGATCCCATCAACACATGTTCAACTTATCTTCTTATCTGTCTGAGAAGCTGATGTTTTCTGTTTGTTATTCTTTTTTTTTATTATTTTGGGTCATACCCATAATCTTTCAAATCCAGTCAAAGCTGTTTACACGACAACAAGACGCCCAGCACAAAGAAAACACGTGAAACACGATGTTTGGAAATCAGACCTGAGCCACATCTGGAGCCGGTTTGATTCCAGCTGTCAGAACCATGATACGCTACGACAACGTCAAATCCAGACTGATGGAAGTTCATCACAGCAGTTCAGCAGAATCATGCTGATACCAGCAGAGCGATGTGGACAACGGAGGTCCGTTACCACAGCAACACATGCAGTCTCAACAAAGACCATGAGTCCGCGATGATGACTGACAGCTTTAATGTTTACTGTTGTCAACATCTTAGTTTGGTGAAAATATATTTTCTCCAACTATATTTAAGATCCCTGTTAAAAGGCCAACCTTAATTTCTGTAAATTCACGGTTTATTCCCATAAATTCCCATGGAAAGTTTCCAACTTTCCCTACAGATGAGGCTAGCAGTGGACAAGTAACACTTTTGAACTGTGGTGGCATCACAGAAAAGTCAGAGACGCACTACAGTCCTGTGTCCATCCGAAGCTGCTGACACGTGACGTTATTGAGATACTGAACCCACTGACAGGCCGACACTCTGAAGTCTGATAAACCTCAAGCACGACGATTAAGTTTGGTCTGAAATAATTCAAGAGGGCCAATCATCAACCTCCAGCCATGTTCCCATGCGTGTTCCTCAGTATCACGCCTCACATAGACACGTTTGGTGACAGAACTTACTTCATGTTTCACAGATTCTGATTTGATTTGACTGAGTTAATGACCTTGATGTCTATTCCTGTTTCCTCGAGCTTCATGTGATCATCTGAAGTATATAAAGAGGAACTTGAGTTATAGTATGTGATTCAATTAAACTTAACTGGCAAATGCAGCTTTCGGTCACTGCATCCAACTTTCATACAGACAGTGTTCTGGGTCAGGATGCTCGGTTATTATATATCCCAGAAATCGTATGAAATGTTATATGAGGTTGATTATCAGACGGTTCCTCACTTTAATTCTTCCTGTTTCCAAACAGAACAATCAGAATTTAAATGAGAATTATCTCTGTAATTGTCCCCGTGAAGCTGTGAAGACTCGACCCCCCTCACCTCACTGTCCAGTTGTCCGGTCTCCCAGAGTCCCCCGGGACCAGATGGACAGGCCAAGTTCCCTCTCCAGCCTTGACCTCTATTGACCAGCGGGGTCAACCCCAATCCATAATAACACATGGAGGAGGGCTGTGTGTGCGTGTGTGTGTGTGTGTGTGTGTGTGTGTGTGTGTGTGTGTGTGTGTGTGTGTTTGGTGAGTAGTGGTCAGACAGTGAGAGGTGACTTCCGTGACCTCCATCAGGCTGCAGCAGATTGTCAGCCATCCATCACCACCCACCTGCCCACCCAAAACACACACACACACACACACACACACACACACGCACACACACACACACACACTAACTGGTGAGGTGTTAGCCATGCGGCTTTATGTCCGTCAGTAAACTCCCTCAGTCGTTTTGAGATCCGGTTCCTGATGTTTCAGGTGTTTGAGCTTCCAGACTTCATCTGGCGTCACGGATGTTTTATTCAGTCTGTGATGGTCACACGTTGGACGACACACCCACTGCTTTGTGTCTATTCAACCCACGGAAGAGCTCGGGCTTGTGGGAAATGGTGTTTGTAATAAGAAGCTAAAATTACATATATTAAATATATAGAGAAAAACTGACGTCATAGTGTTACGTAAGGTTTTGTTTGTTATCTTTTTATCGCCACTTCATTGGGTCAGCTGTCTGTCAGTCCTTCCAGCTCTCTGCTGTTGTTATTGGGATCAATGGGAACACTTTAATTCCTGCACAGACGGCCAAATACACCGATACCTCACATGGTCAATCGATATATATCAACATTCTGACACCTGGATACATACATGTACACATGTGCAGCACTGCGGCACCAAATCACTCGATATAGCACTTAAAGTAACAAGTGGAAGCATGTGAACCGAGGCTTTGATTTCACTGTTTGGGTGTAAATGTAGATCATGGCGTCCCTGAGCAGGCAGCACATTCAGACGGAGATAAATGAGGGTGGTGTTCAGTTCAGATCTGTTCCCGTCTCCCACTGAGTCCCCCCCCCCGTCATAAACCCAGCACACAGCGGGCTCGGCCACAGCTGTTTTCTTGTTTGCAGCTTGTTTGCGGTGGTAAAGGGCCTGTGGTGAGAGCTCTCGTCAATACGTCTGGTCCTCTTCAAACACGGCCCATTGTCTGAACCCCGGCTAATGCAGGAAAAGGAGCCGTATTATCCCCTCTGCGCCGCCTCCCACTGTGTCGGTTTTACAAGCATCCGTATGCGAAGCCCACTGTGATTTTCTCCATGGCGTCTGTCAGGATAGCTGGCTAGCAGCTGTGCCGGCCTCTGAATTCAAATCACCGATGTCCCGCCAAGGCCGAACGCCTCGTCAAAAGTCAGCCTGCGGTTTGCTCGGATGGATGTAGATGGGGGTGCAGCTCGCCGGGCGGCGCAGCACGGTCGTCTGCTCCGCGTTCGATGCATACGAGTGAAATGTTTTTCAATGTGACGGATGTTCATGCATGCACGTGGCGTCGCGGGGATCAGATGTTCACACAGATGCATGCAGTGCACTTTCATCCCGTCTGGTTACGGATGCAGGAAGAGTTTCTTCTCCTGTAAAATAGATGTTACGTAACGTTTGATGACCTGCAGGACTGGTGTTTCTCTTTGTTCCTTCAATATCAAACACATCATTTACATTTTAAACACTTAAAAAGAAGAAAAAATGAAATGATTAGATTCCTTTATTTAATATTCTTACATTTCTTTTTCCATTTGAAATGTTTTCCAGTCCAGAAAAGCGAACGTGTCCTGAGATCATGACTGAAGCACGACCACAGGATTGAACAGCTTTAAACTGTGATTGGTCAGTTTACATCATGTGCAGCTCAGACTCAGTGATGCAGCCGAGCAAACATATGTTTCACCTTTGCTAAATCAACACACCTGTTCATTCCAGCTCATTCAAGGTGTCATCGTAAACTTGACACTGAAGCAGGAAGCTGCTCTGGTTTTAGATTTTTCATTTTGATATCAATACATTCCTTATATTCTTATTTACGTATTGTTCAGTGGATCTTCGTCTCCTTCTGTCCTTCACCTGTCAGCCTGGTTGAAACATTGTACTCGGTTAGTTCTCCTTCCTTTCGTTGCAAACCCTTCATATTTGTAAAGACCTAAAAACATGAAAGACCTTCCAGAAATATGAAGTAGTCCTCAGACTTCACCTGTTATATGTGCTGTGAAGGACCTTATCTTAAAAACACTTTCACTCGTACGTCGATATTATTATCCGTCATTGTTCTCCATACACGTCGTGAAGCGTTCCCAGCAGAAACCAGTCAGGCCTCCCACAGTCCAAACACATGAACATTAACTTAAGGCTATCCGTGTGAATGTGAGTGGAGGTTTGTCTGTATGTGCCCTCGCCTCCGTGACCTGATGAGGATAACAGGTCACAGATAATGGATGGATGGATCCAGATGCTGCTTCTCGGTTTATCGCTCTAAAGAAGTTGTTCTGTTTCTGTCCCGCAGAGAGTCAGAGCGTGGAGGAGTGCGGGGAGAGGCTGAAGAGGATCCTTGAGTCTCCCAGCATCCCTCAAGCCAACCACCAGCTCCTGGTCCACCTCAGCAGACACCTGGCCCGGGTCAGCCAGCACAGCCAGTCCGGTCCCCGTCTGCTGGGACAAACCTTTTCTGAGGCCGTCTTCAAGCTGTCTCCTCTCAGGTACCTGCCTCAGACTCAAACTGCAGTGTGTCTGTTCAGTTAGAAGATCAACACTTCTGCCTTCGTGTCCAATCAGTGCTCAAGGTGTATCAACCTGCTGGTATCTGGATCTAAACTCTGACCGTGGTGCCGCATGCGTCATGTCTCATCTGTTTCTTCAAGCTCAGCTCAGGTTTACATGTGACGCCTCCCACAGCCAGGACGGGTGGAGACAAAATGATGATTTCAGAACATGCTACTGGCGTGTTTCTGTGCACGCAGTGTCCCAGATATTTCATGATAAAAACAGGTTTATGTCACAGACGCCAGTTTAAATGATGTCAACTCTTTGTTTTGGAGAAATCATTCGGTTTAAACAGAGCGGCGCCTCAGCCAGCAGATCAGATCTGTGGAGGAGAGGAGTGAATCAGAGTCAGAGGAGTTCTGAAGAAATCAGCCAGTCGCTGCCAAAACATCCAAAAACTGACCCAGAATCAGAGTTAAGCTGCTGAACACTGTTAGAAACATACCTTTGCACTTTGCATGCACCATGGGAGTTGTAGTTCCTTATATCCTTCAGATGTATCTTTTATTTTCTGATCCCAGTCAGACAAACTCTTATTTCCAAAAAACCTCTCAGGTCAGTTCAAAATAACTTCCCCCACACGGCGTCTCTCTACGTTCTGGTGGAAGCTCGTTTAGATAATCAGAGAGGTGAAGCATGACACTGACGTGGCAGAAAAAGAAATTCTAGTTTCATTCTGTTTCACGGTCAAATTGATCGTTAGCATTTCTCTTATTCTTTCCATCCGTTGCATAAAAAGCATGAATTATCTCAAACACAGTCACAGTTTCTGTTTCATCCTGCGATTTGAGAATCAGCCCAAGAAGTCAACAAACTTTTTTCACTGAATGTTTTTTTTAAAAGTCAATCCACAATCGAGGACTTCTCATGTCCTTTAAAAGATCCGCTGAGTGACACTATGATGTTTTTATAATAAGTCTTCGATATTCGGTGATATCACCATCCTGCAGTGAGTTTAAGCTGGATGTTTGAACACTGAGGCATTAACAAGGCCTGATGGGATTGTTTTGTTTCTCTGTAGCCTGCACGAGCTCGCCTGCGTCTGTTTTTCCAGAAATTACCGAGGAATTTCTGCTTGTGGCGTTGTGTGCGGTGGAGACGTAGTGGATTCGGGGAGGCACTCATTGAGTCAGAAGCAGTGATTGTTTGCACAGCCTGGTCGACCAATTCACCTCTGACGTGCACAATGGACGGATAAAGAGCGGGGCGGCGGAGCATCGCATGCCACGCTATTACAACCAGATCTCATGTTAGCTTATTTTGTGTGTGTGTGTGTGGAAATGTTGGTCAATCCGAGATAGTTCTGAGTATCCACCGCTGACTGCAAGCATTCACACAGTCACACATCTTCTTTTGTTTTGGGATTTTCTACTGTGGGGTAACTACGAGGTCTGGAAATATTCAGTATTTTTCTTTCTGTCAACAAGTTTCATGAAAACACCGAGAAGGAAGGACTGATCCCGCTGATACGTTCTGTGTAAAGGCTGATATAGCTTCTTCTTAGAGAGCTCCATTGTTGTCCAAAAACAGACAGACCGCAGAGTTTATTTTGAGTCGACCCCACATCCACCGTGCTGCTGTCGACTCAACACAAAGAGTGAAAGGTTAAAGAAGTTAAAATTCATGTTGACATTGTTCAGCAAAAGGACAGAAAGATCCAGAGGACAAAAAAAAAGACTCACGAAACCACAAGTGTCCGTACATCCATCAATTTTCCAGAACCGCTAACCCATACCGGGGTTGCGGAGGGCTGGAGCCAATCCCAGCTGACAGTGGTCACCACCAGCACCAACACTGGGACACAACAAGGGAACTCGGACAACAACTGAACATATCTCCACTCCTGATTTGTAGATTTTAGGAAGGCATGACGAAGATTTCTTCTAGATGTGACTTATATTTTTGATAGAAAATAGAGACATATAATAAAAACATCATTCAGCACACACATCATTCATAAAGAGTGGAGTTAACATAGACAACATATCGCATTCAATTCAAACATAGCTTCAAAGATTCTTCAATAAACAACGACGAATCGATGCATCTGTTTCAGACCGAGACATGGAAACATCTCGATTATTTCCAGGTATTGATAAAATTGAAAATTGTAAGATTTGGCAGATATATTTCCAGTACACGCAGCTGCACATTTAAAATGCATCTGTTAGTCCTGCATGTCTCTGGACTGTCAGAAGAAACCGGAGAACCTGCAGAGAACCTGCAGAGAACCTGGGAGAACATACAAACTCCACACAGGAGGATTTGAACCGGGAACCTTCTCGCTTCGTGCTGTTATCTGTGCTTCTCTTGGTCACTGCCCTCCATTAGACATACCAGAGTAATGTCTTGATGTTCTGTACTTGCACTGCTCCTTGAAGCAATGCAGACACGCAGGAGACCATGCAAACTTACTGGGAGGCGACAGCACTAACCACTGCACCACTGTGCCGCCCGACCACAAGTGTTTCTGATTTAAAGCCTCGTGTGATTGGCACAATACCGCAGCTATAGCTAGCGTCTTGTGAGCTACAGACAGTGTGGTTGCACTGAGGCACGAGGAGCGAGCCGGACCTCCAACAGTGTGCTGGGCAGAGAACGGACCACTGGGATAGATTCAGATTCAAGGTTCAAAGACCAACTTGTGTTCAATCAAAAACAGCATCATTTGCTACATGTGTTGGGTGTGGGTGGTTTGGGCCATCGCAGTCAACCAGATAATGTCAGCGCACCGTCACCACATTCCTCAGATGTGAAGAGAAAGAGTGGAAGAGAAGGAAAAATATGAAATCCATGACGTTGTTGTTGTTGTTTAGACACGGCTCTCTTGTATTCTCAGTGGTTTGCTTTGGGGAGGTTCAGGTTGAACTGTGGGGTGCTGGAAATCAAGTCCAGGTGGTGAAGAAGGTTCCAGAACCGAGGACGCAAATGTGAGGAAGTTGTAGTTGTTGTCTCCTGAAATCAGAACTGACTACAACTGTGAGAAAGCATCAAACCTCTTCAACGTCACATGGATGAACTCTGTTGGTGTCTGTGTGACTGATCATATTTATTCTGACTGAATTGTGTCTCTGTCAGTGCCGACGTGAACCCGGAGCATCACGTCAGGATCCTGGAGGCTCTCATCCAAACAGGAGGTCTGATGGAGATGCAGGCTGCACCAGGTAGGATCAAGAACTTTATCTCATTTTCCATGCACACACACATCACGTGCACACACTCTTCTGTTGTGGTGTCGCTTTGTCTCTCCGCGTACACACACACACACACACACACATGCAGTTCAAAGTGCCTGGAGTTTGTTTCTCGAGTGTATCACCATATATTTCTCACACTGCAAACATGACATTCTCTTCCCCGCTGCACCACAAACTTCAGTGCAAAACACAGGTTTGGTTTATGAAATATGTGGAAAACGTTTTGTTTTTTTTGCTGCTGTGATAAATTAGGCATGAAGCATGAAATAACAGCTTTAACTGTGCTCAGCGTTAGTTTACAGTCTGGATGTACAGAGTTTATGCTATGGCGGTTTTGTGATGTTTTTCTTGCTGCATTCCTGCTTCCCTCCTGAGCTGAGGGCATGAATGTGTCTGGTTTGGTGTATTCGGACCGGACCGCGTGCGCGTCCGAGAATTCTTAGAACTCTGCATTGTTTCTGCGAAAGCATAGAAAAACAAAATCCTTTCTTAGACTAAATGGATTTGGGGCCACGGCGAGAAACTCTGTGTGATATGTGTAACTGGATATGAGGTGTGGCAGCTTCAGACAAAAACCGAGTTTAAAAGTCGCCTTCTGTTGTTACCCGACCCTCGTCGTGCTCGTCACACTGACCCTGCAGGAAAACAAACGTATGAAGCGATATTTCCATATTTTTCGATATTTCTGGTTTGAACATCTCCTGACAGATGAAGTTCAAACTTTTTTTTATAATTTTGGCGTCAGAAAAGTTACAAAAACACCATATTGTAAATGTTGCCGCCCACACAGGAACTGGAGGATGTCAGCCTTCAGTACTGGCTTGTAAACTGAGGATTGTCTCACTGAACAGGTCCAGAACTTGAATCTGTAGCCCGGTCTGGTGTCAAACAAGAAGCACTGTGTTTTAATTCTGTTTTGTATACGTCTCAAAAACGAGGCTAAGAATGTGCTGAAGCATGGACAGCTGATCTGAGATCAGTCGGGCCACACGAGGACGAAGGAAAGGTCAGACAGCAGGTGTGAGGCTGATTGTGGGCCAGGCCGGTCTGCTGAGGTCATTGTCTGTGGGTCAGTGTGTGTGTGTGTGTGTGTGTGTGTGTGTGTGTGTGTGCTGGTCTGTGGAGGGCCGGGGTCGACATATTGGTTGTAGCAGTGATTATAGCGGCTGCTCGGGGTTATGTTTCCTCTGGACGGAGCGTGCTGGATTCAGAGGTGATGCTGCTGCACTAATGAGAAGACGAGAGTCCGATTTACGGTTCAAACGTGACCCGGCAAGGACACGACCTGAACGGACTCGGCTTTGTGGAGGAGCGGACAGACGACCGCGACCTTTAAACAGCTTCGTTATGCGACTGTTGACCAATGATACTGATTAAGGCTCTGTTCCATTTATTGTAGCAGAGACTTTCCAGTGACTCTGTTTGACCTGAATGGAACGCAGCCTTAATTAGTATCACTGTGTTTACTGTTGAATGTTTTATGAACGCTTAAATTCAGTTTGAGTTGATGATGCTGCATCTTGCATGAAGTCAAAGACTTTTCACTGTGAACTCTGAATCCTGGAGAAACTTGATAATTGGTTCTGTGAAGCACTAATAGGTTCCCCTGTGGCTCCGCCATAAACAAAGGTTAAACCTCAGTGTTTGTTTTTTACCCGTGTACGGAGCCAGACATTGTTTTGGAGCCGGTGTCTGCTGACCCTAAACTGTCCTTTATCTTCAGGTTCTTTTGGAGACTAGTTACTCACCGCCGAGCAGAACGAGACAAACACGAGACAACAGCCACAAATCAGACTCGACCATCGGCGGGACTCCGGTGTCGTCTGTTCGATTTTCATTCTTTTATTTATTTTTTTCGGGGGTGACACACAAAAGGACGGGGGTGATGTCTGGAGGACGATCAATAATTCATGGAATAAACCTCCTCCTCGTCCTGCAGGGTGGGGATGATGGGATGGATGCATCGAGCTGCCGCTGCAGAGATCTGTGGGCGTCTTTGTCTTTATGAGGAATATTGTGTGTTAAAATGGAGCACACACACACACACAGACACACACACACACACACACAGATTCGACATGCTCAGGTTGATTTTCAGTTGACATCTGAGACGACGTCTTCTTCATCTTTTTCTCATTTGATCGTTTTACCGTGTTCGAAACGCTCTCAGTCTTTGAGGACACTGTGGTGTCAAACACACGTTCTTCGTACAGTTTGTGAAGTTATGGGTCAGATGAGGTCGAAACGTGACGTTTAAATGAAGCAGGAGAGAAACACTGAGTGTGTCTCTTATTAGGGGTGTGTGTGTGTGTGTGTGTGTGTGTGTGTGTGTGTGTGTGTTGGTAGTCGAGCTTACATCACAGTAACAAAAGGACCAGAGGGAGCTGTTTGTGCTCTTTGAAGTGTGTCTTTTGTAACATCTCTTACACAACCTCTGTGTGTGTGTGTGTGTGCGTGTGTGTGTGTGTGTGTACCCTCTTGTTGCTCTGTAATGAGGAGTGATGTAGGAAATTGCGCTGATGCAACACTCAGCTCTGCATGTTCGTTTCTTCTCAGTCTGGATCTCATTCAGACGTGGTCACATCATCGAGTCTTCAGCGTCCGACGGGAATAATCTGTAAGACACGCGACTCGATTCAGATTCAAACTTTCACGTGTTTGTTTTTGAGCAGAGTTTGGATGCTGACATGGTTCATATTAAAACACAACTGGGTCGCTGGAGGCTCATGTTCTCTGTACAAATATGAAGTTCATCGTTCTTTGTGCCGGAAAATAAAACACAAAAAATTTAGATAAAACTATTTAATTTGACATAAAGTCATATTGTAATTAAATAAGCTCCTTTATTGTCTCTCAGCACAACAGGGGACGTCCGGTTAGAGAAAATGTGTCATCGTGTTTAAGTTGCATCATAACTTAGTTATACATTTAAATTACTTTATATACTGAAGCAGCGTTTTCATTGTGTCAACATCTGAACTGTGTGAAGTCAACGACTCAAATCAAAGAAATTCATCTTCATGGCAGTGATAGTTATTTTATTGTCTTTGGACTCTGGAGAGCTGCATACAATAATAAATAATACATCAAATAAATAAATAAAAAGAGTCGCTTGTCAAAAACTGAATGAAACTCAGTGATATGTCGTTTCCAACTCCGGGTCCGGACCCGGACCGCCTATCAGTGACCTGTGTCATACAACACACATGAAAAGCTCCATAAATGTTATTAAATCACAGTATTTACTGATTATATTTTAATGTGTGGTAACACTCACAGTATATCTTTATCAAACATCACGAGACGGATCCTAAATTTATGGATTTATTTTGAAGGAATGAAGCACGTTCAAACAAAAACTTCTGGTCTGGTTCTGCTCAGTGAAAGATCGCGTTTTCAGTTTAATGTTCATGTTTCGTCTCAAGTTATTGAAACTTTTTGGTATCAAACTTTAAACTGTAGTATTGTATTATTGTGTTATTGTATTGATGATATTAAAAGCAAACATCCTGATACATGAATATTTTCATAGATTAGTTTGATATGAACGTATCGGAGGTTGTAGTTGTTGATCAATTCATTCTTTACACGTGTGATTTATTGATTAACTGCATAAAACGGATTATTCATCACACTTCAACGTTACCAACGACGTCAGAAACGTTCTGATCACGGCTCATTTGCCTGCACAAACACACTCTGCACCAGCAGCAGTTGTTGTAGTTGTCTCCGTCACCTGGATGCACGGCGGCGCAGACGTCTGGATTCCTGAACGCTGAACTCTGAAGTAGTTTCTCCTGAAACACAAAAATCCTGAGTCTCTGTAGGATTGGTCCGTTTTCAGCGGTTCAGAACTAACATTGAGATGTTCAGTCATCTGACGACTCCGTGTGTTCAGCATCTTGTTGGTGTTTGAGTGAGCGGCCGTCTGACGGAGCTTCACTTTGTTTGATGAATGCATGACGGAGACAGAGAGACAGAGAGAGGGAGAGAGAGAGAGAGAGAGAGAGAGGCTACAACGGGGAGGTCAGGTTCATGTGTGAGCATTTTTCTCACCCATTACCTCCCCTGCCTCCCCTCCAGACAGCATTAGTGGAGGTCAAGGGTTACCACGGTGCCTGTTGGCGGTATGTTAACCCCTTAACAGAGGTTTGTGACTGTGTGTGTGTGTGTGTGTGTGTGTGTGTGTGTGTGTAGATGCCTATTGACCTCTCAGGAGAGCTGCCCTCCGAGCCATGTTCCTCCAAATGGAGTCTGAATATACGAGCGGTGCTGCTCCACCTGAATGCTGCAGCTCAGCATCTCTGAGTGTGTGTGTGTGTGTGTGTGTGTGTGTGTGTGTGTGTACACATCACTTGCATGTGAAGCCTCGGCCTCGTCAAGCCAATCTGTCAGCCGGCACGCTAGAATCAGTAGGAAAAAAAACGGGAGGGTTGTAAACTCCCAAACACACCCATTCACATTCTGGCCCTCTCGCTCTGCTTTTGTTATGAGCTGTTTTCCTTCCCAGGCACGCAAACCATGCCCGCAGCTTGGCAGGAGTACGACACACACACACACACACACACACACACACACACACAGGCTCTGGGTCTCTCTCTGCTCAGGCCATTTATTTGGCTGGTAATGTAGCCGAGGAGGTTTGGCGGTAAAATTTACTGCTCGGGGAGACTTCATCAGGAAGCTGGACGGTGTTACGGCTCACAGCGTTTCTCTCTGTCCGCGGCATCCACGAAGTCCAACGTTCAAACTCTCCACACTATGTTTAACGTTCAGATCTGCACCTCCAACCATCAACCAGGTCCCCAGAACCAGAACCAGCAGCAGCTGATCTCACTGCCTAGTCCAGCAGCAGTCAGCCCAGCTCGGCGTCTGTCTTTCAGCCTTTTATTTCACCAAGCTCTCACCAACCACTAAAAGTCAGTCCCACATTTACTCTTGTCCGGCGGCTTCTTGCTCGCTCACTCTCTCCTTTTCTCTTCTTAGCTTCCTCCGTCAGCGTCCTCTTCACTCTCTTCTCCTCTGCCATTATGTCCATGTAGAAGCTGCTGACTCCTAAACCTTCTCTTCTCCTGTGGTCCAAACTCTAACACTCCCCCCGGTGCTCTGAGCTCACAGTCCGGACAGCCCGGCTAACAAACTGAGCTAACAGCAGCTGCAGCTGTCAGCCAAAGTTACATAGTGTGAGAGGTTGCCAGATGCGGTCAGTGAGAACAGGTCTAGGTTTTTTTGGTGTCAAATCTGGCAACCTCACTGTGACGACAAGACTGTGGGTTGCTGCAGCTGCAATGCTGGCAACCGTTGTTGCCAAAGAAACAGCTCCAGTGTGTGAAAAAAAACCTACAAATTGTCATTTTACAGGTCTGTTTGTTTCAGATTAAACTAACGAGATGTGTGAAGCGTGAACAGTTCATTTATCGATCACTCACTGACTGAACAACAGTCAGTTGGTTCATAATTCAAATGTTTTTTCCCAGTAAACAGGGAAATATAAAGTATAATACTGGTTCCAGCTCATTAAATGCCAATATAGTTTGATTTTCTTGGTTTTCTTGGAGCGGGTTGGTCAAACAAACGACATTTGTGGTCGTCATGGTGGCTGTTGGGCTTTTCACAGTATTGAAATGACAGTCTGCTTCCAGGCTTTACACGCAGCCAAGCCGACCACATCCAGCTCCATCTTTCATCTTTTCATCTTTTCATCGTTTCATCTTTCACGTCTGTAAAAATAGATGAAGGGAAACTCTAAAAGCTGCTGCTGTGAGTGACCTGGACTTCATCCACTGCTACTTTTCCAGGGTCAGAGCTGAGAGTGTGTTAGGGCGTGTTTGTTTGTGTGAGATTAAACTGAGAGTGTGTATGCACGTCAGTCAGATACATATTACATGCGTGTACTGTGTGTGTGTGTGTGTGTGTGTGTGAAGGGTTCACTGTTAAGTCATGAACAGATGATCCCGATGGAAGGAAAGTGCCAGATTAACATCCAGTTTAATCCTACTGTACGGGGTCAGCCACAGGGCGCGCACACACACCTGTGAGTGTGTGTGTGTGAATATGGGGATCATGATTGTATAATGTGATTAAGGTCAAGCGTGTGCTCAGCTTTGAGTGTGTGTATTTATTAGTATTTGGCATGTTTGTGGGTCTGCATCCAGCCTGCGCTCTTTCAGCTGCACACAATTACATGGCTCAGTGTACGAGCTAATAACACACACACACACACACACACACACACACACACACACACACACACACACAGCCGTCTATCCATGCTCTTATTTTTTAACTTGACTTTCGTGTAAGAGTATCAAAACATGTCAAATCTGATCTGATCCTTGTATTGTTGATCAGCATCAGTAAACAGAGGGACTTTCCCGGCTCTCGCTGCCCAGATGGAGGCGGTTTTCTGTGGGAGAGTTCGCCAAAGAGTCGGTAGGGTTGGACTGACCACATAAATCTGAAGATCTTTTCTCAAATAAGTTGCCAAAGACACAAGCTACTACCACAGCACTGTTGTTTTCATCACGTGATCACCATTGAAAAACAGCAGAAGTGAACCAGCTGTAACTGCCGTAGATGGAGGCTGTTTTTTCTGGGGGAGAGTTTGCAGAGGAGTCGACTCACAAGGTCACGTGACGTTTCCACATAAATCTGAAGATCAAATAAGTCGCAGAAGACACAAGCTACTACCACAGTTCTGTTGTTTTCTTCACGTATTCACCAAAAACAGCAAAGATTAACCAGCTGTAACTGCTGCAGACGGAGGCTGTTTTTTCTGGGAGAGAGTTCGCCGAAGAGTCGGCACAACGGACTGACCGGGTCATGGGGGGACTTTGGTCTGTTCAGGCTGATACGAAGGCGTGTTTGAGGATATCAGTGTGGCATGTTCAGGATATTTTATGAAGGTGAAATAAATGTAATTGAAAAAATAGCAGCGCAGACGACTCAGACTCATTACTGAACAAATTATTATCCAGCTTTTTAATATCACAACGAATAAACTTCCATTAATGTTCAAACTCTGTTTATGAGAAAGATAATGATGTTCGTATTTTCCAACAAAGAAACAGACAACAGAAGAGATTTTCTCTCTCTCTCTCTCTGTCTCTCTCTCCCTCTCTCTCTCTCTCTGTCTCTCTCTCTCTCTCTCTCCCTCTCTCTCTCTTTCTTTATTTCACCCTATCATGAGGTCAGAGGTCGCCGTACGCCTTGAGATGAAGGTAATGGCCTTTGAAATGACTTTGTTAGCTGGATACAGAGAGACATGTGGCCCGGTCAGTCCCAGCAGGAGGTCGGGAGGTGAGGGTCATAACACACACACACACACACACACACACACATGCACAGAGTCAGTACTGTCAATCAAAGCAGGTCATGAAATCATGGAAGTCCTGATATGAACAAGAACCTCCTGATGAGGTTAATGATGTCACCATTGTTTATCAATGGAGCTGTAGATATCAGAGTATATAATAGTATATAACTGGTTTGTTCTGAGGTCCAATGAAGGAAAATCTCAGTGCTACAAACGTATAATCAGATTTTAGACATTTTATTTGCTGCTTTTTCCACGACTGTTTGATCTGTCGCCATGCAAAGATCCATGTCTGAGACACATCAAACAAAAACGGTAACATGATAAACATTATACCGTCCAAATATCAGTTCAGCATTGTCGTTGGCTCGCGCACAGCCTTGTAGAACCATGACTGTGGCTCGTTTCAGCACGATGTGCTCCAGAGGTCGTCTGTTTAATCTGTTTTGGCAGACCGGCTAACAAACTGAGCTAACATCAGCTAACAGCAGCTGTGATTTAAAAAAAACGCTGTCCTGCTCAAGAGACGGTCGAACCACCGTCTTGTTCAAGAGGTTCAGCTGACGTCACGGTCCTCAGCAGAGCGGCCGGTGACTCAGTCACAGTTTTGTGGTTTGTGGGAGTCTTTGCATCTGATGACTTGGCTGCTAATTTATTAAAGCTTCATTAAAGTCTGGACGTGAGATTATGAAGCATTTTACAGCCGTACTTAGACCAACCTATACTTTACAAAACAGATTTCAGACGTGATGATGCTGAAAATCTGATTATTTCTTAAAGCCTGAACATTTAAAAAACATAATAATAATCACCGCACTCTCTCCGTTAACCTTTGAGTCCAAATATTTCCTTCAGTCCGGATGTTTAAGATGTTTCTCCTGCCACATTTAAAAGGTTAAAATTCAGACTGCGCTTCACCATCCCTCATCCCCCAGCTCAGTCTCCTTTAGCAGATTATCTTATAATACCCATCATCCAGCGCGCTGCTCTCTGGTTGAGTTGTTTTATGATGTATTCTGGGAAGAAGCTCTCCTCTGGTTAACGTCCAAATTCTGCTGTAATGTGCTCATGTAAAGCTTGAATTAACATCAGACAGCCCTTGGCTCCCGTGTTTATCCCTTCATATGTAATTTTAAGGATCATAAGGTCACAGTAGTTACACTTCCTGCCATGTTCTGCCCCTGTCTCCCTCCATCCATCCTTTTCCACTTTGTCTTTAACTGGATGTTTTATGACCATCCTCCAAAATAGTCATTTGATTTTGTGCAGTTAGGAGCCTTATTATGATGATGTTTGTGATGTTTAGCGTATCTGACCTTCTCTTTATGCTATCTGACCACTGTGCTCTTGATTTGTGGGTTAAATATACATGTTCACATTCAATTTTCTGTTCAATGGTCAGATTTCAGAGCTTGTCTTGGGATGCAGCCTCATTAAAACAGAGTGCTGCTCTCATTGAGTCACGTCTCACCATTAAAAACCCGACAGACTCTTCATTTTCTGGATGTTCAGTTAAAGCTGAGGCAATCTACTACTGAGAGAAGAATCCGTTACAGTCAGGGAATCATAATAATATGTAAATGAAGCTAAAACTTCCAAGGAGTGAGCCGCAATTATTTCACTGGCAGTTTATGGCTAACTGATTTATTTTTCTCCATGCAAGCCATCAATAATGCATTGAACTTATGACCCAGAGTTAAAATGATGCACATAACTAAGTGATAAAATGGAAATGAAACATCTGATTCCACCATGTAGCAATTAAAAAAGCTTGTTTCTGCTTCAGCTTTGGCGGCACGGCGCGTGACGTGCACGCATTGGTAGTGAGTGTGCACGTGATCGACTGTCCGGCTTCCCCTGCGGCACGATGTGCAGCTTCCACCGGCTGTGTGTGAGAGACTGAAGGGCAAATGTGATGTAAAGAATACGAGGCAGGGATGGATGGGTGAGATCAAACCAGCCGTGAATACCAATGTGCTGCTTCCTGTCTACGTCTCTATCTGCAACCGTCTCTCTCTCTTTCTCTTTGTTCAGCCTTCGTTCTCTGACATCACCTGGAGGGTCCAGTGTTGTTCTCAAAGATTTGTGTGATCTCTGCTGCAGAGTAAGAAAGGACAGCTTGGCTGAGTTCAAGTAGAACATGCAGTTTATGTACAACCCGAATTCCCCAAAATAGTTAGAAACCGAATGCAGTTTGTAAATCCATTTCAACCGACATCAATTTCAATCTGTACGAAGACAAGATGTTTAATGTTCAAACTCATAAACTAGGTAATAGAAGAGCCAGAAGTCAGTGATGCAGGATAAAGAGTCTGTACGGAGAATTTCATGGTGGATGATGATGTGTGTCGAACACACGACTTTCACCCAGGAGGACCGGGTTCTTGTCTCTTGTGAAACAGTTCGTTTCATTTCAGCAACAAAACTACTAGGTTTGGGAAAGGATCAGGGTTTGGTCAGTTTCCAAAATCTGACGTCATTCGGTCAAAAACTTCAACCTGTGCCTGTGTTTTCTACCAAACCAAACCTATTTTGGTTTGGTTTGGGCGGGCAAATATCACGGAGCACACGTCAAAGGAAGAACTTCCGACTTCGAGAAATTGATTTTGTAGCCTGAAAATTGACTGAAACAGGCGATCACATCTAGAACAGCTGGTACTGAGACCCCCGGATTGGTAAGAAGTAAAAGAACATCATCAGCTTATAATGAAATTTTATGAATTCATCATCCCTGAAGCAAGGAGAATGTATTCAAAGGAGAAATGTCGGTTGCATTCACTGCCCAACAAGTCTCTATAGAGACTTAAATCATATAAATATGCTTTCCACAACTACTGTACATTGAATTAATGTAGCATGTGAGAATGTTGCAGAATGTTGGACATCTGGGATTGCTCCTTCTTAAAGACTCAATTGTTTCTCTTGAAATGAGAATCATATTGTTTGCCAAAGGAAAAGTCTTCCTGTATAAGAATGGACATGCATTGTTTGCAAACCCTCCACGGTGAGCTGCTCAGCAGATAGAGTTGAAATTGCTCGTCACCAGACTCATTTGGGCCCAGAGCGTCTCGCAGATTCAGACATCGCTCTTTAAATTATTATAATTTAAGCCATTAGGTCCAATAAAGATTTAAAAGTCTCAAAGAACCACATAAAGATTTTATTCTGCAGAAACGTGAAAGCCTGAAGAACCCTCGACCTCGAAGGTTTTCTTCTTTGCGTTGCTCACAGTAGATGTTGTGTGGAGCAGCACTCGGTGTCCTGTTGGGTTCGGGAAACATGCTGTATGTCATGGCCGTGGCATCACTTTGCATTGTTAGTATGTTTTTCTCTCCACATCTCCGTGAACATCTTCCCTCCTCTCTCTCCGTCCACGTTTCACTGGGGATCTGTTGTTTTTCAGTGGTAATAATTTCGGCTCACTGTTTTCTCCTCCTGACTCAGCCCGATCTGAATAACTAATGAGTCGGTTTTTCTTTACCTCTGGGCAGCTCTGGGAACAGCTGGCCACAGAGTGGGCTGATCAGCATGCACGAAGCACTTCATCCTGCCTTTTATTTTGTTGAATTTACTCTTAAATTGGTCGGCTTGGAGCGGCTCTCAGCCTTGGATGGCTTTTTGTGAATTCAGCCTCTGGGGTTTCACGACTCCAGATGATGTGAATTAGGCCTCCGTTAGCTAACCTGGGTGAGGAATTGTTTATGCTAAGTTTAGGAATAAACTCATGAAGGAGCATCTGGGGATGAGTAGGTGTTTGTAAAGTCTTCATTATTCGTCCTCCTTTTTTATCTCTCTACCAGCGTCCAAGAGAAAAACTGCTGGAGCGCTGACTTCATTCATTTTCGTTGGGTCCAGAAGAACATGTTGACCCATCTAAAGCTGGTATAGCTAATGTAGATCCACATCCAGCAGACACAGAGAAACATTACAATCCCCTCAGAGATGTTTGTGTCCATGTGAGGAATCCAAAAAGTCCGATGGCTTCGGCTTCATCTCCATCAACTCCTGAGAATAATATGTGGCTCCTCAGCTGCTGGACGTTCTTCACCATCTAACATGGCTGCAGTTCAGTGGCTTTATCAGAAAACATTTAGCTAAAAGAAGCTTAAATCCCTGAAGTCAGCAAAAACTGAAGCTCCATCGTCGACAGAGTTGGACGGACGAACAGGCGAGACAGTGGGAGGAAGTGGAGGCGCCTCGTCCATCTTTATATATTTCAGTGGATGTAACCACTGCCCCCCCCGGCTGAACTTCTTGGGTACAGACTACTTTGGTCTGAGGCCAGAGCTTTTGTTCAAAGTGGCACGGCAACCAGACAAAGCGTCACAGCGCCTGGTTGGTTTGGTTCTATATAGAGCTGCCACAAACGATTATTTTGATAATCGACTAATCGCCGATTATTTTTCCGATTAGTCGACTAATCGGATCATACGTAAACTGACTGTAAAACATACTCTATCGCACCAGCATGCAGCTGATCAGATCATTAGCTTTCAGATGATAAGATGATAGCCTATTAATCCTTTAATGAGAGTCCACGGCCCCGGGAAACGGCGAGGTCCGTGCAGGCGGGCGCTGTAAAGCTCGTAGCTCCGGCCACCTTCGCCCTCGAGCCTTTCCAAGCCGACCCAGAGCCGGTCGCTGCGCACCGCCGTGGAGGAAATGTGCCCGGCGGGGGTCAGCCAGCACCGGGGAGAGGTCCTACGAGGGGATGCTGTTGCACCATGCGGCCATCCCGAGTTAAATCCCCCGGGCAGACTGCGCGTAAGTTGCGGAAAAATCGCGGTGATTGGTTAAAATTGCAACACCGCCCTGAATTCACGGAGATTCACTGAAGTTGCGTTGAAGTTGCAAATCGCAATCAGTTGTAGACGATTTTGTTCATCGACATAATCGTGACTAACCGACTAATCGTGGCAGCCCTAGTTGTATAACAGAAATATATATTAAAACACGTCCTTTAACGGAAATTTCAGCGTCTTCACGTTGACAGAATCCAGCGCTGTGCCGTCTCGGGCAGCTGACCTGCTGTGTTTTATGTTTTACAGGCTCCACGAGTTATAGCAACACACTTTAACAGCTCATCTGTAGCAAGCGGCCCTGCTCGCCTGCAGTGCTCTGCTTGCTCAACCACACGGAAAGTTATAGAGCCCCATTACGAGGCTCCATCAAGCCCCTCATATCGCCTGAAGGTCAAGGGCACTTTATATGAAAGATATGAAATCTGCCTGATATTATAAGGACTGAGAGGAATGAAAGACAGAGAGAGGGAGAGTCATTTCCCTCCTCAGGTTCCTATAAAGAGACAATCTCACCTTTCCTCTCATGCTGGGAGCTTTATGGGCGGCCGGGGAGCTGTAATTGGTGGATGACGGGCTGAGCTTTGAGGCAGGAGGACCACAGGTGACGGTAATCTGCTGGATCTCATGGTGAACGTACATGTGGCAGCATATGCACACGCACACACACACACACACACATGTTCTGGTGTGTTTGTGGTGCCTTTGAGGGATCGGGAGTAATGAGTTTTGTATTCTCGGTAGAATAATAAAAGTCTCTCTCTTCTCTTTGTCTGAAACACAGAGATATATTTCTGTTATATTTCAAGGCTGTGCAGTTTTATTCACTCGTCAACATTTACAGTGTTTCATTTTTAACTGTTCAGTGGTAAAAAAATAAATAAATAAAATATGCAGCACACTTACTGTTGGACGGGCCAGCAACAGGTGATTTCACGTTTTGTTATATCATAAATATTATATGCATGCAGAAGGTTTAATCTAACTGATCGTCAGTCTTCGTGTGACCTTGCAAACGTCCATCCACGACGGACTTACATCGACCCAAGAGTAACCCGTCCGTGTCAGTCAGCGTTGACTTAGCCTACAGTTTAAGTTACATCATATTTCATATATAAATGTGACTTTAAGCCTTAATATAATCATGAACAGGTGAGTTCTATAAACATTCAGTTGTCCTGAACGGGGAAATTAGGCACAGAGACCAAAGTTTAAACGAATCAACAACCAAACAAGCCTTTAATAGTTGATCAATAATGGATCTGACCCCTGTTTCCATCCAGGGGGTCCCTGTGGATACTGTAGAGGAGTAGAAGTACCTGGACTTCAGTAATAAGTTGGACTGGACTAGAAACACCGAGGCTGTCTGACTCTTCTTCCTGAGGAGGCTGAGGTCCTTTAACATCTGCCGGACAATGCTGAGGATGTTTGATGAGTCTGTTGTGCGATCTTCTTCGCTGTCACATGCTGGGGCCGTGGGCTGAAGGTCGCAGACACCAACAGACTAAAACTGATCAGGAGAGCTGCTGATGTCGTGGAGGACACAGAGAGGAGGATGCTGTCCAGGCTTCAGTCCATAGTGGACAATGTCTCACACCCTCTACGACACACTGGCTCTGCAGAAGACTCCTCTCTGTTAGATGCACCACAGAACGCCACAGGAAATCATTCCTGCGTTAATAGATGATTACTTTAGTTTAACATATGTTGTTTTTGTTTGGAGCATTGTAAGAAAAATAATCTCCCCCTGGGATTATTAAAGTATTTCTGATTGTGAACAGGACGAAGCACGAACCTTAAAATGACATTAACGGGGTGGAAGGAGGAGGAGGCGGGTTTCTCCTGATGCAGCTTAAAGGTTGATGGACAGCTGAGATGGAGCTCGTTGAAATGTGGCGAGATGAATATAATGCATCATTAACACAGGTCGTAACGGCAGAGAGCTAAATGAGAGAGTGTGTGTGTGTGTGTGTTATCTCCTGACATTGGTGTGAATGTGTTTGTGATGACAGAGAAGAAAACCTGTGAAATGATGTAACCTGCTTTAAAAGAGACGCCGTGTGCTCGGAGCGCTGAGTCGAGGCGTCGTACCTGTGTGTTCCAGCCCGGTCAGTGTTCGAGTCCAGCAGGCGGCTCTGACCTCATCTCTGGCGTGGACTCAGACCCTGCAGCTAATGGCAGATGTCCTTTCCTTCTCCTCTTTCTCCTCTCTCTATCTCTTCTCTCTCCTTTTTCCATCCATCCTTGCTTTGCTGCCTTTATTGTGTGTCCTCTCTGTCTTTGTCGTCATCGCTGATTCTCTCCTTTTTCAGCGTCTCTGTCGGCTTTCCAAATCGAGCCATATGAGCGTTTTCTGATCCTCCGCCTCAGTGGTTGAGGTTTGATTAAGTTTTGGGCAGCAGATTAACACTCTGGCTTCTGGCTCGTGCAGTGTGAGTGGGCGTCTTTCCCCTCTTCATACATCTGATCTCGTGCATGTGCAAACAACTGAAGCGAGCCTCGACGCAGATGTGATGCTGCACGGTACAGCAACGTCTGTCTGAGGAAAGATAATTTCCTTTGTGGTTGTTAGCGTTGTAAAATAAAATCATCATTCATCGTAACAAAGCTCAAATCCAGATCTTCCATAGTTTAGTTGGCTACATTAATGCGTCCAAAGTGTGTGTAGAGTGTCTCACAGTTACTCTTCCAGCTGATGCTCACGTCTTCTTAGTCTCAGTTTTTCACTTCTGGGTTCTTTATGCGTCCCACCACAGCAGCTTTTAGACGTTGAAGTGACGAGGAGGAGCCGTCACATAAAACGAAGCCAGTGGAGAGCGATGAACGGTTCGACTTACTCGATGTCTCCTACGAGTACTCAACATCAACAGTCACCAAGTTTGGAGACAAACTTCCAACACTGTTGTGTGAGTGGACAAAGACTGGACACACACGTTGTCTGTTTTTGATTTGGGGGTGACAGGCGTTGTGCCCAGTCTCTCCACCCGGTCTGGACAGTTGGCTGATAAAACCAAAGTGTTTCAAAGTGTTTTGTTATGTAAAGCTTCTGATCTCGGGTCTTTCAGTCTAGCCGCTGATTTTTCTTTGAGATTTTTGCGACTGACGTGGAGACATACCTGTGAGTAAACTACTTGTTTCATAAAGTTTTCCTCACCTCCGGCTCTGTCTGGACAGTCCTTCACGCCTCTCCATCCGGGATCTCAACCAAACTCTGTTCATGTTTGTTTTTTTGTGCAAGACACTCGACGTTCTTGCAGGATTCGGGGCTAACGGCAACGTCTGTGCAAGTTGGTGGAAACACTCTTTGTTTGTGGTTTGTTCGGTCTCTGTAGGGTCCAGTTAGTCTTCAGGTTTGTCTGCACCGAGTCTGGCACAAAAAGGTGAAAGAAGCAGCGTCGACAGTGTCGAGACATGTCCTGCAGTCAAACTTATACAAACTGTGAAAAAAGAACTTGTTCTGCTGCTGAAGGTGAAGATTACACGAGTCGTGATGAAAGCGTGGATATAGATTATTCTAAAGGAGACATATTATGCAATGTAAGATAGAGGGGACAGTATTTTATTGTACTTTAAACCTTACACATTTATATTACAATAGTAACAGATTACTTCTGTGCATACAAGAACTTACTGCTCTATTCCCCTCAGACATAAAGGCCCAAAGTCTCCTCTGACAAATGTCTGTAATATAGTAACGTGGCTGAGTTCAGTCAAAAATTCATTTCCCACCTGTACGTTGTGGAGCAAACACGCTGGCTGAGCTTGAATGTTACTGGTGTGAGGGGAACAGCTGAGTGATGTTACGTAAGTTACTTGTAATTAATTACATTTATCTACGTAGCATAGTTCAAACATGTAAAAAGATAAAAACACATTACATAAACTTACCAACAGAAATATGCTTTTCTCTGCTCGCTGTTTGGACGTTCTGTCAACTCTTCGTGCTCAGAGTCTGACTTTAGTTCAAATATATGCCACGTCTCTCACAGGTAAACTGGGAGACCGACCGTCTGAGCGCAGACACGGCTGCTGTGATTGGTCCGTGAGGATTTCACAGACGTGTCATTAAGGTGCCTGGGACCTGTGTGAGCTGCTGGTTCTCCTTTAAGCATTTGGTGTTTTTCCACATTAATGAAAATCTCTCTGAGATAAATATGAGACGATGTAAACTCCTTCTGCAGCTCTGTGACATGGACCAATCAGAACGTGTCCTCGGCTGGCCCGCGGTGAACGACCTCATTGTTATCAGGCGGCTGATCTGTCCGAGCCCGATGCTGCGTTCGAGGACCTCTGATTAAATTAGCTTCCCCAACGAGCTCAGTGTGCACACTTTAATTCCCCGACTTTCTGACTAATCTCATTAGCTTCATTCTGGCTTCGACCCGCTCGCTCGACCTAAAGGGATTCTCCTCGATGACACACGCACACGTCTACAGATGACTATGCACACACACACACACAAATCAACAAACCAGGCTGAAGGAGTTTATTCAATTAGTCCAAAAGTGTGAGCGGCTCTTGCTGCGGGTCGGATTCGAATTTGTGCGAGCGAGTCGAGGAGTGCTAATGCCGAGCTCCTGCTCCTGCACGTACACGAGATAATGGCTCTGATCCGTAACCTTGGGGTTGCTGAGTGGCTCTGGTGTCACTTCAGGCTTTAATTTTCAGCCGTCCCGAAGAATTAAAGTCTGAAGGCACGGCAACATTAGAGCTGTGTATCAAATCTTTTCCCAGACATGAAATTGATTCTCTACTGAGTCCAATTTTAGCCCGCAGAGATTTTATATTTAGCATACATGGCTCTTAATCTCTCGTGGATGAAGAGCAGAAACTTCTGATCATCAGCACTCTGTCTCTGCATTGCAAATGTTTGCACAAGGTACCTGCAGCGTCTCTAATGCATCCACGTCAGGTGATGTAGTGTAAAGAGTCTGCACAGGGAGGAGGTCACATGAGTCAAACACGAAGTCTGTATAAAACTGGACGCAGGTTTCTTTGTGAAGCTCGTGTGGTGGCTCTGCTCGTCTCCATCTTGGCAGTCAAAGGTGTGGAGCAAGCCACATAAGACACCCAGCTGTCAATCAAAGCTCTTAATCCTGCACAACTTTAGTCTTAATATAATTTGAACAGGTGAAAGCAAAAGTCAGCGTTGACTTACGTAGGTGGCTTTCATCACGTGTGACATGATTGTCACGTGACTTGCGTTACTAATAATTTCTTAACCAACTAGTTTTGTTGCCTTAAGATAATGAAGCTGCAACCATTTCACAACATGTTTATAACCCATGTCATATAAAAACTGTGACAAAGCGCCGTTGGTTATTTGACGACCTGGCATGAGAACAGGTCGGTACATTCCCGTGCGCTGATCCACAGTCAGTGTGTTACCTGCCAACATGAAGCTGCACCTGATGTGGACAAACGTCACCACATTTGAATATTTTCACCACTTACCTTGACACCGGCAAAGAAGGTAAAGCTCTCCAAAGTTCACCAGACTTCACGGACAAACACGGAAGTTCTGATCCAAAAGCTTCATCTTCAAATCTGCACTGCCTCAAAGGGAGTGCATGAAAGTTAACAGAGGTCAGCGGTTAACCGCCTGGCTGCAGCTTCTCTCGAGGTGTTGGCAGCTTCTTCTTGTTTTGCGCAAATCCTCGATGCCGTGTCTGACAATAGAACCGCCACCACGTCAGTGAGTAAAACCACTTTGCCCAAACCTGTGAGGGTGTCACACTGTCCCACGTCAGCCGCTAATACACTTAAAGACGTCCCTGTTGGTCCCAGCAGGATGATCGGGTCAAAATGAGGGCGGGTTAAGGAGGAGAGAAGTTGGCCAAGGGTGTCCTGGAACTTTCTAGGTGACGGGGTCACTGCTCAGACGAGCTGCATCCGTTGGGTGCCAGCACAGATTCACATGGTCATTGTTTTAGTTTCATTCTGCAGACGGCATCAATGTTTTATGTAAAGAGGAGCTGGCAGCCAACATCATTTCTGCATTTATTTATAATTCAAGAAGCGCAGCGGAGAATAAAAAGAAGAGAGTGAAAGTGAAGCACGGTCCAGTTCTCACCTGAAGATACGAACGCCGGCCAGGAATGTTGTGTTGTGTGTGTTTGTTGACTCCTTCAGTGTCAATACTTCCTATTGAATCATATTTGAGTCAAAAGTTGAAGAACTTTTCTATCGATTGAGGCTGAGAATTGACTGAGCCGGCTGCCGCGGAGTCTCGGAGGTAGTCGACTTTCATCTCAGAGATCCACAGCGAGGATGTTTAATAAGTGATGAGGCAGCCGACGACTGTGGCCAGGCCTGCTTATAAAGATAATCCATATCTGATATGATATTCACACACACTTTGACACACTGCTTGAGAGCAGAACACTGTTTGATGGTGGATAACTGAGAAGTCAGCAGGAATAGTACGTGTGCACAAACTCGTCGAACACAAAAGACGAAGTCTGGATCTGAATGCCTGAACTTCTCTGCCCTTCAGACGATCTCTGTCCAAACCCACAATCTATTCTGATCAGGTCCACAAAGAGCCTCCAGCAGACTTTCTGCAGGCTTCCAGAATCCACAGTAATCCACAGAAGAATGGATGTGATGTTCAGATTCTGGTTCATTTGGATTTGCGAGATGGACAAATGTTGGTTTTTAATGTGGATGTAATATTGTGTTTAACAGCAGCAGTCTTTTCATCAAATGAGCGAACACAACGTCCGACCAATGTCAGATTCAGTGACTAAAGGAACATCTTGAGGTCAGAACTCGCGTCTCATGAGTCCACGTTATCCCGTCCACGGCCCAGAATCCTCGCAGACTTGACGTGATGACAGTGAACACATCACAGTGGTGCAAGTTTCTTTGAACGGCCAATGAAAATACAGATAATAATGATCATGTGTTGACGATAATTATCGCTATGGGTGATGAAGGTGACATTTAATGATGACTTTGATGATGACAATGATCAGAATAATAATGATGATGATGAATTATGATGATAATGATGGCAACAATGATGATGACCATAATAAGGATAATGTTGATACGATGATGATGATGATGATGATGATGATGATGATGATGATGATGATGATGAGGAGGAGGAGACTAATGGTGGTGAAGCTCTCAGTGTAAATGACAGCAGCTCTGTGTTCACATATGATTAATTACTCTAAATGAGGATTAGAAGTCTGCAATTACTCAGTGATAACACAAGGACCGAGTCCTGATTATAAGGGTTAATTATCATGACCTGCCTCCACTCTGCTGTGTGTGTGTGTGTGTGTGTGTGTGTTATACACCAGGACTTTTCCTATTAGGGGTCTACAACCCTCTTTTTTCCTCAGTGTCAATTAGGTGCCTGTTAATTCTTTGTAAATGTCATTTAGAAATGTCATATCTTAAAATAATCAAATGAAGACACCGAGGACTGAGGTCTGTCTCTCTGCTCCGTCCTTTATTATTGCTTTGGTTCAATGACAAACTGTCTGCACATGCTCAGCTGCACAATTAAGAATTCATTTTAATCATTTGTCGAGGGGCCAAATAACAAACGACCAAATCCACTGATTAAAAAATCATGAAATCTGGAGCTAATAACATATTTTTGGTTTTGGTATATTTCATTTTACCAGACGAGGTCTGTGAGGTGAACGACTGAAAAACAAAATCCAAATGTTTTCTGAACTAAAGTGGATGTCAAAGGGACAGTTCACCTCTAATTTTAAAAAAAAGAATTTATCCATCTGCATTGTTCTGGTGTGACTTTTGCAGATGTCAGCCTTCTCTGGACTGTAACTGAAAATTCAAAGTCTCTTTCCAGGAATCATGATTCGGCTACTCAGGATAAGAAGTTTTATATTGGAGCTGTTTTCTTTCTAACAAACTAATAGTTCTGTGCTGTCTCAGGTTCTAGCATAAAAGACAAATGTTTTTATTTGAAACTAAAGTGGGTGATAAAGAGACAGTTCACCCTCCAGGTCATTTCTTCTCATACCTGTCGTGCTCTTTATTCATCGAGTGTTTTGGTGTAAGTTGCAACATTTTGGAGATATTTGAGACATTTGAGAAACTTGAGCAGCAAAGTCTCTTCCCAGAAATCATGATTTTGCAGTTTCATGTCGGAGCTGTTTTCTTTCTACCAAACTAAAAGTCCTGCTCAGCTTTTGGACTGTGTGAAAAATAACAAATAAATGGTTTTATGTCCTTGTTCTAAACTGAAGTCGATGAAGTAGCTTTGTGTTCAACCTTTTCAATCTTTCTACCAAACTACACCGACCAACCTGTCGCCACACAGAAGGAAGCTACTCATGAACCTGCCATTAAAGTTTACATCCTGTGCTGTCAGTTAAAGGACCAATTATTAACATGGGAAGTCTGTTGCAGCAGCAGATTGATGCCTTTGGTTATCACACATAGGTGTGTCCACATACTTCATATCTTCCTTCATCTGTTGAATATTGAGCCTTCACATATGAACACTGGTCTGGTCTGCATTAGCTGAATGAAGTGTCTGAATTGTGTCTTCATGTGTTTTACAGCTGGAGGCATGTTGGACTTCTACAGCTCTATAAAGCTGCCACCTAATATCTGTTACACTATACTGCAGCTCATTAATGTTTACATACACACAGCAGCCATAGTAACATAATGTATGCATGTGTGAGTGACTGAGTGTTGTGTTGAGCTGAATCCCTCCCTGCAGCTCTAATAATGTTAGGAGCTTTTCTCAGAGCCTTATTACTGTTTCCAGACTTTGTTGGAAGTAATGAGAGCGGGAGGATTGTGACTCAGGAGGAGGCAGAGAGAAAGGCATGATGGATGGAGGGAAACAGCGTTATTATTTTTTCTTTTTGGAGTTGAAGCGGCCAGACAGATGAAGGGAAAATTTAAAAAGAGAGGTAAAGCGAGGAAGGCAGGGGAAAGAGAAATCGAAATAACAGCCGGGGAGAGATATTTTCAGGATTTTGAAACTTCTGCAGAATAAAAGTTTCTATCCACCTGTTTTATATGCATGTTTTCAATTATATAATAAAAAATGACCTGGCTAAGGTTGAAAAGAAGGTGAATATTAACTTTCACACACTGTTAATGGTTTTCATGAAGACCAAACAAATAAAGAATAAAGAGAACAGAGCACTGTGTTTGTACCACAGACATTATGGACCACTGAAGAAGAAGAAGAGGAGGTTCACAGGTTCGGTGTGTGGGGGGATGCTGAGCCAGTGTCATGCCAGAACCGGAGCTGAGCAAGCAGGCAATGTAACCAGGCCCAGCAGCTTCTACGGACATGATGGCAGAGGAGCAGAGAGTGAAGAGGACGCTGACGGAGGAAGCTAAGAAGAGAAAAGGAGAGAGTGAGCGAGCAAGAAGCCGCCGGACAAGAGTAAATGTGGGACTGACTTTTAGTGGTTGGTGAGAGCTTGGTGAAATAAAAGGCTGAAAGACAGACGCCGAGCTGGGCTGACTGCTGCTGGACTAGGCAGTGAGATCAGCTGCTGCTGTTGGTTCTGGTTCTGGTTCTGGTTCTGGATGATGATTGGCTGGGATTCATCCACGAGCCACAGTCTGATCTGAAAGGTCAGAGGTGCTTTGGTGTCGTGTAGCACGAGGTTCATGTGTTTAACATCAGCAACACTTCCCATCTTCTGCTTTGCCACTACAGTGGAAATGAGGCTGTGTGTGTGTGTGTGTGTGTGTGTGTGTGTGTGTGTGTGTGTGTGTGTGTGCCCCTCCCTGCCAGGTCAGCTGGGCTGCTAATGATGTTGTGAAAGAGGAATGTGGAGCAAAAAGATCTTTGAGCTTCTTTGCACGCATATGAGGACACACACACACACACACACACACACACACACACACACACACACACACACACTGATTTATTTTCTACAGAACTTGAATTACGCTAAATCAAAAATAAACAATATGTGTTGTTACTAACTGCACAGCTGCTGTTTTTGAAGCCGCTAACTGTGAGTTCATGTTACTCCAAATGTTTGTCCGGTTTCTCAAACACACACACACACACACACACACACACACACACACACACACACACACACACACACACCTTTTGGAAAATGTATTTTTCATATGCAACCTTTGGTTTTAGTGTTGGAACATGTAATCAATGGAACATGGATTTACTAGAAGGTGTATTGCTTCTTTCCAGCAGCAGCATTAGGTCAGCAAACACATTCATAATCACAGAAATCAATAAATTTTAGTGGATTCACAAAGTAAATCTGCTGTTCACTTGTAGTTCAGTTGAACTCTTTCATTCGTTACAGACGCCATGGAACCCTTTAACATCCACCCCAAAGTGACCCATCTGTGTCAGGTGATGCAGTGGGTGGATGGATGGGTCAAACAAACACACTTTAAGGGGTTACAAGTCATGGAATAACTTATTTTCACTGATGACTGTATAAAGAATGGATGTTTTATTTATGGAGAGCCGCTGTGAGGCTCAGTGTGGTGGCTCTGACCGCCGCCTCCTCCACCAAAGACGTGGATCATTGGTGGACCTGAGGCGAGCTGAATGAAGCCTGAGTGCTCTGATAAGTCATCTGTAACCACACCCACCTGTCAATCAAAGCGTCCACGCTCTTAATCCTGCATAACTTTAAGCCTTAATATAATGTGAACAGGTGAGTTGTATATAAATTCACCCTCAGTACAGTTGTCATGAACGGGGAAATTAGCTACAGAGACCAAAACTGTTTTTTGTACCAGGCTGTAAACATGTTTATTTCTGCTGTGAAGTTGGACATTTGGACATGGGGACTTATGGAGACTGACTCACTTCTGGAGCCAGCCTCAAGTGGACGTTAGAGGAACTGCAGCTTGTGTGTTCACGTCACAGTCATGTGATTTTAACCCAAATATTTTTTCCCTAAATCTAACCAAACTGTTCAAACTGTGTCTCATACAGACGCTAAAGGTTTCCGTGTGCGTCTGTATGAGACGCCTGGGGATGCACAAATATTTCATGTAGTCGCACCATCACAAAACTTCCAGCTCTGCCTGTTCTGCGAGGATGCACGCCTGAATCTCTGTGTGCCGCATCAGTAGCTGAAGCTGCTTGGACAGACTAGTTCACACATGTGAGGCTCTGGCTTCTCCGTCGGAAGCAACTTGCGGTTCGGCATCTCACTCCGGTTCTCTTTGACACGCAGACAGGAAGAGCTCGAACCACCAACCATGTGATGAATGGATAAACTGGGCCGACTCCTGAGACTGTACTGTAATGTGTCAGTCGTACCGGCCAACACTGATGCTCGAGCACGCTCAGTTTCAGATCCGATTGGCCAAGCTGGGGGGGGTGCTCGCTTTGTCTGATTCCTGCCACCTATCGCAGCCTGTGAGAGGACACGGAGAACACTGGATGCTCTTTTAAACATTCGCAGCTCCCTGACTACACAACCAAACAAACAAACACACATCCTGACTCGCACAAACACCGACAGCCTCACACTCTCTCTCTTCCTCTACCCACATGTTCATGTTTTCACAGCAGCTGCTGACAAATTGACACGATCCTGGGAATTTTCCCCACATGGAAACCTGCATTTTTGTTTTATTTTGGAGCGCTCGGCAGGGCGAGGTCACACTCGGAAAAAGAGAGAGCATGCTGTTCCTGTCAGTCTCTCTCATTCTTTGTGGGAGCTGCTTTTCCCAGGCACGGCCTAAACTGACGTACTGGCAACATTTAACACGCACACACAAGAAATAACACTTCAGGACAAACTGTGTGTGTGTGTGTGTGTGTGTGTGTGTGTGTGTGTGTCAGAGTGAGTTCAGGCGCATGCTTTATAGTGACGTTATGAGTCCGACAGCTAACAGGTTATCTCTTCTTCACTGGAGAATATCTTTTCTAATCCTCTGACCTGAGGCGTCTTATCTCATATTCTCTTTCACTCGTGCTCTTCCTGTCTCTCTCTCTCTCTGTTGAAGTTCTTAGATCTGTTTCAGCCTCCACCCTTTCGAACTTCTGTTACAGTATCACCACTTAATCCTCCTCCATCTTTGCTTCAACCAGAGTTAAGGGCAGCCGGTCTGACTCGACTAAAACCACCAACCAACACAGTGACGGTGAAATCTCACTAATATGTGCCTCAAGTCATCTGATAAAGCAAATACCAACTCATCTTAGTCAAGTCATTTGGAGTCAAGCCTCTGGCATTCTTCTGTGTTTTGACCGAAACATGATCTTCTCTTAATCTGAAGCGAGTGTCGCCTGCGCCTAAATCTAACCAGACCTGAACTACAGCACTGGACATTTGATGCAGCGTGAAAGTGACAGAATCTGACATTAGATGCAACTTAGAGATTTAGATTCAGCCCAAGAAACGCAATGTTACAACGTCAGTGTTTTATTTTGTATCTGTATCTATTTTAACGCTTTGATTCATATTCAAACTGTAATCACAAACAAGTTATTTCAGTCGTCATCTAGGTCGAGTCTCATTGAGTCATGCAAACTGTGACTCAAGTTCAAATCAATCCACGTCCTGCAAAACCTCATTACACAATAAACATTGACATTCAGACACAGATCAGAGCCTCATGGGAGCTGTAGTTACTAATGCTCACAAAATACTGTAAATGAATTGTGCAGTAAACACATTTATCTTTGAGTACGTGTGTTTTAGTTTGTAAAGTCACTGAGGAGCATTCAGAGCTGAGTGTAGCATGGAAAGAAGACTGTCTCTAGCGTGCCTCGCTAACAGTTTAAGAAAGATACATGAAGTTCATTTAACACTGAGCTGGACGGGATCCACTGTCAACACATGCAGGAAGAAAAAAACTGGAAACTTCTTCCCCATTTCAACACGTTGTTTTGTTTCTCTGCGTTAAAGAGCTGGACGGACGCCTAAGACAAGAAGATCTGTCTTCATCACAGACACTTTTCGTTCACACCTGCACCGAGCGGCCGTGCTTCTGAATATCCTGAGTCCAAACGAGTGAACACACCCGTCCTGATCGGGTTCTGTGGGCTCCATCTGGAAATGTTCTGGCAGCCTCTCTGCGTTGACAGCGAGCGCATTTGTCAAAAAGTTAAAATGTGAGAAACTCTTCCTCTGTAACTTATTGGAGTGTGTCCAGCCTCCAGCATCAACCTTCCTCCTGTGTTCTGATCAGTCGTGGGCTGATCTCGGAGCTCTGAGCTGACCTGGTTTGATATGCAGCAGGCTGTAGCGTGCTCTGTGTGGCAGCTCACACTTAGATTACCACTAATTGCAACCAGAAGGGCCGCGATGAATTCATTTGCATGCGGGATGGACCTCGGCCACGCTGCTTTGTTGTGTGACCTGAAGCTGAGGACGCTCAGTCTGACGTCACAGACACTGAGGTCAGCAGGGGTTAAAGGTCACTGACTTCTGTTTCCTCTGATGAATTTATTGTGGGACTGATGCACGTTCGTTTTTCTGATTGTTGTAGTCGTGCAGGATCAGCCGGTCAGTGGACTGACGTGTCGATGTGTTCACGAGCTCAGCCAGACTTTAAGACCTGATGACTGAGAGATAATGGACCGGAGACTTGTTTCTATTTCTGTGCTGTTCATTGTCTGAATAAATGTAGCGGTGAGTCATTTTAGGACATTTAGGACAGACGGACATCCATCCAGCGTCCTTCGTGATATCTTTATCTCACACTGGCACATTTTCATCCATCTGCAGCATTTAGTCTAAGACGCACGTTTTCTATCTATTTTTCCATCGATACTTTGAACAACCTTAGTACCGGCTAAACATCAGCATCATCTGTCTGTTAATATTTTCATTGTCAGCACGCCACCTGGTTCATTTGGCCTGAAGCATGACTGCCATTAGCTCGGCTGGAGCCTCTGAATCTCTGAATAACTAACCTGATAATTGGACTGAATTTATTCTTTAAAACGTGCCGTGTGCCGCGTGGAAAGAGGCTAAACGAACCCGACACAGCGCCTCATCATCTCTGCAGCTGTTCAGAACTGACTGATGATGTCGTTTTTAAACTTTTAACCATTTAAAAAGATCTAAATCATTTTCATTATTCATCACCGCTCCCTCTCTCTCTCTCTCTCTCCCTCTCTGTGTGAATGTCGTCTTTGTGAGCGCTGGCAGCGCCGCTGTTTGGGTCGAGACCAGTGGAAGGGGACCGGTTCAAACCCTCCTCGCTCAGCTCGTCGGGTAGAAAAGATCCTTTCAGAGACGCCGTATTGTTGATGTCAAACTCAGTGAGGCTGCCCTCTGGCTGACACCCACACGCCAGCATGGCCTCTTTCATGCTGCAGCCATGAATATGCAGCATGTGTATTATTTATGGTGGACTTGTTTGTGAACCTGATTTTTTTTACTTTTAATGATTCATTTCTTTTTACTTTTTACTTTTTACTCGTCCTAAACGAGGAAATCTGTCAACATTCCCACACACACACACACACACACACACACACACATGCTGGTATGTGATTATCCCCAAACATCGTCCTCTTCTTCTTGTAATTGCATTTCACCTGCGTCACCTGGGGATTTCCTGGAATAAAAACCCACCGTCAACACACACACACACACACACACTTACATCTCCCTCATTGTCTCTCTTGTTGTGGTTTCCAACATTTTGACAGGTCGTGTCTGAGGCTGTTATGTCACCATGTCACTGTGATGTTTGCTCAGTCCAGTCGAGCTTTTCTGTTGCACAGCTGCTGTTCACGCTGCTTCACGTTCATTCTGTGAGAAACAATAGCCCGATCGCTGGGACGATCAGATCACTGATAAACAGTCATCAGTCCTTCAGGATCCTGACAAAAGACCTGCTGGGTTTACAGGAATGAGGACCATTGGAAAAGTCCATTATTTCAGCTTCTTCAATGTGAAAACTTTGGTCTCCTTCATGAAGGATTGTTGCAGACTATGTATCAAACCTTCAGCACTTCTGCACTTTGTCTTTGTTCTTTGGGATCTTTGCTTTTCTGGACCTTGACTTTCCTTTTGGATTTTCTGCTGACCCTTGCCACCATCCTGCAGGTTTTGTGTTTGGCCTCATAACATCCGGGGTGGACATGACCTCCAGTCCACTATGGAGATTTCCATTCATTCCAAAGAATGCTCACATACAATAATAGTTTGGCACCAACAAATGAAAGTCCCAAATAAAGACAAAGGTAAAAACACAGAATCACCTGCATTACAGTGTTGGGAGATTATTTTCTTGATTCCTTTATTAAGTCCAGATAATCAGATCACTTGATTTGTCCAGATCCATCCACCCATGTTCTTATTAGAATCAGAACCAAGTAGATTTTTATATGAATGAAGAATAGAACAGATACTCTATTGATCCCTCCAGTGGAAACTGCATTCAGTGCCTTGTTCATCTGCTACAAGTCAGCCCTCCATATTTTGGTCCATGCTGGACTTGAGCCGGCCACCCTCCGGTTCCCAAGCCAAGTCCCTACGGACGCTACTACCGCTCCCCCGATACACAAGGTACTTGCCTCACAGTGGCAGCAGCTCCATCTCCCGTTGGGGGATCCTGAGGCATTCCTAGGCCAGATGGGATATGTAGATAGGTCCGCCCTGGGGTCTCCTCCCAGCTAGACGTGCCTGGATAACCTCCAAAGGAAGGCGCCCAGGAGACATCTTAATGCCCAAATCACCACTGCTGGTTCTTTTGGACGCAGAGGAGCAGCAGGTCTACTCCGAGCTCCTCGCAGCATCTCTAAGGAGGACCAAGCAAGCTCATGATGCACAACCCCAGAGATACTTCAACACACAAACCCAAAAATATGAAGTTTAATGTCGTTGCAGACGAACAGATGGTTGACACGATGGGCATTTTATCGATAAAACATGATTACAAGTCATCAATCACCAAAATAATTGGCTGTTCAAAGTGTCACATGGTGAATCCACTCTGCTTTTCGAGGTGTTTCAAGGTAATTGAAGAGCACCTTCACACAGCTTAATGCACATTACACACACACACACACACACACACACACACACTGCTCACACAAACACACACACACACACACACACACACACACACACTGCTCACAGTGCCACGGGCCTCTGAAGTTTATTTGAACACCGTGTGAAATCCTTTTCCTCACTCAACAGATTTTTCACACTGTTCACATTTTCTGACCTAAATACATAAACCAGTTACGAGGCGTTAATCTCTCCACAGTGTCAGCAGCTCGCTCCGTCATTAGCTCATAAATAACTCTGCATAATCATAAAGTGCTCAGAGGCCTCAGTCCCCGCTGAACGTTGTAAGTGAAACAGACACCTGAAAGCACGAATCGAGTCGCTGAAAACAAGTCAAATATTTTAGAGAAGTTCAGATGTCGCCTTTCGTTAGAGTCCAACCAGTGAAGAGTTTATAACTATAGATGTTTCAAACCCGGCTTGTTGGTGCTGATACCGAGAAGCGGGTACAACAGCTGCCAAACCCGACATACAACAACCCGTCACGATCACGTTTCCAACAAGAACACACATCTGCTGACGTTAGTTTTCTGATAAATTGCTTCTAAATTGTTCCAGTGTGTTTGTGACCCCTGAAGCCCGCCGGTCCAAAAACTGTTCAGCAACTGCTGGCTAACGTCAACTTCCTCTGCAGCCGACGCTGAGATCAACGCTGCAGGCTGCTGGTCGCTTCTTGTTTCGTAATGTTCACGGAGGTCGAAGCTGTGACCTGGGTTGTTGTCCTGTAACTATCTTTACATGTTTGATTTATTGTTCCTGTATTTATCTAATCAAATGTTTGTTCCTGTTTCTTTCTGCACCAAATTAAAACGTGGCATGTTCAGGGACGCATGAAGCTGGGTCAGGGTTAGGGAGGAGAACCGGTCGTTCCAACAAGTGGATCTGTTTTCTTACCTGAGAACAAGTGAAAGAATTTCACATGAATCTAGAATCTGATTAAACTTCACACAGCTGCTCTTGTTCATTAGCGATGGGAAAACAGAGCATGGGCCGTTGTTGGGAAGATGTTTACGTTCCAACCTTAGATGTTCTTCAGGTTCCTTTTAACATTATTTCAATGTTCTTTTAACGTTTGTGTGAAAAACACAACACGCCGCAAACACTGACCACGACTGATGACTGCCTTCACACACTGCAGGCGACACTCTGATGAACTGAAGCACGCAAACAGTGACACACACACACACACACACACACACACACACACACACACACAAATACACACACACACACTCTCACTCTGTGGCCTCTCAGTGTTGTTGCGTGACAGAGTCTGACATGTTTCAGCTCTCTCGCTAGAGTAGTTCATTCACTGTGTGTGTGTGTGTGTGTGTGTGTGTGTGTGTGTGTGTGCGTGTGTGTGTGTGTGTGTGTTTATGCATCATGGATTCGATGCTCTCCAGAGAAAAGGAGTTTTCACTCCCTCACACTCTCTTCCATCTTTAACTTGTCATCCATCGTCTCTCCGCTTTTTTCCATCTCCCTCTCCTCCCTCTTCTCCTCCTCTTTTCTCACCCTCTGCTCTTTCCTTTTCTCCTCTCCCTCCTCCTCCTCTTCTATTTTCCTTTACTTTCATTTGCTCACCCTTCTCCTCTTCTCCTTCGTCCTCTCCTCCTCCTTCTGTCCCATTTCCTCTTCTTCCATCTCCTTTCTTTTCTCCTCCCATGTTCTCTCCTACTCTTGTGTCCTCCTTCTTCGTCTTCCTCCTTTCCTTTTCTCCTCTGTACCATCCCTTTTTTTCTCCTTGCTCTCCTCTTTCCCTTTCCCTCCTTTGCTTTGTATCCTCCTCTTAGTCTCCTTTTCTCTCTCCTCCTATCTTTTCTTCGTCACCTCTCTCTACCCTCTTCTTCCTTGTCTCCTCTCTCCTGCTCTCTCCTCTCCTCCTCCTCCCTCCATCTCTCATGATGGATGGCCCTCGGGGGCCCTGGTGGTTTTGACAGCTCTGAGATCTCTCATTGGCCCACAGGAGTGTTTGAGAAAGACAGAGACGTGTGTGTGTGTGTGTGTGTGTGTGTGTGTGTGTGTGTGTGTGTTTAAATCTTCAGCACATGTGTTTTTCTTCTCTGGAGTTTTCCCTCCAACAGAGAGAGGCTGATATAACATGAGTGTACGGGGGGTGGGATTGCGTGCCCTCTCCATCTCGCTCTCACGCTACCTCTCCCTGTCGCCGTCCTCCTCCCTCTCGCTCTGTCAGGTGGAGGCAGCGCCGGGCGGAGGAGGGACAGCTCTTGACATCGCTGTTCGCGTGACACAGGATGTAGATTGATCTGCTGTGGCCTGCGTGCATGGCAGCGTAAACAGCGAGTAAACAGCGAGGCGAGAGGACGGGTCGATGAATCCGATCTGAACTTTCTCCTACGAGATCTCTCTTTCTTCTTCTTCTTTGTTTCTTTCTTCAACCTACAGAAGTCTTGACTGGCTGCGACTCAGAACATCCACTGTGTTTTAAACAGCAGTTTGTTAGCTCTGATGGTCATGAAAGACGTACGTCTAAGAAAAGGATGTGCACAAGGCTCGAGAAGCATGAAGACGTATGGACAAAGTGGTGTCTGAATGTTAATTACATTACATTACATTTAGCAGACGCTTTTATCCAAAGCGACTTACAGAGGAGGACATAAGCTGAGAAAGGTGTAAAGGACACAGAGTAGTTGTTAGTTTTGTTAGTTTTGTTAGGCAGGGAAGTCAGTCTTTGGGATCTTTGCTTTTCTGGACCTTGACTTTCCTTTTGGATTTTCTGACCCTTGCCACCATCCTGCAGGTTTTGTGTTTGGCCTAATAACATCCGGTGGACATGACCTCCAGTCCACTAGGGAGATTTCCATCATTCCAAAGAATGCTCACATACAATAATAGTTTGGCACCAACAAATGAAGTAAAAACAACAATTACCTGCATACAGTGTTGGGAGATTATTTTCTGATTCCTTTATTAATCGCAGATAATCAAATCACTTGATTTGCCAGATCCATCCACCATGTTCTTATTAGAACCAGACCAAGTAGATTTTTATATGAATGAGAACAGAAAGATACTCTATTGATTAGTGGAAATGCATTCAGTGCCTTGTTCATCTGCTACAAGTCACCCTCCATATTTGGTCCATGCTGGACTTGAACCGGCCACCCTCCGGTTCCCAAGCCAAGTCCTACGACGCTACTCCGCTCCCCGATACACAAGGTACTTGCCTCACAGTGGCAGCAGCTCATCTCCCGTTGGGGATCCTGAGGCATTCCTAGGCCAGATGGGATATGTAGATAGGTCCGCCCTGGGGTCTCCTCCCAGCTAGACGTGCCGGATAACCTCCAAAGGAAGGCGCCCAGGAGACAATCTTAATGCCCACACACCACGCTGGTCTCTTGGACGCAGAGGACAGCAGGTCTACTCCGAGCTCCTCACAGCATCTCTAAGGAGGCCAAGCGCATGATGCGCCATGAAAAACATCCAGAGATACTCAACACACAAACCCAAAAATATGAAGTTAATGTCATGCAGCACGAACAGATGGGCATTTATTGATAAACCATGATTACAAGTCATCAATCATCAAAATAATTGGCTGTTCAAAGTGTCACATGGTGAATCCACTCCTTTTTGAGGTGTTTCAAGGTAATTGAAGAGCACCTTCACACAGCTTAATGCACATTACACACACAAACACACACACAACACACACACACACACTGCTCACAGTGCACGGGCCTCTGAAGTTTATTTGAACACCGTGTGAAATCTTTCCTCACTCAACAGATTTTCACACTGTTCACATTTTCTGACCTAAATACATAAACCAGTTACGAGGCGTTAATCTCTCCACAGTGTCAGCAGCTCGCTCCGCCATTAGCTCATAAATAACTCTGCATAATCATAAAGTGCTCAGAGGCCTCGGTCCCCGCTAAGTTGTAAGTGAAACAGACACCTGAAAGCACCAAGACGTCGCTGAAAACAAGCAAATATTTAGAGAGTTCAGATGTCGCCTTTCGTTAGAGTCCAACCAGTGAAGAGTTTATAACTATAGAGATTTCAAACCCGGCTTGTGTGTGCGGAACCGGGACAACAGCTGCCAGCCCCAACCCGACATACAACAACCGTCGATGTTCAAACAAGAACACACATCTGCTGACGTTAGTTTTCTTATAATTGCTTCTAAATTGTTCCAGTGTGTTTGTGACCCTGAAGCCCGCCGGTCAAAAACTGTTAACAACTGCTGGCTAACGTCAACTCCTCTGCAGCCGACTGTCTGAGATCAACGCTGCGGGCTGCTTCTTGTTTCGTGATGTTCACGGAGGTCGAAGCTGTGACCTGGGTTGTTGTCCTGTACTATCTTTACATGTTGTTTATTGTTCCTGTATTTACTAACAATGTGTGTTCTGTTTCTTTCTGCACCAAATTAAAACGTGGAATGTTCAGGGACGCAGAAGCGGGTCAGGGTTGAGAGGAGAACCAGTCGTTCAACAAGTGATCTGTTTTCTTACCTGAGAACAAGTGAAAGAATTTCACATGAATCAGAATCTGATGAACTTCACACAGCTGCCTTGTTCATGAGCGATGGGAAAACGAGCACGGGCCGATGTCGGACGTTTGAAGATGTTGTGAACCTTAGATGTTCTTCAGGTTCCTTTTAACATTATTCAATGTTCTTTAATGTGTGTGAAAAACACAACAGCCGCAAACACTGACCACGACTGATGACCTGTCACACACTGCAGGCGACACTCTGATGAACGAAGCACGCAAACAGTGACACACACACACACACACACACACAACAACACACACACACACACACACACACACACACACACACACACACACTCTCACTCTGTGGCCTCTCAGTGTTGTTGCGTGACAGAGTCTGACATGTTTCAGCTCTCTCGCTAGAGTAGTTCATTCACTGTGTGTGTGTGGTGTGTTGTGTGGTGTGTTGTGTGGGTGTGTGTGTGTGTGTGTTTATGCATCATGGATTCGATGCCTCCAGAGAAAAGGAGTTTTCCACCCTCACACTCTCTTCCATCTAAACTTGTCATCCACGTCTCTCCACTTTTATCTCCCTCTCCTCCTCTCTCCTCCTCTTTTCTCACCCTCTGCTCTCCTTTCTCCTCTCTCCTCCCCTCCTCTTCTATTTTCTTTACTTCATTTGCTCACCCTTCTCCTCGTTCCTCCGTCCCTCCTCTCCTTCTGTCCCATTTCCTCCTTCTCCATCTCCTTTCTTTCTCCTCATCTCCTCCCATGTTCTCTCCTACCTCTTGTGTCCTCCTTCTTCTCCTTCCTCCCTTCCTTTTTTCCTCTTTACCATCCCTTTTTCTCCTTGCTCTCCTCTTTCCCTTTCCCTCCTTCTTTGTACCTCTCAGTCCCTTTCTCTCTCCTCCTATCTTTTCTTCGTCACCTCCTCTACCCTCTTCTTCGTTGTCTCCTCTCTCCTGCTCTCCCCTCCTCCTCCTCCCTCCATCGCTCAGATGGATGGCCCTCGGGGCCCTGGTGGTTTTGACAGCTCTGAGATCTCTCATGGCCCACAGGAGTGTTTGAGAAAGACAAGACGTGTGTGTGTGTGTGTGTGTGTGTGTGTGTGTGTGTGTGTGTGTGTGTGTGTGTTTAAATCTTCAGCACATGTGTTTTTTCTCTCTGGAGTTTTTCCCTCCACAGAGAGAGGCTGATATAACATGAGTGTACGGGGGGTGGGATTGCGTGCCCTCTCCATCTCGCTCTCACGCTACCTCTCCCTGTCGCCGTCCTCCTCCCTCTCGCTCTGTCAGGTGGAGGCAGCGCCGGGCGGAGGAGGGACAGCTCTTGACATCGCTGTTCGCGTGACACAGGATGTAGATTGATCTGCTGTGGCCTGCGTGCATGGCAGCGTAAACAGCGAGTAAACAGCGAGGCGAGAGGACGGGTCGATGAATCCGATCTGAACTTTCTCCTACGAGA
>NC_040027.1:7888305-7912151 GCF_000972845.2 Larimichthys crocea | reverse complement strand
CTCTCTTTCTTCTTCTTCTTTGTTTCTTTCTTCAACCTACAGAAGTCTTGACTGGCTGCGACTCAGAACATCCACCGTGTTTTAAACATGAAAGACGTACGTCTAAGAAAAGGATGTGCACAAGGCTCAAGAAGCATGAAGACGTATGGACAAGGTGGCGTCTGAATGTTAACACTCGAGCAGCACAGTACTGCTTCAGCCTGCAAGAAATCGGGTAACGCGGTCGGCCTTTAACGAGCGACAAACAGGAGTCCTGCGTTTTTATAGTTCTCAGTCGTAGTTCGGTTCAGGCTCCAAAAAGTTCATCAAAGTTCATTGAAGTTTGAGTTAAACATGAAGTCAACACTTACTTTGGACGCAGGACACGAGCAGCAGCAGCTGTCTGGCTGAAAGCTGACGTCTTACATGTGCGGATGTCATGCTAAGCTGATTAAATGTTCACACTTGGGGTCAAGTCGAGCAGCCTCTCGGTGTCCCCAGCTGAACTGCAGCCAAGCACCTAAAGCTAAAGAGTGTGAGTCTGGAGTCACCAGCTCGACTCGATCGACTGACACACGGTTCATTTGTAGACAGCAGATGTGAGTCTGATTCAAAGCTCATTCCAAAAGTTTCACTCGATTTTCTCGAAGATTATTTTGCGTATCGTGAAGATACTTATTAGTTTCTGAGTTTACCAGATGTTTAGGAGCCGTAATCCGTAATCCGTCCTGTTGTACGGCAGCTTGTGAGGTTCATCTTAAGGTTCCCCCTCATTTAGAAATCACACTCCCCCATGCAGTGCAGTATAATACAATAGTGTATCTGTGTATCTACACAATAAACTCCCAAAGGATATTCCTGCCTCCTGTCTCCAGACTAGACAGCCCGCATCGTTGACTGTTTCCTAACCACCGAGAGCTTCGACACAAAGGACGATCAGAGTCTGAGACAAACCTCGCTTCATGTTCTCTTTCATTTTCTCATAACGCAACCCCGTTATCAAAAAGTCTCCAGAGCAGCGAGAAGATGTCGAGTTTTCCTGCTTCGCTGATGATCTACGCTTGTGTATTGTTCTTCTTTAGTTGTTGCACAAAACAGACACGGAAAAGTCAGACCAACAATGATAGAAATAACAATAATACTATTATTTACTTCAGATATTTGTTGCCTCAAAGAGTTAGCACGCCGATCACGTTTCTTCATTGTACAGTTTTCTAGTGGTTAATTGGCCTCACTGTGCTTCACAAACATCTCAGACTTCGTCCTTGATGTTTTCAGTCCACCAGCTTTTATCCAGAAGGAAACAGACATTCCACGTCTGATTGGAAAAAAAAAAAACTTCGAGAAGTAAACAATCGATTTTTTCTTTTCAAGGAGAAAAAAAAATATAGAAAATATCATTCATGCACAAAAGATCCAATTTAAAAAGACATCAGTTGTCCAACAGGGTTCAAGGTGCAGACCTCAAGGTGAACCATAAACCAATTCACTCTGATCCTCTGTCTGTTTAGGAATTCTGTCTATAATGTACACTGTGCTTCTGTAGGAATATATACTGCACACGAGGCGTTCACTGCACATGTCCCCCCCTGTGAGGAATAGAGACTGAGAGTGGGATTTTCCACACCTCCTCTACTTGTTCTCTCACTCATAAACACACACACACCTTCTTCAGCAAACAGTCCATCACAATCTTCTAGTTGACCATGGAGTGCCTACAAGTCGATCATAAAATTCTTTGTGTGTGTGTATCGCTAACGCAGAACTTTGTTGTGTCATTTTAAAACCATGCACCAAACCTATGAAGGTATTTCCCACCCAAAAAATAATTTACAGTTAGATACTGAACATACTGAGGCGAAAAAGAGCTGATGTCTGCACGGTGGCTGTGCAGAGGCATCTCTAGCAAGTTGCAAGTATAGTTGACACGATTGCCATGACCTGAGCTACTTTCAAAAGGCCTGCATGCATTCAGAACCTGAGCGTCAGGGCAAACAACTCGAGTCAACAGTGCCAAGTTCAGAGCGTTGCATCAGAGTTTGAAAGACGTTTCACGGACTTTGCATCACTCAAAGCCGGTCGCCTCATACGTGTGTTTCCTGTTTGGCACAGATACTAATGTGGATGACTTTGCTTCCAGAGTTTGAACAGTAGAACTCCTCCTGCATGCGTCTGCAGCGGAGAACAAACGTCTCACGCTTCATAATGACGCTCAGATGAGATCCCTGCTAAGATAAGAAGATCTGTCTTTTGCCTGTCCGCCCTCTTTGGATCAGACTACCTCTGCAAATCTGCCTTCTCCCACGTGAAAACCATAAAGGCCGAGCTCACATCCTCCATGACGGACGACCACCAGCTGCTACACCCCTGATTATGAGGAACTAGCATCCTCCACCCAATGCCAAAGATCCCATTAATGTAATCACTCCCTTCCCTGAAATCTTGTACAACAGTAGCTTTATGCAACTCATCATGGGACGGACTGGGATTTGGGAACGGTATAATGGTTGGACACCACTGTCCCACAGGTTTAATGCTTTACCACACACACACACACACACATGCACACATGCAATTACTTGAATTAATAAACCTGCCCCTCTCTTTGTGGACTTATGTTCTCCCTGAGTCTCTCCGCTCTAATGCACTTTAACCTAAGCTCAGTTTCATAACGTCGCCTAAGCTCCCGCTGCGCTGTACGTACCCATGCTTTTACGTGCACTCTCATGCACTTTACATTACTAAAAGCATTGGCTAAATAGGATTCAGCGTGTCTGCCGTGTTTTCTGCTCCTGTAAGCTCTGCAGGCTTTCAGCTGCGTCAGCTGTCTGTGTATGTGTGCGTGTGTGTTTTATCTATAGACATTATATTATGTACATTCATGCATTATATGCATGTGTTGTGAGTGCATCATTGTGTGTGTGTGTGCGAGGCAGGGATCAGTGTGGGTCACTGGCTGTGGCTTAGTGTTGCTGTATGGTCTTAGATGCAGCGGAGGGCTGCATGGATGTCATGCTAAGCTGATTAAACGTTCACACTTGGGGTCAAGTCGAGCAGCCACTCAGTGTCCCCAGCTGAACTGCAGCCAAGCACTTAAAGCTTTCTGAGTGTGAGTGGAGAGCAGCCAGCCAGAGTCAGAAAAAGGTTTTTTTTTATTATTATTATATTTTTCTAAATCAATATTTTTTCCTGCCGGAGCACCTGCACATAGACTATTTTTAACCGCATGTTGCATTCACACGGTGCGAGAAAAAAGCAACCTTAAGCCACCGAACAGCTGGATTACACCAGGCACAAGGCCAGAATGAAGTTCTGGTTTATTCTAAAACATCCAGATCAACGGCATCGGACGCAACGTAGCCACGTTGTTTTGTAGCTGTTGTCTACACGAATACCAACTCTGAAGTACAAGCTTAAAAAGTCCAAGAAGAGCTACAATACTGGGGTCCTCCAACTGTTCCTTGAGTCTGAAAACAGCGATGGATTCTCTGGAAGTCTTCTGGGACGATGAACAGAATTTTTCCAAAAGCTCTTCCAGCATTTTGTGTTTGAATGACGGCAATGGACGACGCTGATTGGCAACACACACCAACAGCATCTGGTTTACTACAGCACTGTCCTGTTTCTCTGCGCCTAAACGTGAACGCTACACACTCTGATATGTTTGAGTCTGTGTGGTGTGGCATCAGATGAACCACGACAAAACACTCAGAGGGAAATGTCGCCTGCATGTGCAGAGCTTTGACATGAACACGACGTAACGGATCGTGAAAGACTCTTTAGATTTCTTCCTCGATCTCGTCGGCAGCCGGAAATAAGATTTTGCTGAAGATCACAAAAATGTAAAATTCATCAAAGCTCTCAGATTAATTTGGATCAGCTCATCGATCAGCTCCGCTGAGGGTTTCATCCTCACGCATCCTCACTGTCTTAAGACTTGCAAATCACTCATGTGAAATAATACCAACATCCATGACAAAGACGCTGGGCTTTAATGGCAGCCATCTGTGGCAAAGTAGATTACTGTGATGAAGCATGGAGTGTGTTTTCTATACATCCTAATTCTGCGGGTCAGTGGAGCTCGCTCCAGATCAGCAGATGAAAGCGCCGCTGGGTTTCTCTCTCTCTGAGAAGGTGAAGTCAGGACACGACACACAACGGCTGTGAGTGTGTGTGCACATCTTTTAAAGGAAAACCATGTGTGTGTGTGTGTGTGTGTGTGTGTGTGTGTGCTCGTCTTCAGATCAAATTGGAAGTGGATTTGACCTAAAACAGAAAATTACTGGAACCCATTTGAATGATTTGTGACAAATCTATACAACGTGATGTTTCTGTGTCAGTGACTTTGTAACTTTTTTGTTTTAAACGTTGAAATCTTTTACAGGTGTTCTGTCCATGGCCTCCGTATGGTTTGGGTTTGGTTAGGGTTAGACACAAAGACAACTTGGTTCAGTTTAGGGATAAAATGACGACCACTTGGTGTCTTTGAGTCTTCCTGGGAAGACATTTGAACTGCCTAGACATCAGGATGATTGGATCAGCCAATATTGGCACACTGGCAGGGTTATTATGCCGACTTTATGTTACTTCTCAAGTTAGGCGCACGCCACAAGTCCCCCTGCTGGCCTACCAGTTAATTTTCTGTAGTTTTAATAATCATCATCAGAGGTTGAAGACTTACCATCACACTTCTCTTGATTTAGAGGTTTGTCCGGGCTCGTTTGCCAACCAGCGTCACAGAAATGCCTTGCATTGCATTTGCGTACATCACCAGACTCAACTCGTAATTAAAAAATGCAAATTCATGAATTCTTGTTCAGTTTCCAAGGGAAGGGGCACAAACCAAACTGGCAGTCACAAACTTTGCAGCTTAGCCGGACACTGAAAAGTGTTCCTGAAAGGCTTTAGGCGAGAAATAGTAAATGCATGAACAAAGTCTTGGACATAACCATCGATCAGAGCAACAAAACCTGTGACCTGACTTCCCAAATCTGGGCCGCTGACATTCCTCTGTCAATCACTGTGTAAACCCGCCCTTATGTGAAGTGGATGTTTGTGATTGGCCCGACCAAATCCAGGACAGCTGGAGTTCAGTTTAAATCTAAAGGTGGCCAGACGCATCTGCCAAAGCAAATTAAAACTGGACAGGTTCGTCTGGTTCCCAGGCTCGATAAGAGGTAGTTGGTTCCAAAATAAGCACCAAAATTGCACTGCACCGTCTGATCCACATAAACACAGCCACAGCTGCGCCACTCCACCCAGCTCCGTGCAAACAGGTTTGTTTGGGTGCAACAGGTGCGAGTGCCCAAAAGTTACACAGCACGCCTGAACGGAGCTGCAGCGCCTGCGTGCCCACGGGTAACAAACGTTAGCAAATGTTTGTCATGTATTCGTCACGGCAAATTATATTTTTGTTTCATTTTCTTAAAGATTAAAGTAGGCTACTAAATATTTCATTAAATATGACTACCACCTGTGCTGCCTTGGCCTTCTGAGCCCCTGCAGAGCATAATTATAGGTGGATTTCCAGAACCAGTGTGTTATTACCAAAGATCCAAGGAATAATTTGTATTTTATTCAAAGAAATAGTTTGAACTCTTAAAAACCAAACGCTGCATTTGGTTTGCATCTCTCACTCTCCTGTGACATAACCTGGCGACACCCTCTAACAAAAGTAAACACCTTTTTAACGTTGCCAAACCACAATGAGACAAGAGACACTTTTGGCTTTGCTTTGCCAGACTAAACGGGCGGGGACCGAACAGCAAAGCATGATCACAAGGTGACAGATCACTGAGAATCCTCCGTCACGCTCCAGTACAGAACCTGCAGAACCAGACGGACCGGCTTTACATTAATGTGATGGGGGCCCGGCGAGGAACAATGCAGTAATTGCCACGATGCAGAAATACTGAACGTGTGAGTGACGGGTGTTTAGAAGCAGAAGCCGGCCAGCAGACCAGGCTCAGCTTTTACAGGATTAAAGTTTATTGATGGTTTTTCATCACAACTCATCGATCCATTTTCTCATCTCCTCATTCAGTCATAACCAGCAGGTCGTGTGTGTGTGTGTGTGTATAAACTGTGTGCATGCAGCATGTTATCTACCATCTTAGCACAACACACTGCAATATCTCCTTCCTTATAACCGTAACCCTCCAGATCCCAGCAGATTTCCAGCACGTTGCTGCTGTTCACTGAGAGCCGTCACTCAAATCCTCCTCAATCAACAAACAGCTCGACCTCAGAAACAGAGAAAAGGTTGTTTTCATTTTAGAAAAGACAACTTCTTTAATTTTATGTCAAATATGCTTCAGAGTTTGATTCAACAAATATTACTAAACTGTTCTCACTACCGACTCTTCGGTGAACTCTCTCTGGCAGTTAGAGCTGGTTAATTCCTGCTACAGTGATTATGTGAGAACATTTTAAGCAACCCACATTGTTCTAACAAACTGCAGTCATGTGGTAGTGTCTTTGGTAACTTTTATAAGAGAAAAAAAGAAAATAATTTACGTGGAGAAGTCAACGTGACCTGTTCAGAACTCCCTGTCGACTCTTCGGCGAACTCTCCCCTGGAAATCAGCCTCCGTCTGTGGCAGTTACAGCTGGTTGTTGTGATTGCGTGATGAAAACAGCAGGAATGTGGTAGTAGGTAGTGTCTTTGGCAGCTTACCTGAGAAAAGATCTTCAGATTTATGTGGAAACGTCACATGACCCATTCAGTCCTCCCTGCCGACTCTTTGGCGAACTATCCCCCAGAAAACAGCCTCCGTCTGGGCAGTGAGAGCCGGATCGGTCCAGCTGTTTAGGGGTTTTCGTTCCTTGGCAGAAAATGACTTCTGTTCACAGCACCATGTGTGATGTTCGGTCATTTGTGCTGATTTGTGAACAAGACATCATAAAACAGATGAGAGAGGCCTGAGTTCAGTCGAACTCCACCCATGCTGGTTATTACCCTGGACTCACAGCAAAGCGTCCAGGATCTGAGTTTTTGTCACCTCTCGATGGTTAGAGCCCATATGGGTGTAGTTTATGTGATTGGAGCATACTCGTGGAATAAGTTTATGGTTGTACAATAAATGATACAAAGCTCGCCTCCAGACATCTGACACACCCACATCTAACAGCAATACAAATAGTTCTGGTGTTATGGTCATTTACATCTGTTTCCATGGCTGGGAAAACATCTGGAGCACGACTAATGAGAACCTGATCATCAAGAAGGTCGTATCCAACGACAACCGACTCTTATGGTGGCTTTGTCCTCTGCTGGCTCCCGTGGATGGACCCCACCTGTCAGTCAAAGCGTCCACACTCTTAACCCTGCATAACTTTCAGCCTTAATATAATGTGAACAGGTGAGTTGTATATAAATTCACCCTCAGTACAGTTGTCATGAACGGGGAAATTAGCTACAGAGACCAAAACTGTTTTTTGTACCAGGCTGTAAACATGTTTATTTCTGCTGTGAAGTTGGACATTTGGACATGGGGACTTATGGAGACTGACTCACTTCTGGAGCCAGCCTCAAGTGGACGTTAGAGGAACTGCCGGTTTTAGTACTTCCTGTGTTTCAGCCTTCACAGTGAGGTGAAAACAATGTGTCGTCTTGTCTTTGCTTGTTTTACTTTTCCTTCCTTCAATCTTTCCTTTCGACCTTGCTTCCTGTCTCCTTTCAGTGGAGGTCTCTCCCATCAGAGCAGATCACGATCTCGGACAGTTTAGTTCGGACTCATCGGGTCGTTTTCTTTTTCTTTTTGCGTGTGCGTGCAGGACGAGACAGACGGTAATGACTCTCTAACAGGACTTAGTTCAGCTGTCCGCATAATGCCGTCTGGCTTTTGTCTAATCTGAACACACACTCAGCCTCTGGTCAACAAGGGGTTAACCTAGAAAGAGAAAGAGAGGGAGGAAACGAGGGGAGGGGGTGGAGGGGACGAGAAGGAAAGGAGATGTCATGAGAATAGAGACAAGTGAAGCGCCGTGGCCGTCATCCAGACAGACAGATAGCATCACGGTGGAGAGGAGTGATCTCCATGAAGAGGCTGCAGTTAATGAGCATTGACCCTGAGCCGAGGTAATGATGCTGTGATAGGAAGGAAGGAAGGAAGGAAGGAAAGAAGGAAGGAAGGAAGGAAGGAAAGAAGGAAAGGAGGAAGGAAGGAAGGAGTGAAGGAAGGAAGGAAGGAAGGAAGGAAGGAGGGAAGGAAGGGAGGAAGGAAGGAAGGAAGGAAGGAAGGAAAGGAGGAAGGAAGGAAGGAGTGAAGGAAGGAAGAAAGGAAAGAAGGAAGGAAGTGAGGGAGGGAGGAGGGAAGGAAGGAAGGAAGGAAAGAAAGAAAGAGGAAGGAAGGAAGGAAGGAAGGAAGGAAGGAAGGAAGGAAGGAAGTGAGGAAGGAAGGAAGGAGGGATGGAAGGAAGGAAAGAAAGAAGGAAGGAAAGAAGGAAGGAAGAGGAGGTATACAATAATGTTGACCTTTGACCCTGCAGAGGTAACGAGGCTCAGATAGGAGAGGAAAATTAACGGACAGGAAATACACGAGGGAAGAGAGAAGGAAAGGAAACAAGAGGATAAGGAGATATGAAAGGAATGAAGGAAAGGAAAGGATGAGAAGGAGTAAGACAAGGAAAGGAAACAAGCAGATAAGAAGAGAAGGAAACGAAGGAGGAAATACAATGAAAGAAAAGAAGGAACAGGAAAAAGAACAGGAAAGGAAAAGAAGAAAGGGAGAGAAAGGAAATGGACAGCAAAGGAAAGGAAACAAAAGACTAGGAGGATAGGAGATATAAAAAAAGAAAGGAAATGAGATGAGACATTAAAGAAAGGACAGGAATGAAAAATGGAAAGGAAACAAGGGAAGGAGAGATGTAGAAAAGGGGAACAATGGAAATGAGGATGATTGAAGAGGGAAGAAGTGAGAAGAGAGGAGTTGTCCTGAAGAAAGTGAACGGGAAGGAGACGAGGGGGAAGGACACCAAACAAAACAAAGGGAGCATAATAAATGAATAAATCTTCCTGCTTTATGGGGGCGTCTTCGCTTGGCGGCGTCGACCTTTGACCCTGAGCCGAGCTCAGACAGAAAGACGGGACGGGCGGGAAGACGCGGGAATGAACGAGTGTGTTCGCCGCGATGATGAGGTTGAACTGTAACCTCTGCCAAGGTAACGACGCCGCGAGGCCGCGGCTAACGGATTAGCCACCGTGCTAACTAGTGTAGTGCGAGCCCTGGGGGAGCCATCAGGCCCGAACACATGAATCTTATGAACGTGGACAGAGACGGCGAGCTGGACCCGGCCCGCAGAGTGATGGAGCTTTATCTCAGTCATGCTGCCCCACAGTCTGCAACCGCTGGTCAAGGCCTAATGATAACGCTGTGTGTGTGTGTGTGTGTGTGTGTGTGTGTGTGTGTGTGTGTTGTTTACTCTTCATTCAGCAGCGATGAGTCACCAAACATCATCAGACTTTCATGTTTCTGTGGTTTGGAAACGATGTTTAATTCTCTTCTGAGGAAAGAAATGTCTCATAATTAATGAGATGTTTATTGATTCACCTCCCAGCAGCACACATGGTCAGACCCGGTCCAGTCTAACAGCGACTACAGCCGCCTGCCGAGCTGGTTTTCCTGCCGGGTTTGGCTCCTGGCATCGACCACAGTCAGCGCTTCACTACTGATCAATCTGTCCATCAATAATGGAAGCTAATGTTAGCAGTGAGCTAATGTTAGCTCTGAGCTAACCTGGAGGAAAAAACAATGTAATTAGCTTCATAACAATAGCTAATGTTAGCAGTTAGCTACATTAGCTGTATCTTAAAACCAGTTAAATCTACAACATTAGCTTATATTAGCAGTTAGCTTTGTTAGCCTTTTCCCAAAACTAGCAAAGTCCATAACATTAACTTATGTTAGCAGGCAGCTACATTAGCACTAGCTCCAAAACAACTGGATCCTCACGCCCTCCTTTTCTCTTCCTCGCTTCCTCCATCGACGTCTTCCATTAGCTCTGTTAGCTCTGTTTGTTCTGTTAGCTTTATTAGCTCTGTAAGCTTTATTATCTCTGTTAGCTGTTAGCTCTGTTAGCTTTATTAGCTCTGTTAGTTCTGTTAGCTGTTAGCTCTATTAGCTGGTAGCTCTTTTAGCTGTTATCTTTTAGCTCTGTTAGCTGTTAGCTCTTTTAGCTCTGTTAACTTCATTATCTCTGTTAGCTGTTAGCTCTGTTAGCTGTTATCTTTTAGCTCTGTTAGCTGTTAGCTCTTTTAGCTCTGTTAGCTTCATTAGCTCTGTTAGCTGTTAGCTCTGTTAGGTCTGTTAGCTGTTAGCTCTGTTAGCTGTTAGCTCTGTTAGCTCTGTTAGCTGTTAGCTGTTAGCTCCAAACCTGAAGTGAACCATCACAGACGTTTGCAGAATTAGCTGCAGTCACAGTGATGACGGCGTTTCAGCGTGTTGGTAACGAGGTTCAGAGAAAGCTTCTGTGTTTGATGGTTTTGATACGTGAACACACAAATCCCATTTTCCCACAGTTTAATAATAACTCCAGGTTTTTACAAGAAAATGTCAGAAAACTCCAGGATCCCATTTCCCATGATTGTGTGTGTGTGTGTGAGTGTGTGTGTGTGTGTGTGTGTTAAGAGTACACAACTTGAATCTGATGCCACCAAGAGAAAGTTAGCTGTTCTACGCTCGCTAGTGTTTGTAAAAGACGTAAACACGGACGTTAACGAGACAGTTAATGAAGGCGCTGAATCAACACCGGAACGACTGGAGCACGGAGCATAAATTCAGCACAGAGCAGATTGTGCGGGGAAGGAAATCAGCTACAAAATACAAAATAAAACCCCGGTTAATTTTCAAAATAAAATACTCGGGGCCGACCTGAAGTCAACAGGTGAGGGGTTTCCAGGTGTAATCATTGATGACACCTCACATCCTTTTTATAAGGACACCAGAAAAAAGATGCAGCGTGGAATGTCATCGCAGGAGTCACAGAGACTACAGCCGGAAATATCGCGGGATTATGCGTGAATTCGCTCGGTGTGCATCATGAACGTATTATGTGTGAGTTGGCGTGAGTCGCTGTCGTTCCAGTGTATTTCCGGTGTGATCGTATCTGAGCTCGACTTCCTTCACCTATCACACAGTTCATCAGACCCAGGAGCTTCTGCATCACACCAACATCGTCTAAACTCACTATTATTTACACTAAAATGATCCTTTCAGGATCTATCGAGCAGCTCGGCTGCAGACAATAGAAAAATCCACCTCAGCTCCGGCCTGTCCCCTCCTGCCTCCATCCCTTTCTTCCTCTAATAGGATTTCCATCCATTAGATCTTTTATCATGGCCTCCATGCATGTTAAGGAGGGGGAGATGAGCTGAGGTGTATTGATGCGAGGTGATAAGGAATCAATAGGCCTATAAAATGGACAATCAGGCAGCGAGCTATAAGCCCTATGCTGCCTGCTGGGGGTCCTGAGGGGGGGTATTAGTCCTGTCTGTGTGTCTGTCTCACTGAAGAGCCTCTAATTAAAATGTACAGCCTGTCTCCTTCTCGTTATGTCTGTCTGCTGATTAAAATGTAAACCTGTCTGTGAGCGCAGATCATTTCACAGCGAGCGGCGGGTCAGAGGAGAGGAGAGGCCACGGCGAGACGAGTTCAAAATGAAAAGAGAAAACGTCTAATTAAAAGAACCTGATTGTTTAATATATATATTATTTTTTACCTAATCAGGAAAAGAGATTTATTTAAAGACAGGAATTTGTAAAAAGCAAAAATCTTTCATGAAACTACATTTTATCATCTTTAATATCTTCATGACACACGTGCATGAACATAACAGATATATCAAATATAATAAATACTCCAAACGCGATCGAGTACTTGATCCAGGATGTTGAGGGAGCAGGTGAAGATGTTACGTTACCCGTGTCCTGTCGTGGTCGTGGTCGCGGTCGTCCGGCAGCAGTCAGCCCAGCTCGGCGTCTGTCTTTCAGCCTTTTATTTCACCAAGCTCTCACCAACCACTAAAAGTCAGTCCCACATTTACTCTTGTCCGGCGGCTTCTTGCTCGCTCACTCTCTCCTTCTCTTCTTAGCTTCCTCCGTCGCGTCTCTTCACTCTCTTCTCCTCTGCCATCATGTCCATAGAAACTGACCTCGGTTACCTCCTCTTCTTCTTCCTGGTAGTCCATAACGCCTGTTGGTACAAACACGTCAGTCCGTAGCTTGCGGGGACGTGTCGAGCTCACCCGCCAAGCGACGGACTAGCCTACAGCCAGACTACAGAAGATCTAACAGCAGCTACAGCTGTCGCAGTCTTCTTAGCTTCCTCCGTCAGCGTCCTCTTCTCTCTTCTCCTCTGCCATCATGTTCCGGAGAGGCTGCTGCGGAGGCCGGTTACATTTCCCGCTCGCCCAGCTCCTGTTCTGGCACGACACTCTAACACCTGAGCTCACAGTGGCGGACAGCCTGGCAATCAAACCGAGCTGACATGAGCTAACAGCAGCAGGTTACTTCACTGTCACTTCAGGAACTTCAAGTATGATCCAGTTTCACCAGAATCAGTGAAAGTTGGCGTGTGTGACTAGCAGGTCACCATCTGCAGAGTCACATGCAATGAAGGTAGATAGATCTTATATACATGTTTGTAACACTTCGTTCCCCTGCACAAAAAATGTGAGCAGTGTGTGTGTGTGGTGTGTGTGTGTGTGTATGTATGTAGTGTGTGTAGTGTGTGTGTGTGTGTACGTTTTGTGTGTCATGTGCGTGACTCAGCTCCATGTAAGGAATTCTGGAGCTGATTGTTTCCTCGTCTGCAGCTCTTCCTCTCTTTTTTTACTAATCATACACACAACCACACACACACACACACCAACACACACACAGCCCACAACAAACAACACCACATCATCCATGTATCTCGATGCACGTTCTGCGGTTTCCTCAGAGATGAACGATCGCAGATTCTAACACTCGCGCGCACACACTGAGTCGGTTTGTTTCTCCTTTAAACAGAAGAGATTCATCTTTTTGCATTTTTTTAATAATTCTGAATCCTTTGACATCTCTGGTCCCACAAAAACATTTCAAATGAAACAGTCTGTAGAGTAATTTCTTTTTTAAGCTGTCCACAAAACATATCAAGCCAGCAGGGTCGCGACCTTCAGGACCTTTCGTCTCATTCATGGATAATATATATGAATCCTCTTGATTCCTGCAGGCTCCTTTCCTTCACATTCCTCCGTTTTCTTCATTTCCCCTCCTCCGTGTTCCAAAAATCAAAATTGCTTTTGTTTTAGCGGGCCGGATTGTGTACTGTATCTGTGTATACGAATTGTGAGCATGCTGCTGCCCGAGAGATCTCGACTGCGTTTGCTCGCGTGCCAGAGTCAAGTTTTTCAGATTTACATTATTGACCTGGTGTGAGAGATGCGGAGCGAGGGGAGGCAGGGGGGAAATAAGAGGTGTTACCAGTCAGAACGGGGCTGTCCATCCAGGGGACAGACAGGAACAGCACAGACAACAGACAGGTGAACCGGGCAAAAGTGTCTTTCCTGACACCAATGTCTTTATTTACTTCCAACATTTGAGTAATGATTAGAATCAACTTTTAGTTTTTTGCAACATGGTTAATTTCTAAAAGCAGGAATGATCTAAAAAACACTTTATCCTGATGTCGAACTGACAGTAGCACAGCTGATGCATGTTGTGATAATCTCTTAATGCACAGCTACAGTAAGTACAGTGGGTCAAAGCTGAAGCAGGTTAAGTGCACAAATTATAATTTTTTTTATTTTTGGGATGATTGTAGCTTAAGACACAAATGATTCATTCGAGGAAACTATTATCAGCTGCTGCTTCACTTGTCCGTCATTGCTAAGCCAGCCTCTCTGCTGTTTGCACTCAAAGCAGATTTATGGTGCAGAGTTTAGATTGACGTCTCTGCACCTCCTCCACACATCTGGACCAACGAACGGCCGCGAAGACGGCAAGATTTGTGATGCCCGTAGATCGTCGATGGTAAAGACAACATAAGCTAAGCATAATTAAAGGAAGACAGAACAATCTGCAACATCTGGAAACCTTACAGTAGTCCGTCAATCCGGTGGAAACTTCCAGTCCTTGCAGTTAGGACGTATTTTTTGTGAAAATGTGTCAAAACCACTGAGCTTTGTGTCCGCGGTGAGGAGGACGTTATCTACAGAGACCAAAAACTGTTTTTGTACCAGGCTGTAAACATGTTTATTTCTTGCTGTGAAGTTGGACATTTGGACATGGGGACTTATGGAGACTGACTCACTTCTGAGCCAGCCTCAGTGCGACGTTAGAGGAACTGCAGGTTTTCCCAGCCACAAAGGTTGCCACTTGGTTAACACGCTTTAAGACAAGTAAAGGCTTCAGAAGTCACGAGTGAGATGTCTTGATGCATTAGAACCTCTAAATTTGGACAAAAGGACTCATGTCCAGGTTTCAGGTGCATTCCTGCCAGCTCTCTATAATAAAACGTGAACAGCGAAACGGTTTTTTTGATCAGTCGTGATGCTGCGAGGTGTGAACTCTCTGACCTCTCGTTTTGAATCCAGCAGACAGCAGCGAGACAGAGCGAGTTTGTATCATACGAGAGGACGCGATAAAGTCGCCATGAGAACCAGACGTGGGATTTTCCCAGAGTCCTCGGCTCGTCTAGATCTGCCTGATAACCCTTCGCTCCTCTTTCAACATTTATTTTAGTGCATGCGGACTTCACGCAGATAAAGCGCTCCCACATCTGATTGTCACGGGGCCTCCGGGGGCCTTTTTTATCCATAAATCACATCTCCCCAAAGTCTTCAGCCACTCGTAGAACACAGCTTCAGTGGTGGAGAGGTCTGATCGCAGATCTTAATTTGATTTGAAGAAAAATCATCCGGCTTGTCGACTTTGTCACTACAGATTCACTTGAAGCAATCAGAAGTTAAAACTTCTTTCTAAGTAATCCTTCCCCTCAGATGGAGGCTGATATCTCTTCAGCCGATGATATTCCACACCACTCTCCAACATCTCGGCCCCAGGCCTGGAAGTCTGTAATAACCCTGCCCAGCTGTGCCTACATGTCAGAAACATCAAGTGCAAATTTGTTCTCATTTGCCAAAATTCAACTAATGGGAACTAATAGAGACAGAGTGCTCTACGAACGTGGTGTTGCTTTGAGCCGATGGTTCCCAATCTGGACGTCAGGAGAGAGCAAAATAAACTGAAGCTGTCGGTATTATTATCGGTCCTGCGAGGGATTATAGTTTATCTGGTGAAGTTTGAGAGTTTTACTTTGAGCTGGACAGACTGTACCCAGACTGGAACTTTCTGCTGGAAGCGAAAAACGAACGGACACCGAACTTGGGCTCCGGGGTCGCGGAGAAAGTACGTAACGCTTTACGGCACTAAGTCACACAGCAGCAACTATTTCACTGATTCTGGTGAAACTGGATCATATTTTATGGAGGAAATGTTTTCTGGTTTTCCCTCTGATGTCCTCCGGCTGCTCCGCCTCAACTCTCTGTGATTTACAGAGTTTATGATGGACAGTGAAGTAAACTGCTGACAGCTGTAGCTGCTGTTAGATCAGCTTGGCGGTGAGCTCAGAGTGACGGGGACCCGTCGCTCTGAGCTCGCTGCCAAGCTGACCGACTGAGTGTTTGTACCAACAGGCGTTATGGAAGAAGAAGAAGAGGTTTCCAGGCTCAGCAGCCTCTACGGACATGATGGCAGAGGAGCAGAGAGTGAAGAGGACGCTGACGGAGGAAGCTAAGAAGAGAAAAGGAGAGAGTGAGCGAGCAAGAAGCCGCCGGACAAGAGTAAATGTGGGACTGACTTTTAGTGGTTGGTGAAATAAAAGGCTGAGCTGGTTCTGATCTAAATCAAGTCCAGTCAAGCATTCGATACTTTGGATCCTCTTCTTCAAATGTCCTGATACAAATATAATAAACACCACGGCGATGTCTCGTATGTTGGACCTGACTCCTGGCTTCACACCTGTCCCAGACCAGCCTTAACTCTTACGTCTAAGAACGAGAGCAGACTGAGGCACCGGGGTCAGAGCACTAATTGAAAATGCCAAACGCTGATCCTTCAATTACTTTGAACATGGACTGCCCTGCACCCCAACCTTAACCCCCCACCTTCAGCCTCCATATGTGATGTCCAGACCTCTCTCTCTCTCTCTCTCTCTCTCTCTCTCTCACACCGTCCAGCCCATTGTTAGCGGTGGCGCTCGCCCCCAGACACCTCCCTCCCTCCCTTTACTCCCCTCGCGGAGGCTTCCCATGGACGACGAGGGCACGGGGTCAAGACACGGGTGGACATAAATCTGTGGCCTCGCCATCCATCCCCCGACTCCCCCGACCATCCGCTCAACCCCCCCACCACCACCCCACCCTATCTACAACACACTCACACACTCACACACACACACACATCTAGCCAACAATAGGCCCTCTCCATCTGGGTGTAAATAATGATGATATTGTGGTGGTGAATGGTGCCCTGTGTCCAGGCGATAAGCCCAATATAGTTATAGCAATATGGGGGGGGGTGAAGGGGAAGGAGGGGGGCATTGTTCTTTATCTGTGTCATGGCTGTGTGTGTGTGTGTGTGTGTGTGTCACACTCTTAATTATTAATGCCTGAGCTCTCACCATTTTTCCTCGTTCATCTCCTCTTAGCCAATTCACCCCCCCACTCTCACCCTCCGGCCTCCCCCCTTTTCCTCCCCGTCCCGGCTGATGCCTCACCTCATTCTCTGGATTATTGCTTTTGTTCTCTCTCCTCGCCCGGTGTTGTGTACGTTCTGGGATTTCTATTGTTCTCTAATATCCCCTCTTCTTCTTCTTCTTCTTCTTCCCTTCCTCGTCATTAATTATCCCCACGCCGCCACAATGGGCTGTTTAGCTTCATTTGCATGTTGCTTTCTTCTTTACGTTGTTGACGATCAATTAGCCCGCGATGATAAAATCAGACTCGGGCCATGACTGGTGGTACAGTGTGGGAGGGAGGAGTGAGCGGGGCGGACGTCAGGGATGCTGCTCTGTGATGATGATTCTATCTCTGATCAGCTTTCCAGGTTTGTCTCGTTCACCTTCCTGAAGGTTCAGAGTCACCTTCAGGATTTAATTGCTGTCTCTAAAAAGAACAGTACAAAGGACTGTGGCGGAGTGAAAGGCCTCAGCGTGCGAGCGACCTGTCGTCCAACCACGTCTGAAGGCGAAGTTTGAAGTTTGTCCACCTTGGAAGGCGAGGTGACTCTGTCTTTGTAGTCTCGACACATTGAACTGTGCAAATGTGGTGCACGCTTTCTGACGCTCTCTGAAGAGTGAACATTTGTAGTGGAAAGTTAGAAACCTGTCAGTGAAAGCCTCCTGCTGAGGCTTTCCAACGTGCAGTTCTTTAGCATACTGAAGCTTTAACTACGTCACTTTCACGAATCACTACAAGCAGCAGAGAAAGAGCCACAATGAGGCCATAGATATAATCCAATCAACATGGTTCTTATGAAACTACGCCTGGAGTGAGCAGGTGTGCCGAGATTAAAACCTCTCTGTCTCTCTGCAGCATGATGGACGTCCTTATTCGTCTCAGACCACAAAGACAAAAACACAGAGAGGTCTCAGCGATGGGATGAAGCCAAGAGGAGGCTGTGATGCAGAGTTTTAGCCACACGTTGTATGAACGAGTTCGAGTCGGTTTGACATGGTATCAGATTTTATCATAGCCATAATAATTCATGATAATAATATAATCACGAGATCTACAGAAAATGTAAAAGTAAATACTATAAATTTATTTTAAACTCATATTGTGTACAAACTGTTTACACGGTAGCGCACATCTTTTATTTTTATTAATACTAGTAGATCCTACACTATATTTGCCATATTTTTCTTAGATCTCTTTAAACTTGTATATTTTATATTTCATGTCAATTGCTGTTTGCAGCAGGGTTATGTCCTGTGCATGTGGCAGCATGGACAATGAAGTTGACTTTACTTGATCCCAACACGTACTGAACCCTTCACACTCTCCTCCGTCCATTAAAATGTCTCAGAAAGGTAAATCATGCAGTCATAGTCACCAAAAAAGAGAGCTGAAATAATTCAAACTATATTCAGTATCCTTAAAAATTCAACTTTTGAATTATAACTGCGGCTGAACAAACTTCCAGAGCCGTGCGTCGTCGTCTTCTCCCATTTTAGGAAGTATGGAAGTCAAACAGTCATCACGGTGAGGTCCGATAAAGACTCAGAGTTTATTTCACATGTTTGTTGAACGCACATCGAGCACTGCGGAGAATCTTATTAGTGTCATCACTTCATATGTCACGTCGGTTTGGAGGGAGTCGGAGCAGATGTCGCTCTCTTTTCAGTGATGAATCTCCATATCATTTTCTTTTTGTGAATCTCCCTCCCTCCATCCCATCCTCCTCCTCCTCTCCTCCTCCTCCTCCTCCTCCTCCCTCCTCCTCCTCCTCCTCCTCCTCCATCCTCCCCTCCTCCTATCCAATCAGTATCTCCTCTGTTTCCACTCCTCTCTCTATCTATCTGTCTCTCTGCTTCCTTTCTGTCATCCTTCTTTTTCTCCAGCTCGGGCACAGTAGGGGATCCGAGACGCTCGCACACACACACACACACACACACACACACACACACACACACACACACACACACACACACACACACACACACACACACGGTTGTCATTCATTGATGTTGCAGACGCGTTTGTGCATCTGTCCAGCGTCAGTGTGAGAGATGTCACCAGTGTGTCATTGTCATTAATGTTGGACTGATGTTCCCACAGTGAAGCTTATGACAGGCTGACAGAGCACACACACACACACACACACACACACACACACACACACACAGATGGAAATAGATGTGTATATATGGAGGAATGGGAGAATTTAAAGCAACATCACAGTGTTTGTTTGTGTAAACTGTGGTAAATGTGTTCTTCTTCTTCTTCTTCTTCTTTTTCCTGTGGTACAAACTCTAACACTCCCCCGGCGTTCTGAGCTCACAGTCCGGGCAGCCCGGCTACCAAACTGAGCTAACATTGTCTAACAGCAGCCGCTGGCAGCAGTTTACTTCACTGCCCATCGGGAAACTCTGTAACTCTGAAAGTTTCTGGGGAAGGTTATATTCAAAACCAAACATACACTTTCTCTTCAGCCACTTTAGACAGGAGTGTAAACAGCAACCTGAGCCAAACACACACACACACACACACACACACACACACACACACACACTACATCATCATCATCATCATCATCAGCTAGCCTACCACACACACACACACAAACAAACCGCCCTTGACAGCAGTGATTGCTGAAATAAATTGTCAACACACTAATCTGAAGAACTGAGTCATGACAATGCACACACCCACGCATACACACACACACACACACACACACACACACACACACACACACACATACAAAGTATTCAAACAGGTCTCAGAGCGCCGGGTGTTTACAGGCCCGGGTGCGGGGAAAGAACCGGAGCTGGGCAATGTAAGCGGGCTCAGCAGCCTGTATGGACATAATGGCAGAGGAGAAGAGAGTGAAGAGGACGCTGACGGAGGACGTTTTTGATCATAAGTAATATAATCAGAAGAAATTCTCGAGTACAGCTGAACACAGTGGGATTACACTCGTCACGAAAATACCAATTTAGCTTTAAATTTAAACGTCTGCCAGGTTTCTCAGGGTCATTTGCATATTAAAGTAGCTGTTCATCTGGATGCACAGATGCCTCAGTGAGCCGCACACACACCACAACACACACACACACACACACACACACACACACACACACACACTGGTCACCAGTTGTCCATAGCGTCTCTGCCCCTGGCTGAGCTTTCATTTCCACATCGTCCAAACCTCGAGCACTAATCCATCATTCTGGACACACAAGTGTGCATTGTGCAGTGTACATGTGCACACGCACACATGCGAACTACACAACTTTCCACACAAATACAAAAATATGTTGTTTTTCACACACACACACACACACACACACACACACACACACACACACACACACACATGATGTATCTGTGGTGTTGCTGCCCACTACATATGAGCAGGAAACAGCTGCTGAACCTGATAAGACCACCGTGGACACACACACACACACACACACACACACACACACGCACACACACACACACACACACAGTCCATTTCAAATCATGTGTGTGTAGATTAACACATCTCCTGAGCTGTGAGTCAGTCATCTGGTGGGCTGAGCGGACGTCACGCTGTAGCTCCAGGCTAAAAAAAGAGAAAGAAAAACCTGCCTTCACACACACACACACACACACACACACACACGCACACACACTCTCGCACAGCTGATGGCTCACTCAGCTTCACCGCCGAGGTGTTCACACACATGCAGGGAACATGAGGATGTCTGATCCAGAGTCAGATGATGAGGATGGAGTTAGTTTGAACTCTGCGTGTCCGGCACAAATATGAAGTGTGAACAGCAGGAAGACAAAAGAAATGAAAAACATCCAAAGTGTGTGTTTAATCATGCCTCCAGGCCAACACACACACACACACACACACACACAGAGTTCATGGCGTCGCTCTCTTCATGTAAACCCTGATTAAAACATGTTACAGCTGACCTCTCTAATCTTATTACACAATCTGGCCAAAGAGGGGAAGCTAAACCAGCACACACTCAAACACACACAAACACACTCAAACACACACAAACACACTCAAACACACTCAAACACACACAATAAAAGTGAAGATGCTGTCACTACACACACACACACACACACACACTCTGGCTCTCGATCGGGACTTTCATAGTTCCCCTTCATGTTTGGAAGTCATGATGTGTTTTCAGGTGGTTCTAATCTGAACTCATCTAAATCCAGACACTGGAATCCGACGTTTGAGTCTGAAGCACAAACAAAGAAAACTACATTTCAGTTTTAAAGATGATCTACTGGCTCCAAGCTGATCCAACAATGGGCAAAGCACCCACCTGTCAGTCAAAGCGTCCACGCTCTTAATCCTGCATAACTTTAAGCCTTAATATAATGTGAACAGGTGAGTTGTATATAAATTCACCCTCAGTACAGTTGTCATGAACGGGGAAATTAGCTACAGAGACCAAAACTGTTTTTTGTACCAGGCTGTAAACATGTTTATTTCTGCTGTGAAGTTGGACATTTGGACATGGGGACTTATGGAGACTGACTCACTTCTGGAGCCAGCCTCAAGTGGACGTTAGAGGAACTGCAAACTTCTCATGTTGGCTTCATGAGGTGTCAAATATGAACAATGTTTCTCCAGAATAGCTGACTCCAGCTTTAACTGTTGGAGCTGTCTTCACTGACAGATGTTGCAGATAAAACATAACATACACCATGTCCCTGAACGCATCTTTATTATATGAACGAGTCCAGATGGGTGAACTTACACACTCCAAACTAACAACTTCACTTTAGAAACACTTCAAACGTCCATTTGCATTTTATTTTTAACAAAAATCAGATTTGAGAACTCTGTTGAAAATGTAAATGATCCAAACAGGTTCAAACGTGCCGTGGTCCTTTCAGGTTTCTGCACACATGAAATATTAAAGTACAGGAGCGAGCAGATGAAGCGGCCCTGCCTCGTGCCACGCTCCCCGTGTTTACATTCATCTTTTTTAATTTGCGCTCAGGATTTGTGGATGTCAGTGTCGACCCACGTCGCTGCCGCTGTAATTATTCAACACACAACATGTGGGTGACAGCGTGGCCTAGATTGGAGTGAAGTACGCCGCCCGCCTGGTCCCCGCGTACAGTGCAGACAAAGAGCAAGACGAGACACATGAAAGACTGAATGTATGTCACAGAGAGGAGGAGGAGGAGGTGGGGGACAGTATGCGAGACAAAGACACGGGGACTTTCCAGCAAACAGGTCCTCGTTTTCTGATATTTACTGCATCCGCTCCGTCTCCTTGGTGACACAGAGCCTCTTAGCCTGATTGGCTTGGGGGCAGCGTAAATGACCAGGGCTAAAGTGAAGCAGCTGGCCAATGGTGAAGAGGGATGAGGTGTTGACCCCGTGTCACCCCTTTGTCGAGATAAACCTGCACAACCTGGTTTTCACTGGTCAAATTTGAAGCGAGCAGGAAAATGAGGTCGCTGATTTAAAGTCACAAAATTCAAAGTAGTGCATGTTTTCTCTCCAGACCTCCAACAGTGGACCCACTCTGTGTTTTATACGGGGGTGTCAGGTCAACATTATATGCTACATTGAAGTATTTTTCAGGATCTGAAATCTGGAACCTGAAGATTCGTTTCAGCAAGTTTTTAAAAATGTGTTACATCCCAGCTGAAGAGGTTAGAGGAAGTTACATTAAAAAATATATATATATTTATTGAATGAAATTCAGATTCATTTCTAACAAAAGGACGTGAGGTACTAAAGGAACAAATGGACGCTCTCTTACAGTCAATGCTGGACCTCCCGAGCCTGGTGACCACGCCTCCTCACCTGGGACCAATCGGGGCCTGGCGATCATACACCTGAATTTGCATACAACAAGACACAACAGGACACCCTGGGATATACCGAGATGGCAGCGGCCATAACAATATGTAATTTAAGATGTCTGCACAATACGATAGAAGTATATGATGCTTGTTTCTATGATCTGTTATATGTTATGCATGGTAGCAGCAGTTTTTGTGTTCATACAAAATATAATTGTTTATTAAAACGCAGTTTTTGTGTTCATACAAAATATAATTGTTTATTAAAACTTCAAGTTTGATTAAAATGGTCAGAAATCCTCCAAAATCCTGCATGAAGACACCAAAACCTCGAGAAGCAACAAAAAAAAAACTAGATGTTGATCTTCTCTTGTGGAACCGTCCGTCCGTCCTCGGAGCGCCCTCGGTTTCTAGTTTGTGTTTGTACAGTTTCATGAGGCTGTGTTTGTCCTGCAGGTCACAATCAAACTGCATGTGATCAGCATAAAGCACTCACATCTGTAAAGAGACCCAAAGAACACATTTTCATTCAGACATGTTGAGGTCAGAGGTCAAAGGACTCCTTTTAAAACTTTCCCTAAATCTGGAGCGTTGACTGGCAGTGGAGGTCAACAGGTCGTCTAGATGCCAGTAGAACATGGAGGAACTATATTCAATGATTTTGACCTTCTTCCTTTTTCATGTGTCAACATATCACATCAGTGAAGTTAGACTAGATTTAAGATGAGCAGACAGCGAAAGGTCTTAATCAGACTCATTACAATGAAGCAGCTCTCGTTACCCCGGATCGGTGTGTTTGTAAATATAAACGTCCGTTAATCTGAAGCGAGATGAACTCACCTGGGTTACCTCTGCTCTGTCTGCTCCGTCTCTGCTGTCCTGATCTGAACCTCGGTGGAAATCTGGGCCGCCTCTGGTTGCAAAGGGCTTTTCTCTCCTTTCATCCACCACTTGGTGGAATAAAACATTTGGCTCTGTGCTGTTTTCATAGCTCTGACGTTGCTTTGTTAACTTTTATGGAGAGCTTATGTAACGGGACTCAACCCCGGTTGACTGAGTGGCCCGGTGCATTTAGTCGTCCATTTACTGCAGCACAGCTCGGCCTCTTTTCTTACAGAAACAACGAAACACATTATATAAAACACCGGACTCTGATCGGTTATGAAATCACAGATATCAGCATCATGATGTGTATTTCTGGTCCTGGTTGTTGATACCAGTCGAGAACTTTGATTGCATTTCCTTTTCATGCATCAGTTTGAGCTTTTTAAACTGTAACTGTGCATTTGTGTATTTTCTTGCTCTGTAAAGTTTTCTGACGC
>NC_040027.1:7870805-7883305 GCF_000972845.2 Larimichthys crocea | reverse complement strand
CGACACAGAGCTTCAATAATTAATACAAATCCTTTTAGTTGCTTTGAGACTGCCTGCACAGTTTGAACAGGTGGATCAGTCAAAGCCAGGAAAGGAACTGAATCCACCGGCCCGCTGCATGGAGGGGAAGGTCAGGAGAGCTAAAGCAGCAGAGGGGAGCTTCTCATTGGATTAGTTGAACTGGAAAGTTTGAGACAGCAAAGCTAATCGGCATGCTTGAGTCGGGGCTCGCTAAGACCAAAGCAGCCGATGTAAAATCCAATGTGCAGGATCCAGCAGAGGCAGCGATGCATCTAACAGGCCCGATCAAACCAGAACATGATGTTTAAACTCGGTCTTACCCCCGGAGATGTTCATTCACTCAGAATAAACGGACTTAGCGCGGGTCTCCTGAACTTCTTTGTTCTGGAACTCGGCTCTGAATCTTTTTTTCTGTACCTGGGAACTGCATAGATGTTTGTAAAATCACAACTTTACTCACGACGAGGCCAAAAGAGGACGGGTGGTTTACGTGACGAATGACAGGCAGCCAACAGAGGCCAGTTTGACAATCCAGAAAACACCTCCGACTCCAGGGACAACGAGGACACGGCAGGTTCAGGCGAGGACGAGGGAGGCGTGAAGTGGTGGAGAGAGGAGCGAGATGGAGGTCGGGCATCAGTCCCCTGGAGGCCTGAGGGTTGTGTCAGGGTCAGCATCAGGGTGCCAGGAGCCGAACTCAGCAAGAAAACTACCTCGGTACTTATCCGAGGCTCAGTTTGGTCCCGGTCCAGCCGTGCTCACTGAGTGTAGCACAGCTAACAGGCATCAGTTCGACTGCAAAAGACCAAAGTTGCATGTTTATTTCTGGACTGAAGACGTATTTTGCAGTTCATTCTCTGTTCACGTCGTGTTTATCGGCCTGGCCATCAGTCAGCACACCGGACTGAACCATCCTTCACATGTCAGCAGCAGCATTGGGAGGTTTCGTGTCATCCACAGTGTCTCAGTGCCATATGTAACAGAAAATATGGCCTCTCTGCAGGGCTCGCTGCAGTGGCTCGCTCCCACTGACACCATGATTGCAAGCTTCACACACACATTTTGTTCTATACCTGTGAGGACCCTTGTTGACATTCCCTGACCCAAATCCTGAATATGAACCCTCGTACACTATCTAACACATCGCTACATCAGGTGGAGATCAGCCAGGCCGTTTTTCTGTGGTAATGTTGAAGACATTTTTAGGATTCACTATATGGACAAAAGTATTCGGACGCACTCTTCTTGGAAGGCTTTGGAGATGTTTCTGCAGGACTGTGCCTGTTCGTTCTGCAGAGTATGTACGAGGTCAGGCACTGATGTTGGCTCACAATCTCCAGTACCAGTTCATCCCAAAGGTGCTCGATGGGGTTGAGGTCAGGACTCTGTCCCTCCTCCAACAAGACAGGTGTGTCCAAATACTTTTGCCCATATAGTGTATGGTGTTATTTATTTGGACATGACGTACAGTACATGGAGTACGTTACTGAACCCCAGAAGGGGAAAATGGGAGGGATAGTCTCATCATCATCTCAAGACTCAACACTAGAGACGAGACCAAGATTCTGAGGGGTCGAGACAAAGACAAAGAGTCAGTACTACGTCACCGCCTTGTTGAGGATGGTGTCTCAGTCTGTGTTGCTTTGACCCGTTCAAACTGAACCCAAGCAGATCCACCGTCGTCATGTTTCTTTTTGTAACGGAGGCGTAACTTTGGATGGATGCTCCTGCTCGCTGCAGAACTCTTGTGGGGAACCAGCTTCTTTAAGACTGTTAGTGACTGAATGACTGTTCAAAGTTTCATGTCATGTGCTAAACCTGTTGGCTTTTGATTTTTAGCCCTGTGTGTCTTTCAGTTTAATCTTTCTTGGTGTAACTGATTGATTATATGAATTAAGTATCTGCAGCCTTGACTAAAGGGGTTTTTACCTTTTACTTTAAAATTGATTTTTCTTTTTTAAATGAGTTCTTGACCTTGAATTTAAAGAACTTAGAACCCGTTATGATGAATTATTTCTTGTGACCTTTTGTAGGTCGGGTTTTGGTTATGTCAGATGTTTCCTGGAACACCTGAGATGTCGAGCTAACCATGAATCCCAAAGCTGGGATTAAATATTGAACTGAACCAACGCTCCACCGTGTGTGGTAAGATAGAAACTGAACTGAACTCTTCCTCTCCAACGTACATCAGAAAACACTGAACACTGTCTGTATTTATCATGTTTGTCATGCACATCGGGCTCCTAACTGAACCTATTTTCTATCTCTGGTTTTTAATTAATTACATTTGCATTTTAATTCTTATTCAGATCATTTTATAACCACGCAATGAACCGTTCATCTGCGCCTCAGTTTCTGTGTCTGAGTCCGTCTGGCATCTTTGGAAACTTTGGGACAGATTGTCTGCCGAACATGCGTTTTGTAAAGATGGTGTTCCTGGCAGAGTTCTGGTATTTTATGGCATGAATGTTGCCATATTAACAGAAAAACAAGTGAACAAAGAGGCGACTGCTGACTCACATTGTCCATTTCAAACATAATTGTTGCAAAGATGTAGGTGGATGTCCCTGCACCCTCCAAAAAAACGCTTATGCATAATATATCCAAAAGTGCCTCGGCGTATTACACAACCCTTCTGTGTGTGTGTGTGTGTGTGTGTGTGTGTGCCATACTTCCAGACCCCACTCCACCGACGTCTGTGTTTAGCAGCCTATTCGTGTCTACAGTTAAATTGTACTTTCCACTCTAGTTATTACAGCGGCAGACGGAATATGAAAAGCGCTGAGGGCCGTGGATAATAAGCACAGAAATAGAGCAGCAGCCTCATCATCACTGTACAGTCAAACACACTCATATATTTATGGACTGTTATTTTTAAATCCATGACACAAACATGTCCCGACTGAAACTTCAGGACAAATGGGACTCTCGTCTAGCTTCATCCCGTCCTTCACCGTCCTCCTCCTCCTCGTCCTGCCTCTCCTGCATCGTTTGCTTTGGTCTAGCACCACAGCCGGACAGATTAGGATCTTCCTCCCCGCCTCCTTCCATCCATCCTTCCCTGAGTCCTCCACTTCTGCTTCTCCCATGACAGCAAATGTTCAATCTGTAGGCTTTTTCCTTTAAACAGAAAAAAGGAGATTTAACCACATGCTCCGAGGCTGATAGATTGTACAGTAGTGACTCCCTGACACCGGGGAACACGTCAGGGAAGATATACAACACTATTGTGTCTGTGTGTGAATCACTGCTTTATTACAGCACACACACACACACAGATAGATACATGCCCACTCAGGGGACCAATTAAACCTATAAAAGACACAAGACTGAAAACTGCACATATGCCCATTTGTTGACACGAGCAGTGGAAGAAAAACTCTGTTTCTGTGTTCAAAGGCTGTTCGCTTATTACAAAAAGCAGCAGAAGACAGTAAATGTGGCTCCAGAAGAGTCTGCCGAGCTGTTAATGAGCCATACACGTGTGTTTTTGCTTTAGGCGACACTACAGCGATGTTATACTGCACTTACACAGAGTTTCCGGACTTGAAAGAAAGACATTAAAAATTAAAGAATGGTCTAAATCAAAGCAGCAGAGGCTGAGATGTCCTGACTTCACACATCCAGTACAGCCTGTGTCAAGCTGCAGAAACAAAGGGAACCTGACCTGACCTGAAACCTGCATGTGTGAAGTCTGACTGCACGTCTGACAACAGGTCAATGCTTCACACGTGTTTATACTTTCAACACATCGCACACATGGATGCAGGTGACTCGAGAGAGAGAGACATGTAGAGAACCAACATTGAGAACCTGGACGTAGTCTCTGTGACGTCCCCGCAGACTGTCTAAAACCTGGACGTAGTCTCTGTGACGTCCCCGCAGACTGTCTAAAACCTGGACGTAGTCTCCGTGACGTCCCCGCAGACTGTCTAAAACCTGGACGTAGTCTCTGTGACATCCTCGCAGACTGTCTAAAACCTGGACGTAGTCTCCGTGACTTCCCAGCAGACTGTCTAAAACCTGGACGTAGTCTCTGTGACGTCCCCGCAGACTGTCTAAAACCTGGACGTAGTCTCAGTGACGTCCTCGCAGACTGTCTAAAACCTGGACGTAGTGTCCGCGACCACACCCACCTCAGGCAAAGCGTCCACTCTCTAAACCCTGCATAACTTTAAGCCTTAATATAATGTGAACAGGTGAGTTGTATATAAATTCACCCTCAGTACAGTTGTCATGAACGGGGAAATTAGCTACAGAGACCAAAACTGTTTTTTGTACCAGGCTGTAAACATGTTTATTTCTGCTGTGAAGTTGGACATTTGGACATGGGGACTTATGGAGACTGACTCACTTCTGGAGCCAGCCTCAGGTGGACGTTAGAGGAACTGCAGTGTTTGGCACTTCAGCGTTGGCTTCAGTTCACTTCCGTTGTCTGAACCGACCGTAACCTTCCGTATTGGTTCATGTTCAAATGTTTTGAAGCATCGAGTTTGGCATTATGGTCGTCATTACTTTAGTTTTTTGGAGCCAGAAGTGACCATGTTTGACATCATGCTGACTTGAGACTAGAGACTGAGACTATAAACTATAAACCCCATAAGACTCAATGTAATCTGACTTTTTACTGCAGCCTGTTGGCCACTCAAACACAAACTGTTGACACAAAGTTAGTGTAAAATATTATTGTGCACCACACATTATATCCTATATGACCAGATGTATGTGGACACCCACGTCCATATACTTTAGTCATACAGTACCATGTTTCAGCGTTTCTGTCTCACTCTCTCAGACACATAACGCGTCGAGCAGATAAGCCGGTGGTTCACAGGTGTCGGAGGGTCACGATGGCTCCATTCAGCCGTGTCGGCGTGCGTCGCCTTTCGTGGCGTCTGGCTTTCTATCTCATTTCACAAAGCACAATAGCTGCTAATAAAAGAGCGTTTGAGTTAAGCGATGCCGTGCTCGCTGGAGAAGACGACACCGTGTTCTGATGTGGCTTCTAGAAGCCGTTGCTTTGGGGGCGCAGGTGGCGTGTGACCTTAAATGTGTTTCACCCATGCACAGACAGATAACGTGCTATTTAAAACAGGCACACACACTCATGCAGAGACTCGCAGATTACATCTAGTTTACTGAACTGCTTGTTCTCAGAGTTTTATCTGAAGCTGTGTCTGCTCTCTTACAATTTAAATACAATCTGCCAGACCGCAGCACGGCAGACGAAACCCTGATAGACAAACAGGTGGCTGCAAGTTCAGATGTCTAAATACGCGCTTCACGGCCGAACATTGTTCAGTCTTAAACACTTCTGAAACATGTCGACCATGTTCGTCAGGTTGGTGCAGCTTTTGATGGATTTGTGAAGCCATGAAAGTTTTATTCTAATCCTCAACACGAAGCGGATGCAGGATATTAAGGTCCAGTCCAGTTTTAATAGAAAAGAAAGAGATCAAAGAGCATTTTATTTTAGTTCTGACGAGTCTTCGTGATTAAAAAAAATCATGCATGCATGGATTTGTGCTTCCCGGCTGCATTTAACTCAGTAGGTGGCATATGATATGAGCTCCCAGACAGCGCCTTTGTCTGTGCTAAAAGCCCCTTAAAAAGAGACATTGTTAGCGCCTCACTGGACGTTTCGGTCTCTATGGCGACAGAAATGGCAAACTCAACACCTGATTCCAGGGAGCTCACCTGGGCTTCTCGCTCTAACACACACACACACACACACACACACATGCAGATTATTTTCTCAGAGGAAGTAGAAGTAAAATTTACAAAAGCACAATGTAAAAGTCTGCATCATCCACTGGTTTCCTGAAGTAAAAGTACAAACAGTAAACTGTATTAGAGTATGTGAAGTAGCAGTACTCCCTCTGAACAATGCTCCCCCCTTCCTGCGTGCTGAATTATTGATGTGTGAACCTGTAACCAATTATCTTTAATGTTGTTTCTGGTCCAGCCGGTTCCACATCGGCAACTTTATTATTCTGACCTGGAGCTTAAAGCTCATGCTCAACGTGGATCTCAATCTGATGTCTAAGTACAGAGTCAGGACACGCTTAGCCTAGCTTAGCACAAAGACTGGAAACAGGGGGAAACATTAGCCTGTTTGAAACACAGATAAGCTCACCAGTAAAACCTTTTGTACTGTCTTTCAGCCTTTTATTTCACCAAGCTCCCACCAACCACTAAAAGTCAGTCCCACATTTACTCTTGTCCGGCGGCTTCTTGCTCGCTCACTCTCTCCTTTTCTCTTCTTAGCTTCCTCCGTCAGCGTCCTCTTCACTCTCTTCTCCTCTGCCATCATGTCCGTAGAAGCTTCTGAGCCTGGTTACCTCCTCTTCTTCTTCCTGGTAGTCCATAACACCTGTTGGTACAAACACTCAGACGGGTACCCGTCGCTCTGAGCTCACCGCCAAGCTGACGAACTGATCTAACAGCAGCTAACACACTGAGCTAACATGAGCTAACAGCAGCTAACAGACTGAGCTAACATGAGCTAACATGAGCTAACAAACTGAGCTAACATGAGCTAACAGACTGAGCTAACATGAGATAACAGCAGCTAACAAACTGAGCTAACAGCAGCTAACAGACTGAGCTAACATGAGCTAACAGCAGCTAACAGACTGAGCTAACATGAGCTAACAGCAGCTAACACACTGAGCTAACATGAGCTAACAGCAGCTAACACACTGAGCTAACATGAGCTAACAGCAGCTAACAGACTGAGCTAACATGAGCTAACAGCAGCTAACAGCAGCTAACAGACTGAGCTAACATGAGCTAACAGACTGAGCTAACATGAGCTAACAGCAGCTACAGCTGTCAGCAGGTTACTTCACTGTCCATCATAAACTCTGTAAATCACAGAGAGTTGAGGCGGAGCAGCCGGAGGACATCAGAGGGAAAACCAGAAAACATTTCCTCCATAAAATATGATCCAGTTTCACCAGAATCAGTGAAATAGTTGCTGCTGTGTGACTTAGTGCCGTAAAGCGTTACGTACTTCTCCCGACCCGGAGCCCAAAGTTACATAGTGTGAGAACAGACGTACGAGAGACACCGATCACCTGATCACAGGTCAGTGTGGGTCAACGGGATTTGATGGAAAAGTCACAGAAAGTTGCTTTAAATAAATGTTTCTGTTTTTTCAAGATGCACCGTGGATAGAAAGTTTGATCTGGCGTTGTGGGAGGGGTTAATTCATATGTGACTATGGTTCATATGTGATTATGCATACGCTATGCAAATAGGCCACTTGATGCCACTCGGCTCTATTGTTGCGAAGGTTAAATGGGGAGCAGTGTGCTGATGGCCGGGGACAGCGCAGATTAATACTGCTGTTCCCATCATCGTCCTCCCCCCTCCTTCTTCCTCTCTCTCTCTTTCTCTTTTGTATGACGAGGGGCAGAGTCAGTTCCTGTGTCATTGTTAGGGATCCATCTGCCCGGCCTCATGCACACACACACACACACACACACACACACACACACTCACACACACACACTCACACACACACACACACAGCGGCAGCAGCAGCAATTAAACCTGTTTGACACACTCGACAGATAGGGAGCTTTGGGGTGTGTGTCCGGCACGAGCCATCTGTGAAACAACCACCCACACACACACACACTCACAGTGTGTGTGTGGTGTGTGTGTGCGCTGCATTAAATAGGTTTCATTCACTGACATTCCCCCAGCCCCCCCTGCAAGACGACCCTCCGTCCTCCTCCTCCTGCTTCTCTTGTGATGGACAGACGAGACACACGAGTTCGGGGAGGGGAATGGATGTATGGATGGATGGATGGATGGATGTGTGGGTGGGTGGATGTAGAGGGAGGACAGAGTGGATGGATGGCAGATTGGGGAGCAGACCTTTCATTTATAGTTGCTCCCAGAAGTAGGACACCAGGCAGACAGATAGATAGACAGAGCAGCTGTAATTACCGGTGGCAGCAGCGCCCATCTGAAGATATTCTATTGATATTAGGCTGCTAACAGGAGATTACCATGTGGATGGCTGGGGTGGTGGTGGTGGTGGTGGTAGGGGTCTGGGTCAGTCTGGGTCTCCACTGTGTGCTTTTGGGGCAGCTGATTATGATGGTGCCATTGTTGTTGTTGGGTTTTGTGCTCTACTTTCTGAAGCAGAGATGCAGTGATAGGATCAGTTTTTTGTTTTGTTTTTTTCATGCACAGATTTTATGTTTGCACACTCAAAATATGCTTCTGCACATAGAAAATAAAGATTTTAACTCTCTAAAAATAACCCCACATGCCAAAAAAATTACATTTACAAAACAAAGAGAGATCTCTAAAATGTTAAAGACATAATTACACAACTCCAGATCTACAGCAACAGAACGAATCACATCATTAGCTAACTCAATATGTGACTATATACAGTATTTGTCAGCCTAGCACGAAACATATCTACAGTTAAGGTGAAAGGTGCACGAATAAAATCTGTAAATTTGTTTTATTTGTGTTTGTGTCATTTTCAGATGTATCATGTTTAAAGATATAAGTTAACGCAGTGGTCTGACCTGTCTGAACAGCACTGTGAGAGTGAACCAAAACAATGAGCTGAAAGACACCATAGACCTCTGTGGACTACAGAGTCAGTGATAATCTTTTGTGTGTCGGTGACGTCCCCTAACACATTCTCATTTGATCAGTTGTTCGTCTAAAATATTGATTACAGCAGCTTTAAATCTGAGAATAAGGAGCCCCACATAGACGTCCTGACACAAACCCAGAACCCACAATCCTGTAAATCCATAATATCCATCTTAGCAGGTGTGTGTTTTGATGTGTGTGCAGTAATCCCTGTATTATAGGCTTCCTAAATACACGTTTGCACCTCTCTAGCATCCCTAAGCTCATGTTTAAGCTTCCATATCATTTACTGTAACTGTATTTATCTCACTGTAGGCGGCTTCACGTGAATGGCTCCTTTTCCTTCACTGGAGTTGGAGAAACAAGCTCACTGAAGACACAAACTGTAGATCCAAACACATCAGTGCAGCAGAAAACGACATTAAATCAAAGAGGATTTATATTCGACACTGTTTTTGATTTTTTATCAGAGTTGGTATAATTATCGTGACAGTTGACAGTGTCTCAGTGATGCTCGACATTTTCCAAAGCAGACTGTGGTGATTTGGGTTTTTGAATGTGTCCTACCCATTTCACTATGGTATGAAAATCAACTCGACTTGCTTGATTTGTGTATTCCACCATTGTTCCGGCTTTGCATGTTAATGCAGCGGATTCATTTGGAAAGTTTCCACCGCATTAGCATGCAGTGATCAGCTGTGGTTTACAATACTTCATATTTAAACTCCGCCTCTGACAAAGTTAAGCCCATTGGTACCTCACAACAAATGTATAGAGCGCAATAAGGTGCCGCCCACGCCGGAGGAGACTGTATTGTGTGAACGTGTCTCCTGCTGCTGTGTGGTGGGATGCACGACCAAAAGGAGTTTTTCTATGTTTACTAAGCCGACTAAACTATGCATGGTCTGTTTTTTAAAAGTGTATGACAAACTTTGAAACACTCTGAGCTGGATGAATTCATCTCTGTCTCTCTGCTCAGGGTGGCCTCAGCGTGTCATCGAGCCACCCTTTAAGGACCGCCCACAAAAATCCTGAAACTGAAAACTGGTGAAAACTGTTTTTAACTCCACAGTTCAAAGTCTTTTCAGAAACTATGTTTCAACATATTTAATGTGTTTTGAAAGAATTGCCTTTACACAGACTTTAAAGTTAGGCTGTGGTATCAACATGACTTAACAGAAAATGTGACGAGACTTCCCAAGAAAACGTCCCAAGAAAAAAAAAAAGACTTGAGACACTACGTAGGTACGGAGCACAGAGCGAGGGAAGACGTGGCGACGGTAGAAAATAGCTTTGAAAAATAGAGGACGCACCGAGCAGTTTGAAATCAGCTGTGTGGAGCATTTTGGTTTTGTTGTTTAAGATGTAAGTTGCACTTTTAATAGGAGAACACAAACTGTTTGAGAGTTTCTGTAAGGAAGGTTTTTTTCCTAGAAATAAAAAGATAATTTTATTTGGTCATAATTTGTCTGTAGCTCATTTTGATTAAAAAAAAAAATTGTGAGAAAATCGTATCGTGAACAAAAAATCATGAACCGTATCGAGTCGAGAGCTGAGTTACTAAAAAACATTTCATCATTTGTTCCAATAATCACTTTTATTGTTGGTTCATGGGATGAACTGACAATGGAAAAATACAGATTAACAGTCAGTCAGTGTAACAGTCAGTGTAACAGTCAGTCAGTGTAACAGTCAGTCAGTCAGTGTAACAGTCAGTCAGTGTAACAGTCAGTCAGTCAGTGTAACAGTCAGTCAGTGTAACAGACAGTCAGTGTAACAGACAGTCAGTCAGTCAGTGTAACAGTCAGTCAGTCAGTCAGTGTAACAGACAGTCAGTCAGTGTAACAGTCAGTCAGTCAGTCAGTGTAACAGTCAGTCAGTCAGTGTAACAGTCAGTCAGTGTAACAGTCAGTGTAACAGTCAGTGTAACAGTCAGTCAGTCAGTGTAACAGTCAGTCAGCAGCTCTCTGGAAAACCACAGCATGAAAAGAAGAGCGGCGGGCAGAAACGCGTTAACACAGGGGGGGTGACATATCATTCAAATAAAACACAGACACAGCGTGTGCGTGGATTAAACCCCTCATGTGTTAGATTGAAGTCATGTTTACAGTTGTTGTTGTTGTACATTACAGTGTGAGTGTTTATGTTTGTAGCCGTAGTGCGTCACAGTTGAATAAGTCCTGCCCCCCCCCTCTCTCCCTGTGAATGGTTTGTCCCAGCCGTTGTCAGCCTCCTCCAGCCTCCTCTTGTCAGTTCGTCTTAAAATGGATCCGGCGGCACCTGCGGAGGAGACGGAGCGAGCACCGAGCGTAGAGCTGGCATCTACCGGAGGACGTTAATTAATATATATACATATATACAACAAGAGGGGCCTTCATGAAGAGCCCAGAGTTATTAACACTATTAATATGTCGGCGGGAGCAGTCGCAGCCCGGTGCTTGCTGTCCACGGTTCGTCTATTTATTCCGGTCTGAAGCGGGAATTCAGATAACAGACTTCCAGCTAGATAGATAGATTTAAAAAACACGTCGGTTAGTTTCTGTCGTTTTCACACGCTCCCGCTTTTTTTTCCCCGTGGAGGAAATCGATTTAAAAGCCCACACGATGTACAACACGGTGTGGACGACGGAGAAAGCCGGTGAGGAGGGAGACTGGAGGGACGTGATGATGCCGTACTCCACGGAGCTCATATTTTACCTGGAAATGGACCAACCGCCAGGTAAGAAGGCCGGGAAGGGAAGGGAAGGGAAGGGAAGGGAAGGGAAGGCAGGCCCCGGCGGTGACAGCGAGGGAGCGGGGAGGAGGAGGGGACCGACCGGGGCATGGAAGTTTTTTCGTCTGGAGCTCGCTGGGAGAGAGCGGGCAGAGGGGGTGTTGTGCTTGGTTTGGTGCCCGTTCAAATCGGTGGAAAGTTTTATAGCGCGCATCCTGCTACAGCTCGTAACCACCGTGTTCGTAACACCCCCCTTTGGCTCTTCACGGGTCGTTTTTTCTCGTTTTTCGTGACATTTATCGGTTTTTTTGGGGGCAGTACATTATCGACATTTGCCTGAAACGATACATTAGCGTAGCACGATCCATTTTGAGCTGACTTAACGACATTTTGTGTTTTAAATTTGGCTAAAAATGACATGACAACTCTTTAAACGCGCTGTACTCTTTGTTTTCTGGCTCTCTTGACAACTCTTTAAACGCGCTGTACTCTTTGTTTTCTGGCTCTCTTGTCTTTTTTGTGCACATTTCATGTGCATGGTTTATTCTAATGTATGTTTGCATGCTGCTACTGGATGCTTGAATTTCCTCCGGGATCAATAAAGTATCTGTCTCTATCTGTGTTGGAGAGAATAGTGTGTACACAGAGAAACCTTCTCTTGCACATACTGTGATGATGTGATAAATGAAATGACAAAGATGGCAGCCTAAAATGCCCAAAAATCGCAGCTCGGTGCAGACATGAGCACTAATTTCTGCAGCATTTTTCTGCCTGTTATTACTGAAACTGTGCAGAGAGCCGTGCAGATCCCTGAAATCTCCCCGGTGCAGGGGATAGAGAGGAGGGGGATGGGACAGAGAATAATGAACAAAAAGCTCCGGAGCATTTCATAATCATAACATCCCTCACTGCCGCGCATCTATACGTCTTTGTGCCTCTTTCTGGCCAACTGTCACCCACAATTGAATACGTTTCATTCATTCGTTCGCCTTCATTCATTCACTCCGAGGTAATTGTGCCAGTGTCATTTGACTCCCACCCCCCTTATCCACCATGCACCGCCGCCGCCGCCCCCCTCTCTCCTTTCTCCCCTCGGTGCGCCTCTGAATGGATCATGGCGCAGATGTGGGACGTTGTG
>NC_040027.1:7848305-7865805 GCF_000972845.2 Larimichthys crocea | reverse complement strand
CTCCAAATTTACTGAGGGTTTGAGTTTTTATTTTGTCATTAGCTCCTCCTCTATTTTCAGTGAGTGCAACACAACCTTTGAGGAACAATAAAAAGAAACTTTTAAAATGTAAAATGAAGTCTAAGCACGAGCAGCTGTTCTGAAAGTTTGGAACAGATGGAGAAAAACAAAATCAATAAACATTCAAATGGAAAATAAGAAATCCAGATTTTCTTTGACAGTTTTTAAAAATCCTTTCATAAGTCGGCTGAACTGTACGAGTGAGCAGAGCCGAAAAGCCCCAGGTTTTTGTTGAAAATAAAGGATATCGTCGTAAATCTGATCCAGAGTCTTCCAGAGCTGAAAGTCAAAGTTTGTGTCAGAAGCTCAAGGACGAGTTTGAAGAATGAAAACAAGAAAGTTGGCAGGTGAAACAAACTTCACATCGCTCATCAGGAAAACCTCCAGCTGAGGCTCAGAGTGTGTGCGTTCATGTGTGTGTTTATGTGTGTGTGGTTTCTGAGACACAGAATAATTACAGTGATGATGTATGGGCTGTGTCTGTCTTGCCACTGTTTGCCCACATGATTAATAACGAGGCGGTCAGCGAGCGCACCGCTGCCGCCGCATAGAGCGGCTCGTGTGTTTGTAATTTGCATATGAAGCACGTTTGGAAAAGAATGGAGGAGATTCTCCGCTCTAATTGTTTTTGTGTTTATTCGCCCGTATGAAGCAGAATTTCCGCAGAGTTTGAACTCGGACTCGGAGTTAACGATATCCTTCCTCTCTTCCAGCTCTTCCTCCAAAGCCGGCGAAGCCCCAGCAGCCCTCCTCGGTCGGGGTGGGAGGGGGCAGCAGCAACAACAGCGCCAAGGACGGAGGAGCAGGAGGCTCGCTGCAGGAGGCCGAGTGGTACTGGGGAGACATATCAAGGTAACACACACACACAGATCTTAAGATGGAGTGAGGGATGCAGCATCAGCACAGAAGTTTATCTGAACATGACTCCAGAGCAAACTCTCAAATTATTCATATTAAACATTATAAATATTTTATATTTGACTCTGGGTTCTATTACAGCTCGAAGGAGTTTTAAATTGGAGGGAAATTTTGTTCCTAAAGCAGCAAAACTGTCCAATAACCAATAATATGAGACATCCACACATCAGTCTTTAGCTTTTTTTATTATTATTATTATTATTATTATTATAATATTGTCCAAAAACAAACTTATTTTACTGATTCTAATGAAACTGGATCAGGTTTTGTTTCCCCTCTTACGTCCTCTGCCTTTCGACTCTTCATCTGCTGCTGTAGCTGCCGTTAGTTCGTGACAGAACCAGGCTCAGCAGCCGGACCAGGACCAAAGTCGAGTAGACTTGTAGTCAGTAGAGAGCGACAGGAAATGAAGAACCTTTTTTTTCTAAAATCACCTTTTCCCTGTAAATCTGTAAAAGTGATGAGTCGTGACTGTTCAGGCCCGAGTCAGCGACTTAAGTGCAGGTTAGCGTTCAGCCACAATCCACACGAACACACACTCAGATGATAACCACACCTACAGTGCAGACAGCCAGTCTGCCACCTTTAACACACACTCGTATCCAGAGCAGAGACGCTGCTGCAGGCGGGTTGGCTGGGACCAGTCTGTCCAGGCACTCATTTAATTGATGGACTGTTTACTCTGAGGTGTGCGTGTGCACGGATCACTCACTCCTCTTTGTTCTGTTCTGTCTTCTCCAGGGAGGAGGTGAACGATAAGCTCAGAGACATGCCCGACGGGACCTTCCTGGTTCGGGACGCTTCCACCAAGATGCAGGGCGACTACACGCTCACGCTGAGGTGAGTTTGAGAGTCACGGATGAAGCTGGTTTGTGAAACCACAGAGCGATTCATGGAGGCTGTGGTGTTCTCGAGTTAACTACAGATTGAGGGAAATCTTTCATTCTGCCGACGCAGCATCCTGCTAAATTGGAGCGATTCGCCCACTGCCCTGGAAATAAAGTGCTGGAAGGGGAAGCGAGCCTTGAAGCTGTTAAAGTGTGTTTTGGTGGATGCACTTTCAGCATTCTGTACTCATCTTCCCGCCTGTTTTCCTTCTCTTCACATTCAGGAAAGGAGGCAACAACAAGCTGATCAAGATCTACCACCGCGACGGGAAGTACGGCTTCTCCGACCCCCTGACGTTCAGCTCAGTGGTGGAGCTCATCAGCCACTACAGACACGAGTCTCTGGCTCAGTACAACACCAAGCTGGACGTCAAACTCATGTACCCCATCTCCCGCTTCCAGCAGGTAAGCACGCACACGCAGTTTGTTTGTTATGACTTTATCTAACACAGTTGTGTTGTAGAAATAAAGAGAGAAACAGCAGGCTGCTTTCCACGATTTAAACTCGACCTCTTAGTCCAAGTTAATCTTGTAGCAGTCGTTCCAAACATCAAGGGGGCTCGTTTAGTGACGTCATCTCGTCGCCACCCTCCGCTTCCGTTTTTCTAACGGGGAATTGGCGCCACCTACTGCTTATCTCATGAGCCAACTCCTAACATAGCGGTAGTATTTTTTAAATGCTAAATTACTCGTAGCTCATGTTGGACTCGTTATTCAGGCCGTGGCCCCCGCTGTGTTTGTTTGCCGTCACTGGTTTCTTCATCTCGAGGACTCCCTCTTCTGTCCGTCCGTTCATTCTACGTTGGAGTCTGACCGGTTTCCTCGTTAACCCTCCACCTCCACCGTCCTCCTCGGCGGCTCGTGCTGGGTGTCTCCACTCCAAACTGCAGCGGCAGCAACATCTCCGCTCGCTGAAATATTGCACACAGCCGCGGTGTCAAAGGCCCCGTTGTTGCGTTTATTCCCCTTCCTCCGTCGCTCTGCTCGTTTGTCATTACTCAGAGCGATACAATATCTCCGAGCGGTGCGCACCTTTGCCGTCCACTCGGGGCATTGTGGGTGGTTTATTAACGAGCCTGTTCAGGACTCGCCCTCCGTAAGCAGAATCCCTCCGTCCTTAATTACAAATAGCTCTTCATTTTTTTTCCCCCACATCTCTCGCTGTGACACGCTGCCTTTTCCTTTCTCCTCGTCCTGTCTTTGCTTTCTGTGCTCCGCTCGCTCTCTAATGTGTTTCATTCCTCTTGGATCCCTCAGGACCAGCTGGTGAAGGAGGATAATATTGATGCTGTGGGGAAAAAGCTGCAGGAATACCACAATCAGTACCAGGAGAAGAGCAAAGAGTACGACAGACTGTACGAAGAATACACAAAGACGTCCCAGGTACGCACATGCTTGTGGTTTTTATGGTATTAACAGATTTAAAGTGTTTTCACGTCACTCACCTCCACCTCCTCCTCTTGTTTCGCCCCCTCAGGAGATCCAGATGAAGCGGACGGCCATCGAAGCCTTCAACGAGACCATCAAGATCTTCGAGGAGCAGTGCCACACGCAGGAGCGCTACAGCAAGGACTACATCGAGCGCTTCCGCCGCGAGGGCAACGACAAGGAGATCGAGCGGATCATGATGAACTACGAGAAGCTCAAGTCTCGGCTCGGGGAGATCCACGACAGCAAGGTGCGGCTGGAGCAGGACCTGAAGACACAAGCCATGGACAACCGCGAGACGGACAAGAAGATGAACAGCCTGAAGCCCGACCTCATACAGCTCCGCAAGATCAGGGACCAGTATCTAGTGTAAGTACAGCAGAGGACTCAAGGACAGAGTGAAATATATTGATGATCCACAGGGAAAATGTTTGAGTTTGCTAGAAAACAAAGTCTGAAAGTCTGGACCACCCAAAGCGAGTCCAAAGGAGATATTCAACTTGGAAAAGCAGTAACTCTTCGCATGGATTGTTTTTCTAGAGTTTCAACAGACAAATACAAAAAACGTCTGACTTCCTCTGACTCCTGGAAACCCTTAGGGCGTTAACTAACCAGTAACCAAAGCTGAGAACATGAACTTACCTGACAGATCAGACCTAAAGGAGATCGAACAGTGAAGCAGAATCGTCCCTCGACAGTCTGCCATCTCGATTAGAAACTTGTGTTTCCTCTTACTTGAAGATTTCAAATGAGCAGAGTCGGCCTCGTTCTGAGGAGAGGTTCACTAATTAGATTTCTGTTGGGTCTCATGCTCGTTCACTGCACCATAAACAAATGTTGTAAATGAAAGGAGCCTTTTAAACTGAGCAGTCGTTGTAATGCTTTTCCTTCTCTCTCTGTCTCTCTCTCTAGTTGGCTCAATCACAAAGGAGTTCGTCAGAAACGAATTAACGACTGGCTGGGAATCAAGAACGAGAACACTGACGAGTGAGTTTCTGCTTTCTCCTGCCAAGCCTGCGAGTTAACGCTGTGACTGTACAACTCCTCTTTTATTAATCACATTTCTCTCGTCATGCGTCCGCAGAGGTTACTTTGTGAGTGAGGAGGACGAGAACTTGCCTCACTACGACGAGAAGAGCTGGTTCGTCGGCGACCTGAACAGGACGCAGTCGGAGGAGCTGCTCCTCGGGAAGCCGGACGGAGCGTTCCTCATCCGGGAAAGCAGCAAAAAGGGCTGCTACGCCTGCTCCGTAGTGTGAGTACACCCAACATACTGGTAGATCTGTGTAAAACACGAGAACGATCATGAACATGTAGACTTAACGAGTCTTCTGTGTGTCCTCAGTGTCGAAGGCGAGGTGAAGCACTGCGTCATCTACAGCACACCGCGCGGCTTCGGCTTCGCCGAGCCCTACAACCTGTACAGCAGCCTGAAGGACCTGGTGCTCCACTACCACCAGACCTCGCTGGTGCAGCACAACGACTCGCTCAACGTGCGCCTCGCATACCCCGTCTACGCACAGATGCCCTCCGGACGCAGATGAACCCCATCAGCCCGGCTGACCAAACACCCCCCGGACATAGACAACAAACCAACCCTCCCTTCTTTGGGACGGGAGAACGAAAGGAAGGGAGCGGGAGGGCGAGAGAGGGGGCTTTGGTCAAAATACAAAAAAACACCCCGTAAAGATAGAAACGAATTTAACACTTGCTGCAACACACACGTCAGCCACCTTGGAGTTATATATATTTTTACAAGAACAATTTCGGAGGGCATTCTTTCTAAAGACTGCTTGATTTGCACAAGGAAGTTTTAAATGTTTGTGAATGTGAAAAAAAAAAAAAATGACTGAAGGAAGGAAGGAAGGAAACGGAGTAGGAGACTTCAGAGTTTCAGGTTGACCCCGCTGCTACCTAAACTCCAGCTCAGACTTTTTTACCAGAAACCACGCGAGCAACGACGAAGACGACGACAAAACATTCCCGTTTTTTTTTTGTTTGTTTTTTTATTTCCCACCTCAGATGAATTTATTCCAACCTTTCCGTTTTGTTTTTGTTTTTGTTTCTGGAGTCGTTTTCATGTTTCCTTTTGTTGACTTTATGTTTGTGGTAAATGCAAGAGGAGATGATGTCAAGCGTCTGTTCTGTGTCCCTCTCCGTACGTACGAAAAGCAAAAATAATGTAGCATAACGAGACAACGGACACTTGTTTTTTTTCCTCGAGTGTTCCTCCATGTAGACTGCTGCTGAAGGGGTTAGGGGTGGGAGGGCGGGGGCACAAGCGACACAAACCAGAGTTTTGTAGTCTTGAAAGAAAAAGCTTGCTTTTATACTAACTGTAGTTTTTTCTTTTTTGCTTTGCTGGAACTTATTTTGTTTTTGCCAATGTGTAAACGGCAACGTCACCGATCAGAACCAGAGACCAAAGTTGGTGTGGAGAGGGAAGAAGGGGCGAAGAGTCAGTGTGTGTTTCTTTACTTTATTCTCTTTGTGAAAGAAAAGCAAAACGAATGGTGTGTTTGAGACCCGACCACACATAAAACTGAGTTTTTTGGAGGGGGGCACCAAATCAAACCAAATGGTACGTAAACAGATAAATGCCAGGACCTCGTCTGTAAATACAGACGGTCGAGTAAGAAGCACTTAAACGAGTTCCCATCTGTGACCTCGGCAGCTGAGACGATTCGTTAAGACCAAACAAGTTAATTTATAGAGAAAACGCCAGTTTTCCAGCAACGTTTGAGTCCAATATTTCCACAAACTCCAGCCGCTCCGCTCTGCCGGGTCGGTTTGTGGAAACATCGGATCGCGCGGCGAGTTTTACGCAACCAAATCACAGAACGCGACGAGCGCCGAGGTCACACATGATGGTCAGTTTCACCAAAATCTGACCACGGAAACCCGAAACCCATTTTTTATGTGTGGTTTATGAAACAAACAACGACAAAAAAAAACAGCGAGCGATGCATGAATATATGCCAACGACTGTGGGGTGATGAACTGTTTGGGACTGTTTGTGTTTGTTCAGAAATAATAAGCTTTGATAAAATGTTTAACGTGTTGAGAGCGGGCGAGGAGGAGCGCGGAGGCGAGCTGAAGATGCAGGCTTTAGAGGAAAATACCGAAACTTGAAAGAACGTGCAATCCTAGCGTTGTGTAGTTCAGCAGTCGAGCAGCGAGCGAGAGTGAGATGCACTAAAGGTCCGAGAGATAATCACAGTGCACAGTGAAGCTTTTTTTTTTTTTTTGAGTGTGTGTTTGTCTGATTTCCTCTTTTTTGTTTGTTTAAACTCAGAACCTCTTTGCCGGTGCTCGACTTTATAACCAGTGGAAGCATCACAATAAAAAACATCTTGAAAAAACTGACGAGAAAAACACAAAAAAGTTGCGTTCAATTCTTCCTGGAGATTCTCTATCACTGATTGGCTGTTGTGTTTTTGGGTGGAGACAGGAGGGGGGAAGGGGGTCGACCCATCGCTGCCTGAGGGAGGCGATGACGTCGCGACCCCAAAAAAAAAGGCAGCTGTTCTCAATTAATTTTCTTACAGGATGATTCTCGAGGGCGTCGACCAAAAAACTTTTAAAAAAAGACGACGCTGGTTACAAAGTCAGAGAAAAGCACCGCCCCACCTCCCCCGTCTGTCGTCTGTGGTGTTTTCTCACAGTTTGATAAGCCAGCATCAGAGTGTATGGACCACACACAGGTACGTCTGAAGGAGTGTATCAGGTTGTAGGAAGAAGGGCCATCGTTTGAGGAGTGAATGAAGTGAGTGAACAACGTTGGTTGTACCCACCATGTGTTTTATCGTAACCCCCGTCTTAACGTCCTCAACACAACCTGACAGCGTCGCGCCCTTTTTGTGACGGTATCGCCGTTATCTCACCCCAGCCCGGCTCTCGATAGAGTCCGCTCAACGTTATAGGTAGATGAGTTTGGAGGACGGAGGTCAGGTTAGTGGAGCTGAAAGCCATTGATAGTTAACGGTCTCCCCTTTCTGGTTTTTACCAGAGACTGACTCAGTTTGGCGTTTCTGAAGCCAGCAGTACTCGATCCAGTTTTAAATCTACAAAAATTTGGCAAAAATTTGTATTTTTGAGGCGCTGTTGCAAACTTATGCAGTTTCGCAACTGCTTATCTTTACGACAGGTCCCGCAAAGTGTGGCTACAAGTATTAACGTGATGCCTCAGGGTAAATTTTTAGATTTTTTGTCAAGTATTAGACCCTTACGGATACTGATACGGACTCCTTCTTGTTTTTTTGGATTTGAATTTCCTCTGAATTGGGACACAGCCTTTTTTTTCCATCCTTACATGACACCAGTCTTCATTCTTTCGCGTGGACTAACGGAAGGCAGGCGGGGTTTGTTTGATATATCTGTGAATGTACAAAAAAAAAAAAAAAAAAAAAAAGTGAGTCCGGGTCCAAAGTTGTTGGTTTTTATTTTTTATTTTTTGTTCTCCTTCTTTGAAGCACCGCCGTCATGTTCGTCCGTAACGGAAACGAGAAGATCCAAACTCTCCAGGTGCTTATCGGAAATGCAGGCCCCCGTTGGATTTCTTTCTTTTTTTACGTCTCCGTCACAACGTTTCCGGTCATTAACCCTCAGGTGTTTCAAGTTTACCGTTAAAAAAAACACAACAAAGCCAGCGATTTGAAGAAAAACAGAAATAAATCAGGGTTTTTTCTTGCATTGATGCTTAAAAAAAAATCACTCTCAGCCGATTAAGCTAGACCCCCCCACGACTTTGACTTTTCAGTTTCCTCACTTTCAAGACATTTGTCCCTCATGGCTTCCTGTAGCGTAGACGCAACATCATCACCAAAAAGGATGTCATAGTCTTTCCTTCCCCTCCATCACCACAAAGTCGAAGGTTTTATTTTTTGTTTTTCGAATAGGGAACTCAAAAAAACTCCCTGACTCTATTACTTGAACTATATTGCATTGCTCACTGTTGAATGTCTTTATATGAAAATATACATTTATTAAAGAAAAACAAACAAAAAAAACGACGAGTTCCCTTTTTGTTTTATGGCGAGCAGGGCCGAGCTTTTTAAGAGTTTTATGACAGATGTACAGTATTCGTTACAGGCAAACGCAGAGCTACTTTTAGGAGGGAAGAAGGACGAGGCGAAAACTTTTCTCAGAGATATGTTCGGCTCTTTTCCTTCACACAGGGCCTGTCTGAAATTGCACACATTTATCATCTACAAGAGACTTGTGTTAATATTTACCCGTGATGTCCGCGTACGCATCACAACTCACGTTTTACACAGATGTCGCGTTTATCGTATATATAGAGGTTGAAGATTATTAAGTTTGAAGGGTTTGTTTTGAGTCGTAGTCGCTGTTCTTTGACTGTTCTTCATTATTTTACCCCCCAAAAAAAACATTTAGACCAAAGACTTCAGTTCTCGTTAATCCTTCAGTTGTCGATCATTGGGATGTTTTTATCTCCATTGCCTTGATAATATCACAACTCAGAAGATGAAACCGTTGCGTGAATGAGTACGGCGAATTGTCGGTTGATCTGTTTTTGAAACAAGTTCATACAGGTACTTTTTTTGTTGTTGTCACGTCAGGAAGAAACCATGTTTAATGATGTCCCAGTCAATCAATCAGATTTAACTCAATCTGCACTCTTCAGTTTATGTGCTGTTCATATGAACTGACTTCTGTTTGAGGATTTGAAAAAGAAAACTACCAAAAGTCCAAAAAAAGTCACAGCTTTCTCACTCACGCTATACTTAGTATATTTGCACATGATGACCGTAGCTGGAGTTTAGTTTGGTTTTTGGTTATTTTATTTGGTTGAAAACGTCCTGCAGAAATCTCATTTGGAATTTTTCACGTTTTAAATATAATACTTATATTTACAAAAATTAAGATTCAGTCTCATTTTTTTTGGAACTTCAGGGACTTAAAGTTCATTTTACAACAGACGAGTTTGAGTTTAATTTGACACGATTCAAAATTTTGCTTCTTTTCTGTGTTGGACCAATGTTACACAAGATACGGAAAGTCAACAGGGACAAAAATATTTTAGCACGATGTCTTTAAGTAACATACATATCTGAGCTTTCTGCAGGACGACTTCCCTTCACGTCTCACTCCGCCACAACATGCAATATTCCCTTTTCTGTCAGCGAGGGGTTCGTGATGGAGGGGCGAATGTTTTCCCTCAGGTGCATCGACCCCCGTCACAGTACAGGTGTTTCTGAATGGGCAGGGTTTTTGTTTTTACTCGTAGTAGTGAGGTGGAAAGAAAAGCGGAAGGTTAGTGGGACAAACCAAAATATCTGTTTTGTCAAGTTTACTTTTACAGACTGTTTAGTTGAGTTTTCACTTTTGGAAAACTCAAATAACTCCAGGAAACAGGCGTACGCTCACCTCTCAGAAAATAACATTTTGATTCATACAAGGTGCAGTCTGCAACAAAAAGGTACAATAAGCCTACTGTTACCTGTTTTTTCTGAGTGTTTATACTCACTACCACCCCAGGACTGTTATAATAGCAACTGTCTGTTGTTCCTCTAATACTACTATTATTACTACAAATACTACTACTCACCCTCAAGCAGTTCTGCAAAGTTTTATTTGCAGCCAGGTTTGAATATGTTTGTGATTCTCACCGAGGAGTCGTCGTTGTGTTCTTACCACACTGCTTATCTGATCACAGTACCCAGCACAGCTTTGAGGAGTAACAGCTTCTTATATATATATGAAAATAAAGAACTTTAAAAAAAAACAAACTTAAAAAAAGACAAAAAGATTTTAAAAAAAAGTGTATATGACACCCCGACCCTCCCCTGTCCCGTCCTTTTACCCCCTTTTTTGACATACGTACAGATCCAGCATGCATATTTGGTACTATTGACTGTTGTTTTTTGTGTATAAAAGAAAAAATGGTTTAAAAAAGATGTCTTTGGAAAAAAAAAAACAACTGTTATTTGTCTGTTTATGGTGTATTCAGATCTGAATTTAATATAGCAAATTTAACATCACTGCTTTACAGCTGAAACAAGTTTCCAGTCCTTTTTGTGTCAGTTGTTTAAAACGCTATAACGACGTAACACGGAGAAAGATGGGCAGCAGGTCAATGCGGAAGTTGTTCTTGATGTTCTGAAAGTTAAGTCTTATTGCAACACGAGATCAAAGGTTTCTGTGGTGAACGTTGCAGAAGACGTCTACGAAACTTCAGATGCAAAGACAGTTTAGTTCTGGTCAACATTGATGTGAAACCTACATGCAAAATGACTTTCCTCTGAATGATTTTTAACGTTGGTGTAAAAAGTCAAAGTTCATTGATTCAGTCCGCCTGTTTGACTCGACTGTAGCTGGTTGTCTTTCTCAGTGTTACCTTTATGCCATATCTGCTGCCGGCTTCTCTTGGTATTCTCTCTCTCTCTTTGAAACGGTTTTTCGGCCCATCACAGTTCACTTTTACTTTCTCGTATCGGTTGCAATAGTTTGTTGGTTGTAGATTCTACATTTGTTTATGAGCTGAACTCATGTACGTTTATCAGTGGAGCTCCACCATATTCAGTTCTCTTGCAGAATAAAGAAAATATTTTGTTGAAATACAAACATGATTGTCTGCATTTTATTTTGAAACCTTTCAGGCACATAAATATAAATACACTTAAATTAGTATTACATATTATACTAACGACGATGACGTCAACAATGATGGCGACCACAACGATGATGGTGTGATGACAGTGACGACGCCAATGACGATGACGTTGACGACGTTTATGATGATGGCGTCGATGACGACGATGCTGATGATGACGACAACGTCGGTCATGGCAATGATGACACTCATGATGATAACGACGCCGATGATGACAATAACAACAATGACGAAGTTGATGATGACGCAATGACGTCGATGGCGATTATGATGATGACGACAATGATGATGACGATGACAACGATGATGATGACGACAACGACGACGATGATGACAATGATGTTGATGATGACAACAACGATGATGACGACGACGATGATGACAACGTCAATGACGACGATGACGACAACGATGTTGATGACGACGACGTCATCATCGGCGATGACGACGACGATGATGATCATGACTATGACAACGATGATGATGACGACAACGATGACGACGATGATGATGACGACAACGATGTTGATGATGACGATGATGACGACGACGATGATGGCGACGACGATGATGATGACGACAACGATGATGATGACGACGATGATGATGACGGTGACGACAATGACGATGATGAGGACGATGACAACGACGATGATGATGCAACAACGATGATGATGACGACAACGATGATGATGACGGTGACGACAATGACGACGACGATGATGATGACAACAACGATGATGATGATGGTGATGACGACAACGATGATGACGATGACAACAATGATGACGACGATGATGACGACAACGACAATGAGGACGATGACGACGACGACGACAACAATGATGACGACTATGATGACAACGATGATGATGACGACGATGATGATGATGATGACAACGACGACGATGATGACGACGACGACAACGATGTTGATGATGACGACGATGACGACAACGATGATGATCATGACGATGATGACGACGACGATGATGACGACAACGATGATGATGACGACAACGTGACGACGACAACAATGATGACGACGATGATGATGACAACAACGATAATGATGACGATGACGACGGTGATGATGGCGATAACAATGATGATGACAACGACGATGATGATGACGATGGCGATGACGACGATGATGATGATGACGACAACGATGATAATGACGATGACGATGATGACGACTATGATGACAACAGTGGCGATGACAACAATGACGACGACTATGATGATGACGACAATGACAATGAGGACGATGACGACGATGATGATGACAACGACGATGATGACAACAGTGGCGATGACAACAATGACGACAACGATGATGATGACGACAACGATGATGACGATGATGATGACGACGACAACGACGATGATGATGACGACGACAACGATGTTGATGATGACGACGATGATGACGACGATGATGATGACAACAACGATGATGATGACGATGACGACGGTGATGATGACAACGACGATGATGATGACGATGGCGATGACAATGATGATGATGACGATGACGACAACGATGAGGACGATGACGACAATGATGACGACGATGACGACAATGGCGACGACGATGATGACAACAACGATGATGATGACGATGACGACAACGATGACGACGACAACAATGATGACGACGATGATGATGACGACGATGATGATGACAATGATGACTATGACGACAATGACGACGACGCTGATGACGACGATGATGATGACGATGACGACAATGACGACGACAATGATGATGACGATGACGACGATGATGATGGCGATGACGACGATGATGATGGTGATGACGACGATGATGATGACGATGACGACAACAATGACGACGACGATGATGATGACGACAACGATGACGACGATGATGACGACAACGATGATGACGACAACGATGATGATGATGACGACAACGATGATGACGACGATGACGATGATGACAATAATGACGATGATGACGACAACGATGATGACGACGACGATGATGACAACGACGATGACGACAACGATGTTAATGACGACGACGATGATGACGGTGATGACGACGACGATGATGATCATGACGATGACGACAGCGATGATGATGACAATGATGACGACGACGATGATGACGATGACAACGATGATGATGACGACGACGACAGCGATGTTGATGATGACGACAACGATGAGGACGATGATGATGACGATGACGACAATGATGCCGATGACGACAATGACGACGACGATGATGACGACAACGATGATGACAACAACGATGATGATGACGATGACGACGGTGATGATGACGATGACAACGATGATGATGACGACAACGATGATGACGATGATGATGACGACGACAACGACGATGATGATGACGACGATGACGACAACGATGACGACAACGATGACGACGACGATGATGATGACGACAACGATGACGACAACGGTGGCGATGACAACAATGACGACGACTATGATGATGACGACAATGACGACGCCGATGATGACAATAACAACAACGACGAAGTTGATGATGACGCAATGACGTCGATGGCGATTATGATGATGACGATGATGAGATGACGATGACAACAATCACAACGTTGATGATAATGGTGTTGATGACAATGACGATGCAGTTGATGTTGAAGATTACAATGACGTTGACGACGATTATGATGATGGCGTCGATGATGCTGATGATGACGACAACAGTGACGATGTTGATGACGATCACGACAATGACAACGACGATTATGACGATGAAGTTGATGTTGAAGATTACAATGACGTTGACGACGATTATGACGATGAAGTTGATGATGATGGCAATGACTACGTCGATGACGATGCTGATGATGACGACGGTGATTTATTACTGTCACTTTAGTTGTGATTACATTTTTTATTTGAACTGCGTTGATGAATACTTTGACTTTGTTGTGTTGCTGCTTTTACTTCTGACCAGACTGAATCTGTTCATTGATCGCTGCATTTGTACCAAGACTGAAACAAATATGTTGTTTGTTATCAGCTTCAAAAGAGTCCTGACTGAACTGCAGACATGATGTGGAGATACAATAGTTTGTTTGTTTGTTATGTTGCCAACTTTGATATCTTGATAATAATATTAAACACACTGTGGGGTAGATTTCTTTAGACTGCACTTCATGTCTTTTTTTCCATCCACCTAACAAAGAATTATTTATAACTGAAACTTTCTTTGGAAAAACAACTTGAATGGAATAAAGCCCATTAACACTTGTGTGTGTATGTGTGTTAGTGAACTCGTCAGGTCAAATCAATAGTGTGTGAGTTTGAGTGATTCCTCTATAAATGATTCCTGCCTGCTGCATTAATCTGGATTCTGCAGCCTTGAGAGTGAATCCACTTCATTATTCGGCTCTGTATAAAACTTCATTCTGAGGCCGCGGCCCCTCACTGAAACACAACACACAAAAACCTTGAAACACAGGCTGGGAAACCCTGCGGGACATAACTCTTAAAAAAGTACCGACTCGTATCTGATCTTTTTTTTTTCTCGAGCAACTTTGAATTACAAATTCCACTCAATCTAATTTCACTATTTTTCCTCCTTTCTCTTTTTTTTGGGCGTGTTACTTAAAAGCGGGGACAGAGTGAGATTCAGAGCGGCTGTTAATTAATCTCTGCGAGACATTTAACCAGAGCAGCGGGGGGCATGATAACTGCCATTCAATGATCCATTTTCATTTCTACGGCTGATGGACGTGCGTGAACACGTGCCAATCATTCACACACATTATAGATCTACTTTATACAGAATCACCAACTGCTGATATTTATCTTGCCAACTACTCACAAACACAAGTACATGCTCCACTACACTGGGTCAATGATGCACACCACACACACATGCCTCCTATCCTTACAACCCATCGTTGTGGATGTCTGATTTGACAATATTGAAAATCAACAATAAACTGAAGAAAAATTTGTGGTCTGTTAACATAATAATACATGAAATGTGATTTCTTTCTTTTTTTAGTTTCTTTTTAAAAAACAGATAGGAAACGGATAAAACAAATCAGCCTCAACTGTCACTCAAAGATAAAGAACGCAGAGAATAGAGGCGGTTCACTCAGTTCAAATCAAATGCTTGTGTTGAAGGGACGACCTGAGACATGGTTGTACAGGAGTAAACAGGGACAGCTGGAAATAAACCCAGTGTGGCAGTGTAAGTGCACACAGGGACAGCGTCCAATGTGCCTCGCAATTCTGAATTTCATAAATTCAAAAATGTGATCAACAACTAAGTTATATACTATATATTCCTTTTTTTATTTATGACTCAAAACTTTTGTGTCCCTGTGCAAGACATTATCCGATTGTCTAGGCCAATCATGGCTTTTAGCTGCCAGAAAGATCCATCCGATGTTATATTAGTGGAAGAATTTAAGGCTTGCTTGCCGTACAGTTGGCCTTGCATGGCCCCGTACGGCCCTGGAGAGCTCAAACTAAAAAACATATGATAGATTCAAACAGTGAGACGACAATTAGGAAAAACGCCACAGTATTCTCAACATGGACTGATGCTCTGAACTCCAGGACTTAAAGTCTGAGTGGCCGGTCCCATGGTGCAGCTCAGGGCCCCATTAACCATCAACGTCTTTGCTTCCCTTGCTGTGACTGCACCCCTTGTTAACACTATGCTCGACATCTTTGGGGAAAGTGTTTTTTCTAAAACAATCTGTCCTGCTGCTACATCTTTTTTTTCATTTTCGTGAATAAAGTGAAAAGTACTGATAGCCAGAGAGGAACGTGCGAACAATCTCCTTGGTTTTTATGACTTAATGAACAGTAAAAACAAACCAAAAAAGGTTTGACAGGTAATGTTATATTCCGGTATAAAATATATATATAAATATAAAAAAATATTCAAAAAACATTTAAGTAAGGTTACTTTAAAGTTACTCTATTAACGTAAAAGTAAATAGGTCCGTCATCGTCGACGCATATATCCTCGTCGTCATCTTGTCATCATCGTCATCGTTGTTCCATCGTCCCCTATCGTTTTCATCATCGTTGTCGTATCGGGGGGGTTGTCGTCCGTCCTCCTCGTTGTCATCATCGTTTTCGTCATCATTTTATCATCCGTTGTCATCGTCATCGTTATCTTTCATTGTCGTCATCATCGTCGTCCCCTCATGTCATCATCATCGTCGTAATCATGTCATCATCCATGTTGTCATCATCGTTGTCATCGTCGTATCGTTATCATCATTGTCGTCATCAGATCCGTCGTCATCATTGTCTGTCGTCACTCAACATCCTCATCGTTGTCGTCGTCATCCATCGTCCGTCATCATCCTCATCAAGTCGTCATCATCGTCCGTCATCATCATCGTTGTCGTCATCATCATCGTCATCTCATTGTTGTCGTCATCGTTGTTGTCATCCATCGTGTCGGTCATTGGCGTCATTGTCATCATTGGTCGTCATCGTCATCATCATCGTTGTCATCCTCATTGGTCGTCGTCATTCGTTGTCTTCAATCATCATCGTTGTCGTCATCGTTGTCGTCATCATTTTTTGTAGTCATCGTTGTGTCATGTCGTTATCATCATCGTCTCATCGCCATCATCATCGTTGTCGTCATCCCTTGTCGTTCGTTCATTGTCGTCATCGTCTATCATCGTCCTCATCATCGTTATCATTGTCGTCATCATCGTCGTCGTATCATCAACATCTTGTCTCTTCCATCATCGCCATCGTCATCATATCGTTGTCGTCATCGTCATCATCATTGTTGTCGTATCGTAGTGTCACATCGTCGTTGTCATTGTCGTCACTCGCCCGTTCATCCATCGTCATCGTTGTCGTCATCATATAATCGTTGTCGTGTCATTCTGTCGTCGTCATGTACGCATCATTGTCGTCTCATTAGTCGTCATCGTTGTCGTCATCCTCGTCATTGTCGTCATCGTCGTCATCTTGTCGTCATCATCTTGTCGTCATATCGTTATCGTTGTTGTCATCATCGTGTCGTAATCCCAAATGTTGTCGTGTCATCATCGTTCCATGCGTCATCCTCATCGTTGTCGTCATCATCGTGTCATCATCGTCGTCGTCATTGTTGTCATCGTATCTTGTCTTCATCGTGGTTGTCATCATCGTTGTCGTCATCATAACCTCGTTGCGCGTTCATCATCGTTCATCGTGTCAATCATCAATCGTGTGTCGTCATCATCGTCGTATCATGTCGTCGTCATTGTCGTCATCGTCGTCACGTTGTTCGTCATCATCGTGTGTATCATGTGGTCGTCATCAAACATCGTTGTGTAGTCATCATCTTCCTCGTCTATCTCATCGTTGTCGTCATCATCGTCGTCGTCATAATCATCTTCGTCCTTGTCGTCATCGTCTCATGTGTCATCGTTTGTTGTCATCATCTTTGTCTTCTCATAAACATCGTTTTGTCGTCGCATCATCGTCCATCATCGTGTCGTCATTCATCGTCGTCGTCATTGTCGTCATCGCCGTAGTCATCGTTGTGTCATCCTAGTTGTGTATCATACAC